>NC_141160.1:87387098-87745848 GCF_053477565.2 Lygodium microphyllum
GCCTTTGAGGTATCTCATAATACCTTTCACTTCTTCCCAATGCTTTTTGCCAGGGTTTGCCATGTATCTGCTAACCACTCCCACTGCAAAGGCAATGTCAAGACGTGTAGCAACCATAGCATACATCAAACTGCCAACAGCTGAAGCATATGGTATCTTAAACATTTCAGTCTTCTCATCATCAAATGTAGGGTTGTCCTCGGCACTGTGTTTCACATCTGGAGGCAATGGAACCCCAATTGTTTTCCCCCCCTCCATTTTGAAACGCTATAAAACCTTGGAGATATACTCTTGCTGAGATAGATAGAGCAATCCTTTTGACCTATCTCTAAGTATTCGCATGCCAAGAATGTGATTTGCATCACCAAAATCCCTCAGGTCAAAGCTACCATGAAAACTTTGCTTCAGTGAGTCCAAGGCATGAGTATCCCTGCTAGCAATCAATATATCATCAACCTACAGAACCAAGATAATCAAGCTGCCATCTGCTGCCTTAGTGTACAAGCCGTAATCTACTTGACTTCTATAGAAACCTTGAGATTGCATAAATGTATCAAATTTAGGATACCATTCTCTTGGTGCTTGTTTCAGCCCATACAAACTCCTTTTGAGTTTACATACCATTTTTTCTTTCCCTTTTTCAACCAACCCTTCAGGCTGCTGCATATATATGTCTTCATGCAAATCACCATGTAAGAATGTAATCTTTACATCCATCTGTATGAGCTCCATATCTTCAGTTGCAACCAAGCCCAAAATGGTTCTCAATGTAGTCATCTTGACTACAGGAGAGAAAATCTCATCAAAGTCAATTCCATACTCCTGCTTGTACCCCTTTGCAACTAATCTTGCTTTGTACTTTGGGTGAGGAACTAGAAGTGACCTTCATCTTGTAAACCCATTTGCATGGAAGTGTTTTCTGCCTTTTAGGCAACTGCACCAAGTCCCAAGTGCCATTTTTCTCAAGAGATTCCATCTCTAACAACATGGCTTTATACCATTTCTTGATATCTTGTCTGTCCATTGCTTCCTTGAAGCAAGACGGTTCACCACAATCTGTCAACATAACATAATCAGCTACATTATTTGCACCAGGAATGAATCTATCAGGTTGTCTAGTAGCCCTAGACGATCTCCTAACCCAATGATCATTGTTTGCTGGCTGTTGAGCATTTTCAGCTTGCTGTCCTGGCATTTCAGCCTGCAAATCAACATTAACAGCTTGTTGTCCTAGCTGTTCCTACACATGTAGTGGCTCATTATCATGGGCAATAGCTGGCTGATCATTTCCAGCATTATTTTCTGCATTTACAGGTTCATTTACAGCAAGTATTTGCTGCTGTACAATGGGCACATTTTGTTGTCCAAAAGGTATTTCTTCCTGGAATACAACCTTACAGACCTCCTCAGTCTTTTCGGGTTGTTTATGCATGCGATCTTCCCGGAAGATAACATCATTGCTGCGTACTACTTTTCTTTTTTCGAGATCCCATAATCTATACCCCATTTCACCCTCCTCACCATATCCTAGGAAAATGCATTTACAAGACTTTGGCTCAAGTTTGTTATGTTTTTCTTTACGAATGTGCACAAAAGCCTCGTAGCTAAACACTTTCAGGTGAGCATATGAAGGTGGCTTGCCCAACCACGCTTCTTGGTGAACTCCCCCCCCCCCCCCCAAAGACCTGTTTGGTAACCAATTAATTAAGTGAACAACTGTCATAACAGCCTCCGCCCAAAAACCATGGGATAATGCAGCATGAGACAGCATCGTATGGACCTTATCCTGTATGGTCCGATTCATATGCTTTGCAACTCCATTTTGGGATGGATTATGAAAGGCAATGAGCTCCCTCTTTATCCCTTTACTATCACAAAATGCTTGAAAGGCCTTGGACACATATTCCCCACCGTTGTCAGAGCGAAGACACTTGAGTGTCTTATCAGTTTGATTTTCAACCAATGCCAAGAATTTTTTAAACTTGTCAAGCACTTCATCCTTGCTACGAATAGGAGAAACCCATACCTTCCGCGTAGCATCATCGACAAAGGTAACAAAATATTTATTTTCCCCTAAAGATAATCCTGGCATCTGACATACATCTGAATGTACTAACTCCAGAGAAGAAGATTTCAACAAAAGAGACTTTTTGTGAGACGTCTGTGCATTTTTAGCATAGACACAATGACCACAATGCTCAGAATCAGCATAACGAAGACAATGCAAGTAACCCAAACGAGAAAGCACTTTCATTCCTATATGACTCATGTGTCCCAACCGGCCATGCCACAAAGAAACACTTGGCTGCTCGGTCACGGCAACAACATGATCACTCACGCTAGATACATGGAGAGGATACAAGGTATCACTTTTACAACCTTTGGCAGTCACTCTAGATCCCTTACAGATCTTCCATTTCCCATCACCAAAGGTGGTATGAAATCCATCATCATCTAGCTGCCCTGTGCTAATCAAGCTCTTTTTGAGCTAAGGTACAGGCCGTATATACTCAAGTGTGAAGACAAAACAATGCTGAAACTGCAACTCCACACTGCCAATACCTGCAATGTCACATGCATAGTTGTCCCCAAGATGGACAACACCATATCGACCCCCTAGGCAGAGAACCACTCTCGATGAGGGGTGATATGAAAGGAAGCACCTGAATCGAGAATCCAAGTATGCATGTCCTCATCTATATCTGCAAGTAAAGCATGTGTACCAAAGTGTGAAGAAACTAAAAGTACATCATTCCCACTGTCCTCACTGTCATGACTGACTACATTCACCTCTTCAATTTTGACACTGCTCTTCTTGGGTTGGCCTTCTTTCTTCTCTTCCTTGCTATCATCTGTCTTTTTGTCCTTTCCTTTCTCTTTCTTCCATTAGTAGCAATCACATTTAAAGTGACCCTTCTTGCCACAATGATGGCATTCAACATCTTTGCCACATAATTTACTGTGTCCCTTGCTATCAGATTTGCCTTTCTATTGTGATCTGCCACTAGTATGCAAAGCACTAGAAGACTTATAGGATGCATTGTTCTACCAATTCATTTCTTCCATGAGTAGAGCACTTTCTACATCACCATAGAAAAGAATCGCATTAGAATTGCTCATAGCAATCCTGAATGTATCCCAACTCTCTGGAAGGGTGCAAGGCAAAACTGTAGCCTTAAATTCTTCATCAATCAAGAACTTCAAGGCAACCAGCTGACTGAAAATGGAGTTAAACTCACTCAAGTAAATAGACATTGCTATACCCTCTTTCATACGCAAATCCATAAGCTTTTTCAGCCAATTCAATTTGCTTGCAACACTCTTTTGTGCATACATTTCCTCCAGTCGAGTCCAAATAGCATATGTAGAATCCAAACCTTCAATGTTAAACAGCAAGGCAACAGAAATCGATAGCTCGATGGTTGAGCGTGCAAGCTCGTTTAACTCATCCCAATCGTCCTGTTCCATATCTGCAGGCTTTGCCCCTTTGGTCTTAATCGGCTTTGCCTGCTTCTTTTGCAACAAGATATTGTAGCACTGTTTTTGCCAGACTGCAAAGTTATGTGCTCCTTCAAGCTTCTTTATGCGCATGAGATTACTGTTGTCACTGCTGCCAGCCATGATTTTCAGCCCAAATGTGACCAAAAAATCAGCAAATGCAAGCCCAAACTGTCACACAAGTGACCAAGGTACAAACAAGTACCAACCAACAATAAATGACCACATAGAAGCAGAGATTTCAGATCTGTAATTAAATTTTCAGAAGCACCAAACCATGTGCTACAGCATTCCACAACTGATTACAGCTGTTCCAAGGGCATATACATCACATTACATGAGAAATCCCAAACTTTAGCTGCAATTTCTGTTGTACATGTACCCACGGGCATAAAATTTAACATGCACGGTCAAAAGCCTGAGCACATTAAAAGGTACGAGGGCTAAAGGGTGTGTTCACACCCGAGCACATTAAAAGACACGAGAGCCTTTATTCCCAACACAGGCTAGAAGCTTGTTGACACCAAAAATGCCTTCTTGTTGATGACGATGCGGAGATGAAACTAGTGCTTGATTCTTGATTCTCCCCTTTCCCGTGCTTCTGTAGTAGCTCTTTCTCGTGCATCAACTGTGCCTCTTTCAACAACAGCCATGTTTGCTCTTCCATGAGTTTCTTGAGTGGCCCTTTTCAACTGATATCCAGTTTTTTCTCTCTCTTCTTCCTTTGATGAAGGCGTACCATGCTCGTTCGTTCGCTTCCACGATTGCCGTCGTCCCTTTTAGAGGAAATGACATTCAAGATGCCATCGACAACCAGATTGTGGACCTTGACGACACCAAATTGTGGATCTTGACGACACTCTAGATAGTGTTCCTGATGAAGATCTCAACGAAGTCAATCTCTGAACACCGCCTTACAGAGTCTTTTCCAATGTGGACAGGCGTGACTCGGTAGCCACGCAGGATGATTCCTCTGTCAGGTTCCGGATGGGCATGCCCGGGCTATGCAAGGAAGATATGCATGTGTACCTATGATGCGGAAATTTTCCTGCCAGACAATGCGAAGTTTAATGCAATCATCCTCTCCATAGGTTGAAGTAGGCATTGTAGTTGATCAACAAGAAGCTTGAGATGAGCTACAAGAGCTCAAAAATCTTCATGATCACGAGCAATACAGCACCCTGTATTTTCGGCTCAGGCAGCATGAGTGCATGCTGAAATACTATGAGATCAAGAGGTGGCTAATAAGCCATTTGAGTACTCAATGGGAAGCTTAGAGCATGGAGGCTTAAGCTATCAGGTCCATTTTGACAGTAGAGATCATGGGAGAGAGTGAGAATGGAGGTTTTGGCTATGGAGGTTGAAGGAAGATTGGGGCAGGAGAGAGAAAGACTGTTTTGCAAGAGTAACCCTTTCCCTCTCAAAAGTAACCCATACTGAACCCGATTCTAACCCCGGTTACCTATGGTTTCTCCATTCTCCTCAATTTTTGGACCAAAATGAGGTCACAACCTACCAAGTTGGCTGTAGCCCGCCGCCATTGTCCACGGGGTAATGCAGAGATACTCCATCTTGCCCCCATATCTCTGTCAAGAAGCACTAAAATAACCACAGTTTGAAGTAGTACAACCTGACTAGTCACTGTCAAGAAGAAACCAAACAATGTAGCTGCGTCTTCAACTCTAGTTACACAGGAAACGATGCCAATAACCAGATCTTCCATGAAAATGACCTCCCCAACCAAATCATAATCATGAAAATGACGGAATTAAAGCCTACCTTGGATCAAAGCAAGGCTCTGATACCAATGTAATATACTAGTTCTGACAACAAATCAAATAACTAGAAATTCATGAAAATATGCCATACTTGCAAAGAAATACAAGAAATACACCATTTTTGCAAGGAAGCCATAGCCAAGGTAGCTAGGCATGAAATAGTATTGCCATGGAAGGCTGAGAATCATAGATGTATGTTGCAACATGAATACTCACCTCATGTCAAGGTGGGACATGGTATATACCCCATATCTTGGTGGCTAAGAGCATGCACCCTCTTAGTTGGTGGGAGAAAGGAACCTCAAAGCATGTATTGCTTTAAAATGGCAAAAAGATCCTTCACATGTTACATCTCCACCTTTTATATTTAACCCTAGACTAAGGTAACTTATGCTTTATTACACATATGTGACACATTTGTGTCACGATTGCTCGTTACAGACAAAGATTACCACAACAACTTAGTCGGAGGTAGCTTGCAAAGTCTTGGAGGATTCCATACACTAAGAGGGAGCTATTCTATCCTCTTTTCAGTTTTTTAGTTTCCCATATTTTTCATTTTCCATTTCAATTTATCATGTTAACATAAACATAATTCTGTTTTCTTCTCTGATGAGAGATGATGATACCAGTTGTATTAGTTATGGTCTCATAGGCCATTTTGGCCTCCTAGAGACATTAATAGATCTCTCTCTCTCTTTCACCCAAACTCACCCCCTGCAAGAGTGGTCTCTTCTTTGTTTCTTCTTACCTCCTTCGGCAGCTTTTGGTCTAGTTTATCTGAGCCTCTGCTGTTACTACTGTTTGTACTTGGCTGCTGCTCCTAAATTTGAGGCCACCAGTTTGAGCTCCTTGGATCCTAGGTCCGTCTCCTACAAGGAGTGCTCAGACCTAAGGTGTGGGACTGCAGCACCCTAGAAAAAACACCAAAAAGGGGGGAAGAGGGGGAACTTCCCCAGTGCAGAAACTGTTCCTCCTCATCCCCCATTGCAGCTATTACAATTTACAACAGAGAATTCAAATGCTGTCTAAGGAAGAATCATCACACATTAGGAATGACACTTTGTGGACAAGTAAGTTCTAAACAAAATTTTGGTTCTAAAAAGGCACACATACTATCTATAGTACCTAGCTTGTGATGCAATGTGGTAGGACAAGTCTCAATCTTGCAGCCAGCAGCAGGGCAAGTCAGCTGATGCAGAAGTGGTTGGATGAATCTCAGTCTGGCTGCCGGCAGCAGGGCAAGTCAGCTATTGGTTGGCTAAGCAGGTTAGACCAGCCTGGCTAAAGCTGGTCTTTCCAGCTAGCAAAACACAGGCTCCTTTCCCTGGTTGAAGTGTTGGCTGGCTACTGCAGAACTGATTAACATGGCAGGACTCAAATGATTCTATGTTTTCCATGTTTATTGCACACATGGTGTTCCCTGCTGTCAATGATTAGCACAGTCCCTCATATGACAGGACTCAAGTAATTCCATATTTCTGATGGAGGCATAACCTCTGGATAGTGAAAGTACCTAGCATTTAAGTTGAAATGGTTGCTGAAACTTTCACAAACAGCCAAATCATGCACAAGTGGTTGACCATAAATAAAAAAGATTAAAAATGTCAAACCTGAAGCCAATGCACTCATGACTCTATTATCCTTGCAAGGCAATGCTTAGTGAAGGGAACATGAAAAAAATGGGCAGACCAAGACCATTTAAAGAAATTTACATATATTTTTTTTTAAATTGGTTGGGGGGACAGGGGGTAGATATACCTGATGACCGTTCAGTAGAGCCATTTCAGTAGAAAAAGAATACTGCTGTAATGAGCCATCTGTGATCACTGTTGCATTTGACAGGCCATTCATCATCTTGCCTACCTGAGAGCAAAAAGAAACTAGACTTCTGATTATCTAGCCCAAAATGGATCTTAAGAAAAGGATTAAAATACCCAACTTTCCTTAGAACTGATCATTTAATAAAAATTTTACCTCAGGTCTGGATCCCAAGAGACTTTCCTTAGAGTAGCATTGCTCTTGCATGTACCTCCCCTTTCTCTTCCCCCCACCCATTATGAAATTATGAATAATCATATAAATGTCAAAACTGCTCCTCTCATGGACACATTTATTCAAGAATTTTGCTGGAATTACTATAATACATTCCAATGCTCTGCTTGGTTCACTAACTTGCTACTCATGGAGGAAGAAATCAAAGTTTGCCCCTGCATGCAGCACTATAGAAGTCGATGTTGACATCCAAGCCAGATTAGAATTTCAAATGCAATAAAAAAGTGTCTGCTTGTGCTTGGATGTTTCTGTGAGACAAAATGAAAGAATCAAGATCAACTCCTCATTTTGAACCAGAAAACAATGGAATACTAAGTACAGTTCAGCCTTGCTAGAATCTAGATAAGATTCTCAGACTATGAGAGAGACAAAGAGAGAGTATGGCAGAGCATAAGGAGGGTTGGTCATAGGTAAGACGAGTAAACATTTGATAGCCCTTTTTATAGAGGAGCTAAAGAAGGCACTTCTAGCACTACCCCCAAGCAAGTGTCCAGGACAAGATAGACAAAATAAGTCCTCCTTTATGAGCTATGGGGATCTCTAGACATTTGAGAGTCCAGGACTGGCTTCATTTGAGAGTGCAACATCTTTGTTACATCCCTAGACATCCAGATGGGCGCTGCTAGCATTGATCACAGTGGTCGTGAAGTGACTTAGTGTGAATGCACCAAGGGCACTCTTGGTTTTGCACAATCAAGTCCTATTTATAGAACTCAAGGCCCTATTGTGCACATTCATTGTGTGATCACCACTCTTGGACTCTTGGCCCGTTGGCTACCACATCGTACACCGGGATGGTGTGGGCTGGTGGTATGGGATGCCAACCCTTGGGATGTGGTCCTGACCTAGAGTGCTGCTAGCTCCCAAGCTCGCAGGTGAACCCATTTGGCTTTATGGCTGGGAGGTGAGTATGATGTCTAGTCCCTATTGTTGTGAGTTTGGCTTGCATTGTGTCTCGTGTGCAAGTTGGATCCTAGGGGAATATTTCAATCTTGGATAATATCTTCACCTTTTGGGAGTCCACCTCTCTTGCTTGATCTAGGAACCAAGACCTCAATGTGCTTCTCGACTTTGAGAAGGCACACAACCATGCAAATTGGGAATTCTTGAAGGGCACAATGCTAAGGATGGAATTCCCAGAGCAATGGATTAAGGGAGTAGCAACGCTTTATTTCTCAACACACAACCATGCTATGATCAAAGGGGCCAAAGGAGAGAGATTCAGCATTCAGAGATCGATGAGACAAGGTTGCGCATTAGCCCCTGCGAAGAAATACCCTGACGCAGAAACATAAATGAAAGTGTACAACAAAGCATAAACTCAAAAGAACACACTTAGGATTCCAATCTCATTTGTTGTCTTGGCTCCAGGACCTCTAGCTTCATTGCCCACACCCTATTCGTGAAGAACACCTCAACCAAAGCTGCCAATTGCTATCTGTATCCATGAAGTGCCTGTTTCCACCCTCCATTGCACAATCTACATCCATTTCTGCTGTGTTTGCTAATCAGCCAACTCAGTAGCATCATCATTGGGCTAATCATCACTAACAACATCGGGTACCAATCCCACTGATGTTTTGGGCTTCTTTCCTTTGGAATCTCCCTGATTTTCTAATTTTCCAGCTTGCTGCCTATTGGGACAGTCCCTTGCAATGTGACCCTCTTATTCACAAATGAAACATTTATTTGCAGAGCCATCAATTCCCTACGTTGTGCCAATGTTTTCGAGCCCTTTCTTTGTTGCTTTGGCCTCTTTTCAGGCTGATTTTCAGATCTGCCCCTTTTCTCAACCTTAAACAACTTTTTATTCGCCTTCTCCCCACTCTCTAGGAAGCCCAAATCCTTCCCACACAGCAAAGCATCGGCTGTAGCAGCAATCTCTATAAGCTAAGACATGCTAGACACAGTGGATTTAATGTAAAAATCCTTGATTCCTTTGGACAGCCCACAAACATATTTTTCTACTTGCTCATGAAGGAGTATGGGACGATAAGAAGTAATAGATAGCAATGCATCCCAAAACTTCTTATTATATTGCTCCAAATTCTTACATTCCTTAGCATCCAGCTTATTCCAAGCTGTCATGATGTCCACCTCAAAGGTACTTGTCAACCAATTCGATGCAAACATTTGCTTGAATTATACCCATATTGACGGTACTCTACCTTGCATCAAAAGAGTGGTCCACCACTATAATGCATTCCCTTTCAAGAAAGTGGCTACCTTTCGAACCTTTGAGGACTCCGTGAAGTTCCCCCCTAAATAGGCTGCATCAAACTGCTGAATGAAAGTCCAAGCTTTCAGCCTATCTTGTACACCACTGAGGGACTCAAACTTCACTCCTTTTCCACCCTCATCAGTGTCTTTTGCTGCCTCTTTCGGTGTCAAGTTGTCATACGCTGGCTGCTGCAAACAAGGTGCATTAGCTGAATTTACATCAAAACCAACGCCAAATGGAGCATTTGCATGACCAATATTCATTCCTTGAGCCCCATAAGCATTCAAGGGTGTAGATGCAATACCAAACATGCTACTTTGTGCCCCTAGCATCAAGCCAATGCTCCCATACATAGGGTTTTGCATATTTCTACCCATACACGAATACATTGGGCCTTGCACACCATGCATTGGTTGCTGCATACCAAAGGAATTTGCGCCATACATTCCCGTATGCAATCCTTGTCCAACCATATTATGAAAATCGTGCTTCCACCAAAATATCCTACCTGCCCCATCATAGCATACATGCCCAGCTGTCCAAAATCCATTGGATTGGCACTTTCGAGATGGCCTTGCATTCGCATTCCTTGCCCCATAGGTACCAACTGTTTTATTTCATTAGCATCTTTGGGAGCTTCAAATGAAGGGTTTGGCATTATCTTCAATGCATCTTATTGTCCCAAAGGTGTAGAAGATGTCTTCTTCTTCTTGCCTTTGCTGTCCTTCTTTGGAGCATTCAAAAATCGGGTAAATTGTGGATCCTTTCCCAATTCAGTAAAGAGATTTGTTGCTTTCCTCATCCGATTCTTGAACTGGTCATCAAATTCCTCTTCGATTTGCTGGTCATTAGCCTCCTTATGCCCTGAAGGCCATGCATCTTGCCCAACAGCAACATTTTCAGCTTGTTGTCAATGGTCTGAGCCTTGTCCAAGGTTAAGCATTGCATTTCCTTCATTTCCATGTGAACATTCATACTGAGAGGCATCATCATTGCTTGAATCCATCTCACTGTATGAAGACATATTGCTGTAATTTCTCAGCTGATAGTAAAAATCAGCACTAGCACAAAGCTTTGGCTTGCAATCAAGTGCCTTGGGCCCACCTAATCAAGGGATTGAGTGGTATCCTAGCAATGGAACCATGTAACCAGCCTTCCTTCCGTGGATGCATGGTAAATCCCTAGTTACAACTTAATTACAGCAGAAAACAATTAATGCAAATTTGAAAATACAAATTTACCTATTGATCTTGGACAATGCACACCCGATTGGCCCCAAAATCGGCGCCCCTTTCGGTATTTCTTTACCTTTATTGAAGAAAAAGTTGATTTACAATGAGATTATCCCTATCCCCTTCGCAATCCAAACTCCCCTTGCTGTCCAAAGCAAGGGGAAAGTCTTCAATCTATTTTGCCCCTTGATTCAGGCACTTAATTGGCCTTCACCCACTTCATAAACGATGGAAATGCCCCAAATTCAATGGCTAGCTAGTCCTACACCTGAATTTAGCTTAAATTCACCTTCAACCTTGTTGAATCCAACTCTTAGAGCTTCCAATTTCTGGCGTGCTTCCCAAGGTTGCTACTAAACCCTAATTTCAGCAAGGTTTACAGCAGAGAAATTTGCAATTTCTCAACCTCCAAGGACTGAAAATCAATCAAATGCAGCTGTGCTGCCCTGCCACAACAGCTTGTAGATGCAAAGAACTGAAGAAAATCAGTCATTTACTGTTGTTGCCCTATCTCAACAGCTTGTAGATACTGTCACCTGCTGTTGATTGGTCTTCTCTTGCGCTTGGCTGCCTCAGAAGGTCCTCCAATGGCTGGAAATCAGACCAGCAGCATCTCCTCTCTCTCTCTTGCAGGCTGAATACACTAATAATGCCTCTCTCTAGCCTCTAAAGACGTTTTTAAGTCTTGTATGGACATTTTGGACAAGTGGCAGCCTTCCCAAATGGTTTTTCGAGCATTATCCCTAATTAAATATTAATTTTCAGCCTTTAAATATTGAAAATTGATCTAATAATGATTTCAGTGCCCTGAAAAATAATCTGACTGGCCAATAATTAAATTGGCTAGGCAACTTCCATTCCGAAGTCTCTCTGCGGCATCTTTGACCATCAGATTGGCGTTAGCTACCATTAAACGCCACTTCTCTAGTGTCACCACAACTGACACTTATGGCCAAATGAATGACCTAGGCCAACAATTGCCACCAAATACCTGTGCACCATAACTTACAGTAACTATGACATCCTGTGATTTCCTCGGGTCCCGGGCTCATAAATTTACTCTAACCCCAGTTACACCTCACATGTGCAACATTTACTTAACCATGTGATTAAAAATGAATCCACATGTTAAGTGAGACTTCAAAAATACATGTCCTCATGACAGCTACCGTATGGGATCACCTCAATTCTAGAGCCCAATCCTTCCTTTTCATGAGTTTGCAAGATACTGTCCTTGTTTGTATTCATAGGTTGAAGACCATGGTGAAAGTGTAGAATAAGCTTTGCATCTTTATATCAGCACAAGACATTTGCCCACAAGATTTTTCTTGAGAAAAAGTTGCAAATGCTCAGTATTGATGGCTCTCCTTCTATGAAGGAGCACATCACCAAAATGGAGGACATGAGGGGTAAGCTTGCATTCCTCGGTCGGTCGATATTCTCTAAAGACATGGCTATGTTTCTTTTGATTTAGCTGTCATCTCCTTGGTACGATATCTTCCACACCAACCTTATTACTTGGAGAACCCACAAGTCTCTTTTATGGAAGGAGCTTTCATCGCTTGTCTTGGAGTATGATGAGCGGCTCAAAGCGGTTGGAGCCTGTGGATCGGGCTCTAAAAGGCATTTACAGCAAGTTCAAGTGGTGGGAAGAAGAAGAAGAATAAGGCTAAGGACAAGAAACATGAGCAGAAGAAGAAGCCTAAGTGCCCACACTATGGGAAGGGCACTCATCCTAAGGAGAATTGTTGACAGAAGTACCCCCATTTGAAGCCTAAGGAGGGCACGAAGGGTTCGAAAGATCGAAAGGCTATCCCAACCACGACAGAGTCTATTTTTGAGCATGTGTTTGCCGAGCAAGATACCACTTTAGCTTCTTTCACTCAAGAGAAGACTTGGCTCATGGATAGTGGGACCTCTTCCCACAACCTGACAGGATTGGCTTTAGGACATGAGTTCCACAGGGGGCACCATCACCATTGATGACAACTCTATCTACTTTGGTATGCTCATTATGGTCATCTGAACATGGATGCAATTCGATAGACTTCTAAGAGGAAGATGGTGGAAAGACTTCATAATTTCCCTCCTATTCACACCCTTTGCCCTAGTTGCTTGAGGGGCAAGCAACATCGGCAACTTCATCCACAAGTTGCTACTAAGAGGGCTACTACACTGCTAGAGTTGGTGCACGGTGACCTATGCTGGCCTATGGGCACAACTTGCCTTGGAAGGGCCAAGTATCTTATTCTAATTGTAGATGACTTCAATCATTATATATGGCCTTACTTTTTGGAGTACAAGAGCAAGGCATACTTCCACTTCTACGAGTGGAAGGTGTTTGCTAAAGCAAAAAACCTTCAAAGTTCGTGGTATTGAAAATGGTGGAGAACTTACTTATCACCTCTTTTCTCAATTTTGCAGGGATCATGGTATTTGGGTGGAGTATTCCTATCCAAGCACACCGTTAGAGAATGGTGTGGTGGAGGATGCAAATCGAACTATGTTAGAGATGGCCCAACCAATGTTGAAGCATAGGGGTTTACCTCATTTCCTTTGGAGTGAGGCATTGGCGACTCAAGTTCACATCTGCAACCATTCCCCTACTTCTACCTTACACAACATATAACTCCATATGAGACTTTCTTTGGTAAGAAGCCTTTCATATATCACTTTCGCATCTTTGGATGCAATGCATTTGTCCATGTGAACAAAAAGAAAAGGAAGACCAAGCTCGACTCCAAGTCAAGAAAGCTTATCTTCAAGGGTTACAACACGACCACAAATGGATATCGGCTCTACAACTGTCAGATAGGAGAGGATCGAGGTGCAGCTGAAGTGCAGTAGACAGTGTGAGAGTGAGAGACAGAGTTGAGCACGATACCCAATGCAATAGTACTGAATAGAGTGTTAGCTGAAAGTACAAATGATAACCCTTATACCTTAGGGTTATAAGGGGCTGTTCACACCCGAACACAGTAAGTGCCCGTAAGTGTGCACCACAAGCACATACAAAATAGTACACATAATCTGGGGCAAAAAACCTCTCCTACCGAGAGTAAAAAGTGCCCCAGTGTCCTAGTGATCACCCGCACACTCCCATATGAGCGTAGGCGTAAGTAAGGCGTGTGAGATACCCAACAAACCCCCCTGGAGTGAAGAGTGATCGTGTACAAGGATCATCCGCCACCAAAGGGCGTCAAATTCAAAGCATCGCGAAATGCTTCAAATTTGTCTCGTGGAAGAGCTTTGGTGAAGATGTCTGCCACATTGCTGGTGGTAGGACAGTAGACAAGGCTGATATCACCTGCATGTAGCCTCTCTCTGACAAAGTGGTAGTGAATCTCTATGTGTTTCGTGCGAGCATGAAACACAGGGTTCCGTGCCACTGCAATGGCACTCTGACTGTCAGTATATAAAGGAGTAGGCTCCGTAACAGATACATCCAAATCAGCAAGTAAGCGTCTAAGCCATACGCACTCAACTGCAGTAGTGAAGGCTGCCTTGTACTCAGCTTCACATGACGACGTGGCAACAGTGGATTGTTTCTTGCTAAGCCAAGAAATGCATGACGAGCCAAGAAAGAAACAATTGCCACTAGTGGAGTGACGAGTATCAAAATCACCAGCCCAATCAGAGTCACTGTAAGCATGTAACTGCAGTGGTCCCCCCTTGGCATAAAGCAATCCAAGAGCTCTAGTACCCTGCAAGTAACGAAACACATGCTTCACAGCTTGCCAATGCGACATACGAGGCTGATGCATGTACCTGCTCAAAACTGAAACGGCAAACTGTATGTCTGGCCGAGTGTGGCATAGATAGATGAGACATCCCACTGCTGGAGCATAAGTATGGATATCAAACAAATCACTGTCATCATGTAATGACAGTTTGAGCCCAGGTTCCATGGGTGTACAAACTGGCTTGCAATCCTGTAAGCCAAACTTCTCAAGAAGTTGCCCAATGTACCTTGACTGACATAATCCAATGCCTCTAGCATCATGTACAAACTGGATGCCCAAGTAATAGTGCAAAATACCCAAGTCAGACATGTCAAAAGTTTGCTGTAAATTATTTTTGAATGCTGAAATCTGATCAGCATGTGTTCCAGTGAGCAAAAGGTCATCTACATATAGACACAAAATCAGCATGGATCCCCCTTCTTTATGTACATAAAGGGTAGACTCAGATGGGCTGTTTACAAACCCCTGACTAAGCAAGAAAGCATCTATCTTTGCGTACCAAGCTCGTGGAGCTTGTTTCAAACCATATAGAGCTTTTTTCAGCTTGCATACTAAATTTTCTGAGCCTTCAACTGCAAAACCAATGGGCTGCTGTACATACACTTCTTCTTGAAGTTCCCCATGTAAGAATGCAGTCTTTATATCCAGCTGATGCACTTTCCAACCAAAATGTGCAGCCAAGGCAATCATAGACCGAATGGTCGTCATACGGGAGGTAGGAGCAAAGGTCTCCTCATAGTCAATGCCCTTTTTCTGTGCGTAGCCTTTAGCTACCAGCCGTGCCTTGTACTTATCTATGGATCCATCTGCATTCCTTTTCAATTTGTAGACCCATTTCGTACCAATGGCACGCTTGCCAACTGGCAAAGACACCAAATCCCAAGTATGATTCTTATGAATAGAATCCAATTCAGCTTGCATGGCTGCCATCCAATGCACACTATGTCGTGCATCCTCAAAACATTCAGGCTCCTCATTATCATGAGTACATGCTGCCATAACAAACTCCATGGAATGTGCTGAATCATGCAGTCGAGTTTGCCTTCGAGTACGACCAGCCAAGGGTGTTTCCAAATGACTATCTCTCATAGTCTGCGTGTACAATCTAGGCACCTGTCTTGCTTCCTGACTGTGTACAAGTTCCTGCTGAATTTCAGTTTCAGCAATGTGCTGATTTACTGCATGTTCCATAGGAGCAGCTGGCTGAACATTAGGTTCATTTGCTGAAGTACCAGCTGAATCACCAAATGTGATGGGCAGCAGCCCTTCAAAGACATCACGGGCAGCCTGATATGTATCAAAACCAGCCAAGGATAATTCTGATTTTTCATCAAATACAACATCCCTGCTGACAAAAACCTTCTTGGTCACGGGATCATAGAGTCTGTAGCCTTTGCTTTCGCTGCTATATCCCATAAAGATGCATTTTACAGCCTTGTTGTCCAACTTCTTTCGAAGTACCTGTGGAATATGGGCATATGCAAGACACCCAAAAGTACGGAAGTGGCCAACAGAAGGTTTGCGGCTGTGCCAAGCCTCAAAAGGTGTGACGGTTTTCAAGGCCTTGGTAGGGCATCTGTTCAAAATGTGGCAAGCGCACATGACGGCTTCCATCCAAAAACTATGAGGCAAACTCTTTGCCTTCAGCATACATCTGGCCATCTCCATGAGTGACCGATTTTTCCTCTCTGCTACCCCATTCTGCTGTGGAGTATATGCAGTAGTGTACTGATGGATAATGCCCTTCTGCTGCAAATAAGAATTCAGCATAGAGGACATGTATTCCCCCCCTCGGTCCGAACGGAGAGTCTTAATCTTGCAACCAGACTGAGTTTCCACAAGTGCACTGAAAGCCAAAAATGCATCATACACTTCTGACTTCTTTTTCAAGCAGTAGACCCAGCAAAAACATGTAAAGTCATCAATAAATGTTACAAAATAGTAACAACCACCCAATGACTGTGTCTGCATGGGCCCACAAACATCCGAATGCACAAGCTGCAGTCTGGCTGTTGTTCTAAAAGCAACATCACGGGGAAAAGAGAAACGATGCATTTTCCCCAAAATGCAACCCTCGCATAAATGCTCAGGAGGTCTCTCCAAGAGAGGTAATCCATCCAACATCTGAGTACGCTGTAATAGCATCAAGCTGCCATAGTTTACATGCCCCAAACGAGCATGCCATAACTCTGCCTCTAACATAGCAGGAGTAAGAGTGGATGTCAAATATGCAGACTGATCTACCGAAAGAGCATCCAACTCATATAACCCATGACACAGAGAACCTGTCAAGACCAATGTCATGTGTTCCTTGTCACGGACCATGCAACGGTCATCATCAAAGGTGACCTGCAAACCACAACGTGCCATAGAAGAAATGGAAAGCAGATTCTTCTTAATGCCAGGCACATACAAAGCATCCTGTAGGCGGAGAATAGAGCCATCAATGGCTGTAAGCTGAATCTCCCCAATACCACGAACAGGGTATGATGCATTATTAGCACACTGAACAGACTTCCCAACGGGAGGTGCACCAAGAGAAGCAAACAAATCTCTACGAGATGTGATATGCCGTGAAGCACCACTGTCAAAGAACCAAGTGTCAGCATCTTCTGTAGAGCTAAATGCTCTATCAGCCCAAGAGACATCATAACTGCAAGTGTAAAAACAATAGTCCCTGGCTGCAACAAAGGACGCGGACTCGCTAGCAGTGGAAGGAGCTGCAGAAACAGACATCCCTGACTCCTTCTTCTTCTCTTTGGCGATGCGCTTCCTGCACTCAGTGATATAGTGGCCAGGCTTCTTGCAGTAATGGCATTTTCCTTTCTTGGCTTGCGTGCCCCCCTGTTTTTGACTTGTCTGTGAAGTGTTACTACTACCAGAACTCTGCGAAGCATTTTTCCCTTGGCTGTTTTTACCCTTCTACCTTGACATAAAAGCCTGCTCAGAGGCTATACCATCCACACCACTGTTCCGTCTAGTTTGCTCCTCCTCTAGAAGCAAACTGACAAGCTGAATGAAAGTGATGGGCTCTTTCGAAATCCTCATAGTGAGGTTCAAGGCAGTACGAAAAGCCAAGTAAGAGGGAGGCAGTGAATTCAATGTCGTAGAAATCAGCTGCGCATCTGAGTAGTACTCATCCACATTCATGAGTTGCTCCCGCAAGTCCTGAATTTTGTTGAGATGATCCTGCATAGAATCACCCTCATTCATCTTTAGAGTCTCTAGCTCTTTCTTCAAGAAAGAGATGCGAGTCTCATTCTTTCCTGCAAACATCTGCTCCAATGTCAACCAAGCTTCTTGTGAAGAAGCTGCTGAACGAATATGAGGAATGATAGAACGCTGAACTGCCAATGCAATCAGCGACATAGCCTGTGCATCCCGTGTATCCCAAGCTTTCTGAGCTGCAGTTCTTGGGGGAAGTGGCTGAGCGGGCTGAGGTGGAGGGGGCTGAGGTTGCCCTCTTGCACGTCCTCCTGGAGGAGGAGTAGCGGGAGCCACAACTCCCGGTCGTGCTTCCTCTCCACTGACATAATCCCACAAATTTTTGGCCACTAATACATTCTTCATCATGAAAGACCAAAGGGAATAATTGTTCCCATCCAATCGGTCTTCCTTGGACACATAGGTGAATACATCTCCTCCCTGATTTGCCATTATTTCCCAAAAGGCAATAGAGCAATGTCAATGCAGTACGGGCTGGAAATCTGCAAATTTCCAGAAATTGCAGCAAACACAAGTCTGCAATTAATGTGCAAAGGGTACTCTGTCAAAAAAAACTGTCACTGATGCACGCTTCCCAAGGTGCAATTAGTGCTCAGCAACACTAAAACATCAAAAGCCCCAAAATTTTCTGCCCAAAATTTCTGTCACAAAAGTCTGTTACAAAAGCCCCAAAATGTGCATTCAATGTGTCACAGACTGACACAGCACGTTTCCCAATGCTGAAAACTGAACCTGCTGTTCAGCACGTTTCCCAATGCTGAACCTGAACCTGTTGCACGAACTCCTGTGTAAAAGAAAAGTGCAGAATGTTACCTCTGCGTGTTGACGACGGGCACGATTCCCGAGGTAATGACTGCTGGGTACAGTCGGACTGACGCACAGGTACAGGGTACAGGATGGCGCGTCAGGACACAGGCGGCACGTCACGGCACTGGTGGCGTGTCAGGAGACAGGTGGCGGGACAGGGTACCAGTGGCGGGACAGGGCGTCAGCTGGCAAGGACGTGACAGGGCGGCGTCAGGTGGCGCGTTAGGTGGCGACGGCGTCTGCAAGTACAGGAGGCGCGTCAGGTGGAGCTTCTCGCAGACAGGGCGGCGCTGGTCACGAACTGGCACACGCAGGAGCAGGGCTCGTGACAGACAAGGCGGCTTCAGCTCCAGGTCCAGGCGGCGCAGGCAGCTGGTGGCGCTGTCTGACGAGCTGGCGCTAGGGCACTGAGGCGCCAATCTGGCGGGGCTCCTGGCGGCGCTGCTACAGGAAGGAGATGGGCTGACTGACGAGTCTGCACAGGGCAGACAGATGCAGGCCCAAACCTGAGCTGACTAGCGACGGCGGCTGAGTCCTCGGGAGCTGTGCAGAATCCTCGGGAGTTGTGCAGAGCTGCTGACCAGCTCTGATACCAAATGTCAGATAGGAGAGGATCGAGGTGCAGCTGAAGTGCAGTAGACAGTGTGAGAGTGAGAGACAGAGTTGAGCACGATACCCAATGCAATAGTACTGAATAGAGTGTTAGCTGAAAGTACAAATGATAGCCCTTATACCTTAGGGTTATAAGGGGCTGTTCACACCCGAACACAGTAAGTGCCCGTAAGTGTGCACCACAAGCACATACAAAATAGTACACATAATCTGGGGGAAAAAACCTCTCCTACCGAGAGTAAAAAGTGCCCCAGTGTCCTAGTGATCACCCGCACACTCCCATATGAGCGTAGGCGTAAGTAAGGCGTGTGAGATACCCAACAACAACCCTATGACTCAAAAGATTGAGGTGAGTAGAGATGTGATTTTCAAGGAGGCTTTGGCCTCTGAGGATCAAACTCATGGTTCTCTTGCACATGATTCTTCCTCAGCGAGACCGACCCTCCCCCACCTTCAATACCTCTCCTTCCTTCCAAGTTACCTATTAGCATCCCTTCTTTGTCTTCAACTCCTCCCCCTCCTCCACCTCCACCTCTCCTTCTTCTCCACCCTCTACACTAGCTTCCCTTCCACCCTTGGCAGCTCCTACTCCTTCGACGAGTACTTCTACCCCTTCAACATCCCCTCAAGTGTGTTATCATCACAAGAAGTGATTCACAAGAGGTTGACCGAACTCAAGAGATTTTGCGACAGGAGTTCGAGATGACAGATCTTGGGATCCTACACTTCTTCCTTGGTTTGGAGATCTATTACATGGCACAAGGCATTTTCATTTCCCAGCACAGGTACATCTTCGAGTTTCTTGCGAAGATTGGTATGGCCAATTTCTTGCCCCATGGACCCCCAGTCCAAGCTTGTGGCAATGGGTGATCCCCTTACAAATGCCACAAGTTACAAGTGTCTTGTTGACTCACTGATTTGGTTCCTTCACACTAGACTGGATATTTCTTTTGTGGTGGCTTTGTTGTCTTTTGTTATGAGGACTCTTACACAAGATCACTAGAGAGTGGCTTTGCACGTTCCTTGTTATTTACAAGGGACTCGATCCTACGGGATCATGTATGGAGAGTAACCCTCTCTTTCTGGATGCAGTGACTCTAATTGAGCAAGTGATGTGGATTCGAAATAGTCCGCTATAGGCCATGTCTTCACCCTTGGATCGGGAGCTATCTCTAGGAGCAATAAGAAGTAGCCTACTGTGGCCCTTTCTTCTACAGAGGTTGAGTATTGTGCCCTTTGTTCTATACCTCTGGAGACAATTTGGCTCTGTCGTATGTTGGTGGAGATTGGCTTTCCACAAACAGGACCTAGGAGTTGCACGTGAACAACCACAGTGCTCTAGCTCTAACAAAGAACCTAGTGTTTCATACTCATACGAAGCACATTAAGGTTCAGTACCACTATGTTTGAGAGCAGATCATGCATTCCGAGCTAGTGGTGGCCTAGTGTCCCACCAAGGACAATGCAGCAAATCTCTTTACAAAGCCTTTGCCCAAGGCTTCTATGTTTCATCACATGAGGTTGTTGGGTCTACAGACACTCCTAGCATTTGAGAGGGGATGTTAGCCTGCCTATTTTAGTCATGTTAGTCTATCATCTACTAGTTGTGAGCTCCTGTCAAAGTCTAACATAGACATGGGAGCTTTGGCAATTTAGAGTGCATTTCTTTTGTTTTGAGTACATTTCTTGTGCATTTCCTTGTTTGTCAATTGGTTTACACCCCCTGCCAATGCCTACTTGCTCCATGACTACTGGGATAGTTTTGTCATCATTTTACCTTTTTTTTCTGAGCAGTCGGACTGCATTTATTGCAGTCATTTTCGCATTTATGAGCAATCGGCCAGATTTGGGGCCCCAAACAACAGTCAGCCAATTTGGTGGTATTGCTGCTATATATAGCAGCCTTCCTCCCCCACTTGGTTATTCATTCTTCTGCACATCTTGCACACTCCATCTCCAACTATCTCCAACTTTGGTGCTGCCATCTTCATCAGCCTAATTTGGTGACCTCACTGACATTGTGGGTTGCATGCAGGGATTGATCAGTCCTTATCATTGTGTTCAGCATTCTTCTTCAGTCAGTGCAGTATTTCTTTCTTCATCTCTTGTTGTCTCTTTCTCTCTCTCTCCCTCTCTATGTTTGTGTCCCTTCTTCCGTTCCGCACCTCCACATATGTGACTCCATCCATCCTCTCACCATAGATGGCTTTAATGAGAGAAACAAGCATGCAGTTAAAGTAGAATTCAAAGGCTATAAATGCAAGCTGAAAACTAAAGCACATTTCCTGTTGGCCACAAACAGAAATGTGAGCAAGTAAAGTTCAAGAACCTCCCCCCAAAACAAAGTGGAGGCCCTAGGAAACAAAACAAAAAACAGTGATTCCAAATCTTTTCAGTTCCAAACGTTTCTGCCATTTTGACATTTCTGTTTCAGGCAGGCGAAATGCCATTTCAGGCAACTATGCATCAGCCCTCTTTATGTCCACTGCTGTCTACACCCCTTCTAGCAGATACCTCAGTTTGGGAGCTTCACTGGCTGCTGACACTGCTGCTCATGAGTGTCCTCTGCCTATCAGCCTGCTGTACTGCTCAATTGTTGTCTTCCGTCACTGCCCAGCATCCATTTACCCTGCTGCAGCTGACTTCATCATCTTTCAGATCTGTGTTTGCTGGGACAGCTGCATTTCCAGTCAGATCAGGCCATCTGTCACCTGCCCGTACTCCAGCAGCTGTTACCCTCAACATCAGCACTGCATTTTCATCTTTGAAGGTCTGTTTCACCTTGCTGGTCATCTGCATTGGCTGTAGTACAGGCCACCCTGCTGCCACCTTGAGTTTCCTTCATAATTCGTGAGAATGTCAAGAGCAAGTCCCTTATAATGGAAAATAGCAGTCTGAAAACTCCTTATATATCTGTCCAAACTCAACAAACCTGAGTTTTGCAAAATTGTCCATCTAAACATTTGACTTCACACATATATAGACCATGTTTGATGAATACAGTTAAATATGACCCTTAATTTCAGCTACATTCACAAGTCATTTTTCAAGCACGTGCAACTTTGGTTTCAAAACTTCATTTGTTTTTTTCACATCTTGAAATTCATAGCTCAACATTACAAATCAAAAATAATATCATATCCAGTCAATTTACAAAAACTGATTGAGTGAAAAAAGTATTATGAAATACAGCAGAAGAATTCTCAAAATTTTAGCAATCCTCCATTCTTCCCCAGCATTTACACATTAGACCAAGAAATGGGTGCATGAACAAAACCAAGCTACTTAAGAGAGTATTTGCTACATCAGATGGAATGGGTCGCTCTGCAAAGGCCTGTGCAAGAGCCGCTACAGCTGCCTGTTGATCCTCAGTTAAAGGGGCATTCTGTAAAAGGAAAACAAGAACACGCAAATGTATTTTACAAATCAATCAATTCCAACCTCTAACAATGGTCACAAATTCTCTACACAAAATACTTGGCAACAGAGATTTCTCAGGTTTGATCCTAATACATACTCCTCAAAAAAAAATATCTGAAATTCTTTTCACCTTGAATGTAGCAATGAAAAGATAAAAACTTTGAAACATTTGTATGAGCTGTAAAAGCTTAAGAGTTTGGCCAGCACAAAACAGAAAGAAGAGTTTTAAAAACTGCTATTCGAATCTTTCCAGTTTGTCAAGCAGTGTTGAAGTCAATCAGATCTAAGAGTTTGCAGTAAGATTCTATGAAGCTGCCCTATATTGACAGCTTCTGTCCTGCTCCCAAACATTAGGGATTACAAATACCACCTCTTAATTGTCCCTGCTTGAAACACCCATGTAGATCCAACCGCACACATAAAAAAGAAATATAGAGAGATGGACATCAAACTCGCCTCCCAGCCATAGATCTAATACAAGCTCAGCCCGGAGCCTAAAACCAGCAGCATATTAAACAAGCTCTTGTCACAATGTCCCATATCAGTGTGTGGATGGAACTAAAGCATGTAGAGTTGAGGTGGGGTGATCACAAGAGATGTCGCAAAAATGAACCCATGTGTTAATTCCCACCCCAGGGTTCATCTTGTGTGCACAACATGACACGAGCTATACAAGCACAAAAAGCACACATCATGACTGACATCCAACTCACCTCCTAGTCGTAGAGCCAATAACGGGCTCTCCCTTGAGCGTGGGAGCTTATAGATAAGATATGCTGGACTATCTTCCAACCTCACCCATACTGCACCTAGGTTATGGGCTAGAACTGACAATAATGCAAGTGCGGTGATCTCACAAGACAGAGCACCATTGAACCCTGAGACTCCTTAGTCACCCTATCCTTTAGGCCACACTCACACAGCAATAACCCTTAACTGCCCTAGCCCTAGGATGTGTTCGCACCCAAATCCAAGCACTAGATGACCAGAACTGCTGCTGGCCACGGACATAATGCAGGCACCCCTCCTGATACATAGGAACATAACACTTCCCCCTTAACGTTCGATTGCTGTTCTTGGCAATATCTCAGCAATAAAACTCAGGAACCAACTCTTAAGCCATTTCATCAACTCCCAAATAGCATTAGACTCAAGACACTGCTTCCACTTAATCACATACCTTGATTAAGAGGTATTGCGCAGCACTGCACCCTTTGATCTAAGACCAACTGGGGTTCAAGTGGGGCAGGGTAAATCCAAGTTATATAACACACCACTTATGTTCCTAATAATCTGGAATGCTCCACAAATATTGCAAAGATAATTTCGGGCACTTGTCAGTACGCATCATTTTAGAGTCCTTAAGGTATACCAACAGCTCCTCCTAGAGCTCATGAGGCTGATGATGCTAATTAGCATAAAAGGTGAAACAACCTTATGCTCTCCTTCGCAATCACTAGTGTAACCAGCTTTCCTTACATGGATGGGTGGTAAATCCCCAATAAAAACTTAATTACAGCAGCAAACAATTAGTTCAAATCTGAAAATACAAATTTACCTACTGATCTTGGACAATGCACACCCGATTGGCCCCAAAATTGTGCCCCTTTCAGTATTTCTTTAGCTTTATTGAAGAAGTTGATTGACAATGGGATTCTCCCAATCCCTTTCGGTATTCCAACTCCTCTTGCTGTGATGAATCACCAACAAGTCTTTAATCCGATTTGCCCCTTGATTCGGGCGATCAATTGGCCTTCACCCGCTTTGATGGAAATGGAAAATGCCCCAAATTCAATTATTTGCTAGTCCCTCCACTTAAATAGGCTAAAAACAACTTCAGCCCTATTCAATCCAAGTCTTGGAGCTTTCGATTTCTAGCACGATTCTCGAGGATGTTGCTAAACCCTAATTTCTGCTGCATATAAGGTTTTACAGCAAAGAAATCTGAAATTTTTCAGCCTCCAAAGGTCCAAATGCTGAGATCTTCAAAGCAAGGCTGTGAAATGGCTGGGAGATGAGAGGGAAAGCTGTAGAGAGAGAAAATTCGGAGTTTTGTCGAGAAGAATGACTGAAAATCAGTCAAATGCAGCTGCTGCCCTGCCACAATAGCTTGTAGAGAGAGAAAATCCAGAGTATTGCCACAAAGAATGACTGAAAATCAGTCAAATGCAGCTGTTGAACTACCACAACAGCTTGTAGATGCAAAGAACTGAAGAAAATCAGTCATTTACTGCTGCTGCCCTGTCTCAACAGCCTATAGATGCTACCTCCTGCTATTGATTGGTCTTCTCCTACCCTTGGCAGCCTCAAAAGGTCCTCCAATGGCCGCAAATTAGACTAGCAACCTCTCCTCCCTCTCCCTTGCAAGCTGAATTTATAGAAATGCTTATCTCCAGCCTCTAAAGACGTTTTTCAATCTTGCATGGGCATTTTTGACAAGTGGCAACCTTTCCAAATGGTTTTTCCAACATTATCCATAATTAAATATTAATTTTCAATCTTTAAATATTGAAAATTAATCTAATAATTATTTCGGTGCCTTGAAAAATAATCTGACTGGCCAATAATTAAATTGGCTAGGCAACTTCCATTCCCGAGTGTCTCTACACCATCTTTGACTATCACATTGGCGTTAGGTACCATTAAACGCCACTTCTCTAGTGTCACAACTGACACTTATGGCCACATGAATGACCTAGGCCAAAAACTGGCACCAGATATCACCAAGTACTTGTGCACCATAACTTATAGTAACTTTTGCCTTTGACATCCCATGATTTCCTGGGGTCCCGAGCTCGTAAATTTACTCTAACCCTAGTTACACCTCACGTGTGCAACATTTACTTAACCATGTGATTAAAAATTAATCTACATGTTAAGTGAGGCTTCAAAAATACATGTCCTCATGACAACTAGCATTTCCTGAATACCTTGAAAAGAATCAGCTACAAATTGCATTTAATGCCCTGGAGTCCAATGGCGATCAATAGCTTTGGTTTATAGACATACATAAGCATGAAAGCGCTATTTAGTAGCTGCATGCTTAAAAATGTTATAGCCCACTCAGATTGACAATAGGAGATATGCCCACAACATTGGAAGACCACTCTCATTAAAAGTTAAAACCTATGAGTGAACTTCGAGTTACAATAATTGACAAGCATGCGGCTACTAGAAATAGCCCATCAAGACTAACAATAGAGACGTCAGCCACAACACATCCTCCATAGTCCAATCATTCTTTCTAAGTTTCTATCTATTAATCAACCTCTAGATGACTAGAGGACGATGTACAAAACTTGGCCTCCAACTTTTCAAGACTATTTGCCCAAAACTAACAATGAACTTCAAGTCTGAATTACTGACAATCTTCTCACAAACCATACAACTTGTGCAAATGTTCCACAAAAAGCTAAGCCAACTTATCTATTTTTAGTGTAATCTTGGTAAGTATGAATCTCACCATTAGTCTAGTGGTCTACAACAACCCATATAGCAATTTCATTACAAAATCATTGAAATCATGGTCCATTTACAATCTAAAATCTATGGCAGATACAAAAGTCCTACTTGTTTCTATCACTCAACTTCATTGAGCTAACACCAAACACACTCATGTGCACAACCTTCCATGAAAGCCTTCATATGTAGGCAATCAAAAACTAGCTCACCAAGGCCACAATCCTATGTATGCCAATGTGGCCCACACTTGGTGTGTCATAACACTAAAATAATTTTCTTGCAAATAATCTCATCAAAAGGCACATACACTTTGCTTGCTTGAAAAGTAAATCACCCTTCATAGAATACATTTCTACTATCTTAGTAACTAGCTGTTGAGCACCTGAACCACCATAGCTTTTCTAGCTACTCAGTCCTTATTGGACTTGCCACCAAGTCTTGCTATAACCAATCTTTTGTATACCAATTGCTACCAAGACATATTGGCTCAATGACGTCTATGACTTATTGAGGTAAGACTTTCTCCAATATATGAACCAAGCATCTTCATCTTTAAAAACATTTTCAAACTCATATACTTTGAAAGGCGATTTGTATTATTTGAGTGTTTCAAAATATGATTAAATGTTCATCTTTCTACTTGAGGGTCGCCAATGGTCAAGACCCCCTATAATTATACTTGGATCATCATTGACGAGATACCCAAGAGAAATTAAGAAATTAGTCGAGCGGTAAAATTGACTAGAAATTTCAGATGACTAAGACTTTTACACTTGGGTAGTCATATTGACTAGAAGCCCATATAATGAGTGGTTTAAAAAAGTGAAACCAGATGCTCATGATCAAAGAAACAAATCATGAACTGGTGAACCTATATAATGAAGCTCTCTAGAATCTAAATTTGGTGACTCTTAAAATTCAAGAGGTTACTATTTTTGAAAGTTACTCAAATGGAAATTCTACTTGCATCAAAGGCTCTGAAATTTTGCAAGAAACAATTTTGTCTTTAGCAGCTATCTCAAATTCTTAACCATTTGAGAGATTTTTAGAGTAAAAGGTTTAGAAACTTCTTCCTCTAGAAAAGTTTCTTGACATATAGCATCTAGAATAAGACATGTATCATTTTGAAAAGACAAGTGTCCCTACACTTTTGTCATTTTTAGCAAAGACTTGTCATTTGTAACCTCCACTTTCTACTTTTGACCATCCGAGGCCCACATTGTTAGCCAGTCATTTCTTGGACAGAGAGGACGGCAGTGCCATGTCGGCAGGTGCCACGTCAGCACCTACAGTTGGACAGTTTACTGCAGTCGGACAGTTTTTACTGCACTCGGCTGCATTTAATGCAGTCGACCTGCTGCAGTTATTTCCTATTTTTCGGCTATTTATAGCCGGTTTGTGACACACTCCATTATTCATTTTTCAGATTCTGATCTTGAGATCTATTGGCTGAGACAGACTGTGCTCGGGCTAACGCGGAGATCGAGGTCATCAAGTCAGAGACATACGCAGATATTTCCTCTGCCCCCTTGTATATTTCTGCACTATTGTACAGCATACTACACCGCAGATTTTCTGCGTTTACACAGTCTCCTTTTATCTCTCTCTCTCTCTCTCTCTCTCTCTCTCTCTCTCTCTCTCTCTATGTGTGTTCACTCTCTCTCAGTCTTTGTCCTACGCTTGCGCATCGCTACACTCTGACATGGTATCAGAGCAATGAAGATGGACTCACTGAGAGCTGAACCTATCTGAAGAGAAGATTTCAGCGCAACATAAGGCTGCATTTCCAGGATTCGAGGGCGAGCGGGAAGGCTACGCATCGGATCAAGGCTGAGGCGAGCGTGGGCGTGCAGAAAAGGAGTCTAATCAGTGAATCTGCTGCAAGTTATTGCTGTTCGAAGGGGAGGAAGGCTGCATTTGAGGCCTTCCATTGCAGATTTTACCTTTTCATCGCCTCCGGCGGGTGAAGAAGGTTTGGGCAGCGGAGGAACCAGCCCTAGAAGGCTACGTTTTCACAGTCAAAAGGAGTTGATTTTGCGTTTGTGCAGGTATTGCAGGTTAACATGTCTACAGAGACTGATTTGAAGTTCCAGGCAATCATGGACAGGAAGGTGCTTGTCCTACCAACTCTTCCATCGGATCAAAAGCTTGATGGTGACAATTACCGCATCTGGCGGGTGATGATGTTGGCCATTTTGGAGACTTATGATTTGGCAGAACTGGTGATGGAGGAGATTAACAAGCCCTCGGTGAGGGATGAGTCCAAACTCTCTTCCAATGCTCGTGCGGAGTTAACCAAGACCCAGTCTCATTGGGACAAACTGAATGCCAGGATTCGATCTTTTCTGTTTCTATCTTGCACCACAGCCGTGATAGCTCACATCAAGCACTTGACGGTGGCTCGAGAGATATAGCTGGGCTCGACCAGATGTACAACCGGATGACCCTGATGAAGAGGGTTTCTTTGGAGGTACACATATGGACCTTGTCCGTAAATAAGTCTTCTTCGCTTCGAGAACACATCAACAAGCTTCAACAGCTTTAGATGCAGGTTCAAAATACGAGGAAGCCTATTTTCTCCGAAGACATGGCGATCACTTTACTATCCCAGTTGCCACCACGATTTGGTACTTTTTATTGCGCTCTTATTGCATCAGGGCGGGAGTCAACTCTTCAATGGAAAGAGTTGGTTTCTATGGTCTTGGACCAAGAGGAACAATTGAACGGACAGAATGCTTCCAAAATGGAGGCATTGGTTGGTCAAGCCTCTCAAAAGAAGGGAAAGGACCAAAAGAAGAAGAAGGAAAACGACAAATCCAAGAAGGACAAGGAGAAGGAATCGACTTGTCATATTTGTGGAAAGACAGGTCACTGGAAGAAGGATTGCTCCGACAAAGACAAGAAGGATACCAAGAAGAAGGACACAAAGGATTCTGGAGCGGTGGCTGCACCCTCATCAGCTGCTTTTCTACACTTAGCAGTCATTGAGGACTCTACATCGAAGACTTTTGATGCTGCGATGACAGCTCCCTAGGCTCGAGAGTGGATTGTGGACAGTGGTGCCTCATGGCACATGACTCCTTCCGTTGGTGTTGCCCATTTGCGACCTTCGTGTGGGCAGATTCTCATTGGAGACAGCTCTTCTGTGTCTATTGCTACGCGAGGTGAGATGCAGCTTATTCCAAATGGACGTGGTGTTACACACGCCCTTGAGGTGTTGCATGTGCCAAGTTTGGGGTATCATTTACTTTCGGTTCATAAGATTTGTGCTCTTGGCCTGTCGGTGGATTTTGACTGTGATACTGTTCGAGTCCTTGATCGTAGATCGAGGAAGATTCTCTGCAGGGTATGAGGAGAATGGCGTCTACAAATTGAAGTCTTCTTCAGCTCTTACTTCTCTTATTCTTACTTCTCAGACACAGTCCAAGCTCTGGCATGCTCGGTTTGGCCACCTAAACTACGAGTACCTTCCGAAGGCGTCACGAGGGTCGTTTGTCCGAGAATTGCCAGACATAGTGGTGAGCCATCAGCCATGTGTCTCCTACATTCGTGGGACATTGCATCAGGATGCGATTCCCAACAAAGCTTCTAGGCGGTCTACTTCACCCATGGAGCTTGTATCTACGGATCTTTGTGGCCGGGACCGAGTCCGTGAAGGGGACCTTGTACTTCATGTTGATTGTAGATGACTACAGCAGGATGACTTGGGCCTATTTCTTGACTTTGAAGTCGGAAGCTTTCTCTCACTTCAAGGATTGGCTTCTCTTTGAGGAGAACCGTTCTAGCCGGTAACTGAAGACCTTGCGTTCAGACAAGGGAGGTGAATTTATGTCTAATGAGTTTGCTCGTTTTTTTGCAGATAGGGGCATTCACCAAGAGTTTGCCAACACCAACACTCCCCAAGAGAATGGCATTTTAGAGCGGAAGAACCAAAGTGTGATCGAGATGGCGCGTACCATGATGGAGCACCGACAGACACCTCAGTTTCTGTGGGCCGAGGCAGTGGCTACCGCAGTTCACATCCTCAATCGATCTCCCACTTCGGCCGTTGACAAGATGACACCTTTTGAGACTTACTTCGGGACTAAGCCTGATGTCTCTTATTTCAGGATCTTTGGGTGTGATGCTTATGTGCACATTCCGAAGACGCAGCGTGATAAGTTTGAGGTGGCTTCCCGACGACAGGTTTTTGTTAGCTATAGCTCCCAATCCCAAGGTTATCGTTTGTTTGATCCTGTCAAGCAAGATGTCTACATGAGCCGAGATGTGCGGTTCGTGGACGTTCCGGCCACAGAGGGGGCTGAGGAGCACCCCGTCCTTGGAGATCCAAGGGAGAGTTGGACTCTCGAGACACTTGCTTTGGAGCCAGAGCCTCTTGATGGAGATTCTTCTTCTGATTCAGAGTCTTCTCTTCCACCGGCAACCCCCGAGGAGCTTCCACCGGTGGATGTTTCTGAGTCTTCACCAAATGGAGAGCGACGGGGAGAGGTTCGTCCTTCTCCTCGTTGGGCCCGTGACACACTCTGAGATTCAGGGATCGAGGGGGTCCTGAGGAGTGGAAACCTCAGGATGGACCGCGGAGGTCACGGAGGACCTGAACACATTCTTCGGAGCTTGTTTGCTCCAACTATTGTTTGTTGACCCGTGTTATGCAAGATCGAGAGCCCACTTCAATGAAGAAGGATTTGCAGTTTGATCATTGGTAGAAGGCCATGAAAGCCGAGTTGGAGGCTATTGAGAGGAATGGCACTTGGTCTCTTGTGCCTCGTCCCTCTCACAAAAAGGTGATTGGTGTCAAGTGGGTCTTCAAGACCAAGTACCTTAGCGATGGTTCTTTGAACAAGCACAAGGCTCGCCTTGTTGCTAAAGGTTTTCCTCAGCGCCCGGGCATTGATTTCCATGATACTTTTGCCCCCACTGCTCATATGGTGACTATTCGAGTTGTCCTTGCGTTGGCTGGCCATAGGAGATAGCCTGTTTATCAGTTGGATGTGAAGTCGGCCTTTCTGAATGGTAACTTGCAGGAGAAGATGTATGTTGAGCATCCTTCTGGCTTTGGATCCTCAGCTACTGTCAGTTGATTGGATCCTTGATTTGGCTTCTCAACACTCGTATTGATATTTGTTTTGCTGTGGGTCTTTTGGTAGGGTTCATGACTGAACCCAAACAGGTGCACTGGCAGGCTGCCCTGAGGATTCTTCGGTATTTGAGGGGGACCTCTGACTTAGGGATTTCTTATCCTGCAGGTTCAGATGCTTCAGATCTGGTTCTTGCAAGATGAAGTGACTCGGATTGGGCTGGCAATGTGGACCACCAACGGTCTACTACAGGCTACTGTTTTACCTTGGATACAAGTGTTATCTCTTGGAGTAGCAAGAAGCAACCCACGATAGCCCTTTCTTCTACTGAGGCGGAGTATCGGCTGCGTCTTCCACCACATGTGAGGTTGTGTGGCTACGGAGATTGTCGGAGGAGCTTGGCTGCCCCCAGACTTGTCCTACTCTTGCGATGCGACAATGAAAGTTACATTGCCTTGGTACAGAATCCAATATTCCATGCCTGGATGAAGCACATTGAGATCCAGTATCACTTTATGCGGGAGAAGCTTCTGGATGGGACCATTGATGTGAAGTACTGCAAGACGGAGGTTAATCTTGCAGATTTGTTTACGAAGGTGCTTCCCCAAGCTCTTCGTCGGCAACATTCTAGATCCCTCAGTCTTTTGCCCTGTCCAAGCTCTGAGAGGGGGTGTTAGCCAATCATTTCTTCAACAGAGAGGACGACAATGCCACGTCAGCAGGTGTCACGTCAGCACCTACAGTTGGACAGTTTACTGCAGTCGAACAGTTTTTACTGCAGTCGGCTGCATTTAATGCAGCCGACCCGACCTACTGTAGTTATTTCCTATTTTTCGGCTATTTATAGCCGGTTTGTGGCACACTCCCTTATTCATTTTTCAGATTCTGATCTTGAGATCTGTTGGCTGAGACAAACTGTGCTTGGGATTTAATGCAGCCGACCTACTGTAGTTATTTCCTATTTTTCGGCTATTTATAGCCGGTTTGTGGCACACTCCCTTATTCATTTTTCAGATTCTGATCTTGAGATCTGTTGGCTGAGACAAACTGTGCTTGGGCTGACAAAGATCGAGATCATCAAGTTGGAGACATACGCAAATATTTTCTCTAACCCCTTGTGTATTTCTGCACTCTTATATAGCATACTACACCGTAGATTTTCTGTGTTTACACTATCTCCTTTTCTCTCTCTCTCTCTTCTCTCAGTGTTCACTCTCTCTTAGTCTTTGTCCTACGCTTCCGCATCACTGCACTCTGACACACATATATATATTGGAAATCTCTCTCTTCATTTCCAATAAGCTCTCATGCTAAAATTTCAAGCCACGTGCTTTATACTCTACTATCTATCACTCATCCAAGAAGTACTTTTCTACTTAGCTTAATCTAGCCCAAGCACTAAAGAAGAAAATCAGCTTGTTGCCTAGAGTATGCAAATTTTAGGATTTCAAAACCCTAATTTTCAGAATTACAACAAATCAGTCCTTTTGTATATGGTTCAAGCACTCGGTGCCCGTGGTTTGTTTCAATAAATTCCCATAAAGGGGGGAGGGCCAATTCCCCTCTCAATGTGTTATCGACTCTCTTATTTCTGTCTCTAACTCCCCCTCTATCTTCTAATTCTCATGGTGATAATTGATCAAGTTGGTTAAGTTCAGAGTATTACAGTTGTGAAGGCCTACCTCAACATGAAAGGTATCAATGTTATTTATGCAAGTAAGTCTATAAAAGGTAAGACATCACCTATCATTTGAGGATCCACCCAAAAGTCTATAAAAGGTAAGACATCACCTATCATTTGAAGATCCACCAAAGCAGTGACTTCAAAGTCTCATCATATACAAGCTGCCTCCTCGTCCCAATAATCCCTCCATAGAGAAAGGCAAGGAGAAAGTCAAAGAACCGGTTGTTTCCATGGTAGTTGAATCTCCAAAGATGCTTTTAGCACCCAAAAAAAAAAAATATATGCTAAAAGAAACTTCAAACTTGGAGATAAGAGCATCAAGTTTGATGTTTTGCAAGAGAGATTCTCAAAAAGCTTTCTTATACTAGACAATTTGATGCTACATTTGGTAGTGAAGTTAATGTAGAAAAATCAAAGATTAGAATGATTAAAACACATTTGAAAGATACTGCTTTAAATTGATGGCTCAAAGTTGCTCAAGAAGAAAAGGAATCCAAGTCTTGAAAAGAGTTTAAGGAGATATTTAACAAGACGTTTCTGCCTTCATCCTTTGAAGCCAATGTGCAACAAGAATGATGCGCTAAAGCAAAGCCATGGAGACAATGTTGAAACATATATCAACAAGTTTGCAACTGTTTCTCTTAAAATTTACATCTCTTAAAAAATTTCCTTCCAATTTTGAGATGAGAAAGTTTATCCATGGATTACATCCAAAGGTACACCACTTTTGCCATCCAAAAAGAAGCTAACATATTAGCAAAACATATAAGAGAATGGCAATGTTTCTCTTGTCGAGAAAAATAATACATGGCTGGGAATCCTTGCAACAGGATGAAACTCCATCACAGAAAAGAAAGCTTTTTATGACTTGGGGTAAGATTGCTAATTAACCTCTTCTCATTTATTTTGATACAAGGGCTACATATCATTATATATATCCTCAAATTATTGAAGCTCTACATCTACCAAAGGAGAGGTTTAGAACACCAAAAATGTCAAGTGTTGCTTTTCAAGGAATGGAGTTTGAAGTTACTTCCATTTTTTAAAAACTACAAATTGAGATAGGAGATTATGTAGATCATGAGAGTTTTGTCATGGGAGATCTTGGTCATTGTAATATTGTATTAGAAATAACTTACCATAGAAGAATAGATCCAACCGTTGATTGGAACTAAAAAATTTTAGATTCCCTTTCAAGGATAAAAATGTATCTTATGATGTGGGAGTGGAAGGAAACTACATTCCCATCTTATCCCATGTACAAACTTATAAAGCAATGAAAAGTCTATTTTCTCGTACTTGATTTTTGTCAAAGATTCTAACAAAGAGTCTAGAATTTAAGAGTCTATCTCAAATATGAACAAGGAGCGAATGAGTTTCTTAAAGGAGTATAAAGATTGTTTTGCAAACACTTTACCTGACAAGTTACCACCAAAGGGGTCAAAAGATCATCACATTGACCTCATTCCTAGGAGCTTACCTCCAAATAGGCCACCCTATCATGTGATTCCAACACAAGAAGAGGAGATTATAAGCAAGTAATGACCTGTTGGAGAAGAGTCTAATAAGATCCAATTCCTCACATTTTTACTCGTCAGTCCTCTTAGTCCAAAAGAAAAATGGATCTTGGTGTATATATGTGGTCTATAGGGCCTCAACAAAATTACAATTTGAAATAGGTTTTCCATTCCAAGAATTGATCATATCTTGGATAGATAGGATGGATCCAAAGTATTCAAATAGATTGACTTAAAGAGCAGGCGACTGCCATCAGATAAGAATTGCTCCTCAAGATATTCATAAAACAACATTCAAGATAACTTTTGGTTTATATGAGTTTTTTGTGCTACCATTTGATCTCACCAACACTTCTGTAATCTTTAATAAAATGATGAAAAGAATCTTTAGAGCACACTGGAAGTTCATAGATACTTTCTTTAATGATATTTTGGTTCTTTAAAAAGATGAAGAAAAGCATAAGCAACACTTGAAAATAGTATTTCAAAAACTCCGTAAACACAAACTTTATATGAATCGCAAAAAGAGTGAATTCTTCCTAGAATAGATTCACTATTTGGACCATATATCCAAAGGTGGGATTCGAATAATGGATCCAAAAAAAGTCAAGGCTATTGTAGAATAGCTAGAATTGACCAATGTTCATGGAGTTTGAAGTTTCTTGGGATTATGCTCTTATTACATGAGATTCATTAAATGCTTTGCAGTAGTTATTGGGCCATTGTATGATTTGACCAAGAAAGCAATGGCATTTTGGTGGACCAAACTAGAGAAGGAAGCTTTCAAAGCTCTAAAGTTCCATATCACCAAAGGACATATTTTGATTATACCTAATTTATCAAATCCTTTCTTTGTGGAATGTGATGCTTCAAGAGAATACAGTGGCGCAGTCTTAAACCAGAAAGGACATACAATTGCTTATGCAAGCAAAAGGTTACAAAATCCAGAAAAGAATAGTACCTCCTATAAAAAGGAGTTGATTGGAGACACTAACTTTTAGATAGAGAATTTCTTATCAAGACAGACCACGACAATCTGAGACATCTCAACCAACCAAAGATTTTTAAAAAGCATATCCGATGGGCAAATTATTTAGCTCAATTTAACTTTCAAATATTGCATCTTCTTGGGAAGCAAAACAAAGAAAGTAGTTGATGCATTGTAAAGAATACCTCAAATTCATATAGTATCCATGATTCATCATACAAATTTCACTAGTATAAGGAGAATAAGCAAATCATTTGGAAGAGTTTACAACTTAGTAAAAGCATAAACTCTTATATTATCAAAGATGGATTTATTTTGATAGAGTGACTAAAGATTTCAGGCCTAAAGTAATGCAATAATGTCATATTGCTCCTTGTATGACTCATAGTGGTATCTTGGCCACAACCAAGAATAACTTGTGTATAAAGTTTGATCGCCAAAAGCCTATAAGGCTTTTGCAACCATTACTAATTTCAAGTCAATCTTGGAAAAACACTGCGATGGATTTTATTTTTGACTTACAAAAAGCAATAGACAACAATGATAGCATATGGACTATTATTGACACGTCAGTCAGTAGGCTCATTTCATTCCAATCAAGAAGACTACCAAGTCTCAACATATAGCCAAAATATTTATTCAACAAATCTTCAAGCAACATGCATTACCAAAATCCATCCTGGATGATAGAGATCAACGAACCACGAGTCTCTTTTGGTGGGCTCTTTTTAAAAATTTAGGTACAAATCTTACTTTTTTCTTCTTATTATCATCCTCAAACAGATGGTCAAAGTGAGATAAGCAATCTCACAATATTGGATATCCTGAAGTGCTATTGCCATGAAGCCAACCAACAATGAGAAAAGTATTTACCTTTGGTAGAATATGCCTATAACAATATAGTTTATCCTTTTACAGATAAAGCATCATTTGAGATCATATATCAAAAAGCACTCTTACTATCTATTCTCAAAATAAAGGAGGAGCTTTCATGCCCATGAGTTCCTACATGATATGGATACACCTTTTGCCTAAGTTAGATGAGCTCATATGATCAACAAATAAGGAAGAAACATTTTCAAAAAGTTTCTTTTGAAATTTAAAAATTATTCTTATTTAGATACTAAATAGATACTAGAATAGTATTTTAAAGACTATCCAGAAATACTACAACTTATGAAGAAGCTATAAGACTAGAAATACTTCAAGCAACGCCTTAAGAATAAGATTGATTTCAAGAGGGAGAGATATAACCAACCTTTTGAATACCAATTGCTACTAAGCTATATTGGCTTAATGATTCAAATTAATGTGATACTCATATACTTTAAAAGGCAATCTATATTATTTGAGTCTTTCAAAATATAATTAAATCTTCATATTTCTATTTAAGGATGGCCGATGGCCAGAATGCCCTATAATTATACTTGGATCATTATCGATGAGATGTCCAAGAGAAATTAAAAGTTTAGTCAGACAATCAGATTAACCAAAAAGCTCAAATGACTAAGACTTTTACACTCGAGTAGTCACATTGACTAGAAGCCCATATAATGAGTGGTTTCAGAAAGTGAAACCAAATGCTCATAATCAAAAAAACAAACCATGAATCAGTGAACCTATATAATGAAATTTGGTGACTTCTAAAATTTAGAAGATTACTATTTTTGCAAGTTGCTCAAATGGAAAAAAAATTTGCGTCAAAGACTTCAGAATTTTGCAAGGAACAATTTAGACTTCAGCAACTATCTCAAGCTCTTATAATCATTTGAGAGATTTTTAGAGCAAAAGGTTTAGAAGCTTCTCCCTTCAGAAAAGCAACATGTGGCATCTAGAATAAGACGTCATTTTGAAGAGACAAGTGTCCCCGTGTCCCCACACTTGTCTTTTTTAACAAACACTTATCATTTGTAACCTCTACTTTTCACTTTTGAGCACCCATTTGAGAGATTTTTAAAATAGAAGGTTTACAAGCTTCTTTCTTTAGAAAAGTAACATATGGCATCTAGAATAAGACGTATCATTTTGAAGAGACAAGTGTCCCTACACTTGTCTTTTTCAACAAACACTTATCATTTGTAACCTCTACTTTTCACTTTTAAGCACCCAAGATCCACACCTATATATTGGTCTCTCTCTTCATTTACAATAAGCTCTCATTCTAAAATTTCAAGCCACATGTTTTATACTCTCCTATCTAGCACTCAATCAAGAAGCATTTTTTCTACTTAGCTTGATCTAGCCCAAGCACTAAAGAAAAAACTCCACTTGCTACCAAGAGTATGAAAAAATTAGAATTTCAAAACTCTAATTTTCAAAATTACAGCAAATTAGACCTTTGTATATGGTTCAAGCACAAGTGCTCGTGGTTTGTTTCAATAAATTCCTATGAAGGAAAAGGGACCAATTCCTCTCTCAACATGGTGTCAACTCTCTTATTTCTCTCTCTCTCTCCCTCTCTTCTCTTCTAATTTTCACAGTGATAATTGATCAAGTTGGTTAAGTTGAAAGTATTGTCATTCTCACATTCTTTCCTATGCTTACACCCACCAAAGTGAGAATCCTTCTCATAGTGCCCCTCAAAAGAATTCAATCAAGATCTCCATAAACAAGAAAGCATTAACCTTAGTGATTCCACTAAGAGCATCTACAACCTAGTTGGTTGCACCCTTTCAACAATGAATCTCAAAGTTGAACTCATGCATGAGTTCATCCCACCGAGTTTTCCAACCCCAAAGGCTAAGCTGATCACAAAGATATTTCAAAGAATTATAATTGATCTGGACCAAGAATCACGTGTCACAAACTATAAAGATATTTCAAAAAATGATTATTGATCTAAACAACGAATCACAAACCATAACGGTAATGGCACCAAATCTTCAAGTTGTGAATAACAGCCAATAATTCTATGTCCATGTTCCAATGAGCTTATAGCTCTCAAAAGTGATAGGTTTGCCATCTTGATAAGTATAGCACTTACACATTATTAGTAGCATCCATTTCCATCACAAATGGCTTAGTCAAAATCCACTATCGATAACATATGTGCAAATGTCACTAGTTGCTTCATTATCTGCAAACACATGGTGCCCGTGCGATAGATGGACTCATATAACTCATTCTACTAAAGAGATTGTAGTGGACACCTAATCCTCATGGGTCTGGGCACTTCATGACATTAGAAAGAGAAAAGTGGTGACTAAGAAAACAACGTAGGCCTTAGACTTCTATAGTAGGATCCTATGGATCACATAAGGTGACATGCAATAAAGAAGAGTCTTAGACTAGTCACTAAATAAAGATGGTCATGTAATCAAATCAATTGGAATAGGACAAAAGTTGGAGAATTGGTAGGACTGGAGTAAAAGACTACAATTTTGCATGCATACCTATGGAGGGGCACAAGGGCTTAATACAAGGGAGAGGAACAAGTCTTAAAAAACAGTAAGTATTCCATAAAAAGGATAGAGAACACATGATCTGATGATGTTGTCAACACTTAAAAAGAAGGCAACTAGCAAACAATAGGGTGGCCTGTCTAGCCAGAAAACACAGGCATGACAGGTTATAGCACATACAACATTTCAAACAGCTACGGCAGAGTCCTAGATGAAGGGAACTGCTAGAGGAGAGTGCTACTAAGCTGGGCACCCTATTACTACAGCAAAACACCAGGTTCCTTAGCCATACGAAGATTGCAAATCAACTCGAACAACTGGGCAAATGTTGATTGTGTAAATACAGCAGCTAAGGGTCTAGAACAAGCTGCTTGTGAGGGTGGAGGTCATAGGCAGCTGGTCAGATTGCAGATGATGAAAATGATGCAGTAAGAGTCCTCCAAAACTTGTCATCTTCTGATGAAGACCTCATGAACAAATGAGCAATACTTGAAAAAGCCTCTATGAGAGTGCGCAACGCAAGAGAAACACCAACATAGAGAGAGAGAGAGAGAGAGAGAGAGAGAGAGAGAGAGAGGAAGCAAAAGATAGGGGAAGAATACTGCACTGACTGAAGAAGAATACTGATATAATGATGATGGACTGATCAGTCCCTGCACGCAGCCCAAAGCATCAATGAGGGCACCAAATCACGCTAACGACAATGGCAGCACCAAGCATGAAGAGTCAGAGTGTCGAAATGCGCACCTATAAAGAGGAAGACTAGAGACTGAAAAGAGTGTGTGTGTCTGTCAAGTGGGGGGACTGGCTATAAATAGCCATAAATGCCCAAATCTGGCCGACTTGCATCAGCAGAGGCCAAAAATGCTGGCCGACCAGCAATAAATGCTGGTCACATAAAAAGACATCCAGAAAAAATAGGGGACACCCCAAAAAAATCCCAGATGACAAAGACAATGCCTAACAGGTGTAGGCAGACTGTGAAAAGTAGTAACTGGCCTAGGAATGCACACAGGAAGCCATCAAATAAAGAAAATGCACCTAAACTGCCAGAGCTCCTATGTCTCTGTTAGACTCTAATAGGAACTCACAACCAAAAGATAACATACTAATGTGACTAACATAGGCAAGCTAATACCCTCTCTCAAATCCTGGGAGTGTCTGAAGACCCAACAATCTCATGTGATGAAGTATAGAAGCTTGGGCAAAGTCTTCATGAAGAGATCAGCTGCATTGTCCTCCGTGAGACAATAGACCACCACCAACTTGAAATCCACGATCCACTCTCAAACATAGTGGTACTAAACCTCAATGTGCTTCGTGCGAGCATGAAACACAAGGTTCTTGACCAAAGCTAGAGCACTTTGGTTGTCCACAAGCAACACCGTAGGTCCTGGCTGAGCAAAGCCAAACTTTGCCAACATGCGGCGAAGCCAAACAGTCTCCATAGCCACAAAACATAAGGCACGATACTCTACCTCTGTAGAAGAAAGGACCACAATAGGTTGCTTCTTGTTGCTCCACAAGATAACTCCAAATCCAAGGAAAAAGACATAACTTGTAGTGGACCTCCATGAATCCACATCACCCACCCAGTTAGAATCACTCTAACCAAAGAGAGTAACCCCTTCTTCATACATGATCCTATAGGATCAAGTCCCCTTTAAATAACGAAGAACATGCAAGGCCGCACTCCAATGCTCCTGAGTAGGAGTCTTCATGAAAAAAGACAATAGAGCCAAAACAAAGGAAATATCCGGCCAAGTGTGAATAAGCGAGATGAGGGAGCTAACAAGACACCCGAAATAGGTGGAATCTGTAAGGGGAACTTTGGTTGCCAAAAGCTTGGACTCTGGGTCCATGGGGCATAAAATAGGCCAACAATTGGCCATACCAAACTCCAAGAGAAGCTCAGAAATGTACATGTGTTGCAAAACAAAAATGCCATGTGCCATCTGATAAATCTCCAAACCAAGGAAGAAGTGAAAGATCCCTAGATCCATCATCTCAAACTCCTGTCACAAAATCTCCCAAGTACAATCAATGTCCTCAGTATAGCTCCCTGTAATGATAAGATCAACCTCCTGAGTATAGCTCCCTGTAATGATAAGATCATCCACATACAAGATGAGCAAAACACACCTGTCACCCACAACCTGGAAGTATAGGTCGGATCATGAGCTAAGCAATGAAAGCCACTCTAAAGAAAGAAGAGATCAATCCACTCGTACTAAGCTCTGGGAGCTTGCTTTAGGCCATAGAGGGCCTTCCGCAATTGGTAGACATGGTCCTCCATCCCCTGCACAAGAGAACCAGGAGGCTAGGAAACATAAATCTCCTCCTCAAGGATACCATTCAAGAACAACCACCCCTGGCAACAAGCCGAGCTTTGTGCCTGTCCAAGGAACTATCTGCCAGGTACTTAGTCTTACAGACCCACTTCACACCTATCACCTTCCACTTTGGGGGCCATGAAACCAACTTCTAGGTTTGATTACATTCGATGAAATCAAGCTCCTCCTACATGGCTTGATGCCAAATATCCTCTACAAAAGCCTCCTCAACTATAGTAGGCTCATGAGCATGAGGAATCTGTGACATAAGAGCATAGTTGTCAGATATGAAAAGTACGGTACAGTACGGTACGATAAAATACGGTACTAAATGGTACCTTAAGATTTTATAAGGTACGGTACGATATTAGTATGAAAAAAAAAACTTCATTATTTTGAACTATAGATGATAGAATAGATGTTTAAAGTCTAAATAGCAATGCTATTGGAGTATATAAGATGAATACTTGAGGGTAACACACCAAAACCTCTATGGCATATGCCGCATACGCAACATGCACTACAACTTACAAGTACATACATAGGAGTGGATACATCATACATGAATGATCATACAAATAAGAGGCATGTATGCTTGAGAGAGAGAAGGTTGAGAGAGAGGCGAGAGAGAGAGAGAGATTGATTAGTCCCTACACACATCCCAAAGCATCAGTGAGGGCACCAAATTAGGCTAATGACGATGGCAGCACCAAGCACAGAGAGTCCGAGTATCAGAGGGTGCACCTGTAAAGAGAAAGACTGAAGACTAAAGAGAGTGTGTGTGCCTTCCAAGTAGAGGGACTGGCTATAAATAGCCATAAATGCCTAAATCTGGCCGACCAACAATAAATGCTGGTCACATAGAAAGAAATGCTAGAAAAAATAGAGGACACCCCGAAAAAAATCCCAGATGACAAAGACAATGTCTACAGTTGTAGGTAAATTGTGGAAAGCAGTAATTAGCCTAGGAATGCACACACGAAACCAACAAATAAAGAAAATGCACCTAAACTGCCAGAGCTCTTATGTCTCCATCAAACTCTAACAAGAGCCCACAACCAAGAGATGACAAACTGACATGACTAACACAAGCAAGCTAACAGCCTCCACAAACTAACATTGTCTTCGGTAGGGGTATGGGCAGCAATGAGAGAACGAGTTCTGAAGATGAGAAGAGGGTAATCTGAGCTAAAGAAGAATAAGTGGGGGGATAGTGCATTGAGCTAAAAATATATTAGTTTCATTTAAGCAGTCCCAAAACATGATTAATTTATGAATTAAACCTTTTTATTAAAAAGAAATGTTTTCCTAGAGAGTGCCATTGTCCCATAAGCACAAACCCTATCAGGAAGACCCAAACTTTCCATAAATAGACATGCTGCCCTCCATCCAGCCTCAATTTCATTTTACAACTTGCAAGTGCTAGAGTTTGCTGTCCATACCCCGTTTGTAGAGGATATCTCAACTGGAGCTGTCCATCATTGTCATCTACCATGAGGTGTCTACTTCCCAACCCTCCATCGCAAATTTCCATTCTTGCCAGCCCTCCAAGGCGGCTGCCTGTCTACACCCAAAAGTTTGCATTTATTGCTGCACACTACCCAAAACCCTGCATTTTGCCCTGATCAGCTATCACCTACAGCTAGCCACCTCCAAATTGCTGCATTTTGATCCTCCTGCCGCTGCCAAGCCTGGTTGCTACCTCCTGGAGCTGCGTTTTACTGTTTGTTATCATTGCCACCTGCCACATCATCATCACCCTGCTGCATTTGCAGTTTTTGGCCAGCCTACTACCTATCTATCACTCATCTGGTATCCTACAACTGCATTTGCTGCTGCCAAACACATATGGAGGCTGCGTGCTGTGTTTCGGGATCCATTAGAGTATGACACACTCTCCAGCTCCATACTCTCTACCCCGGTCCTCGAGACATAGGAGTTCAGGGGTCAGTATTCTTCATTGCATAGTGTGTTTGCTACATTGAGCATTGTATACTAACAGTATTTTTTCATTATCTTTCACTGTGTTCATTGTCTCTCAATTGCCCTAACATGTTGTGTTTTCTGCGATAGATCATTTCTTTACACAATGACTATCCAACACCCAAATCAACCAAAAGGAGCTCTAGCTAAACACAGTCCACTATAGCTATGAAAGTTTCTCTATACTAAGCTGCATAACTAGAAGTGGCCATAGAGGGCTCCTTGCTCAAACATGATAAGCACAAGCTACCAAACTTGAAGCATAAACACTCATGGATACACGAGTATTGTAATGAACATGCACAACATGTCTTTTTATAGGAGATTTTGGAGCATTTGTCCTATAGTGCAAAATAAAAGCCAATAAATACAAATAGACCTTTTTGGGGCTGTTAATGAAGAGCAAAGTTAGGCACTAATGCACTATGATGAATTATTGATGCATAACATGATTTTGGTTGCTCAACAATTCATTCATTAGATAGTACTCATCTCCCATTTTTGCACTTTGTCCAAGTTATTTGCACTTTAGTCCTGTTCATACATTCTCTGTTTTCTCAATGCAAACCCTAGCATATCTTCACACCTCCAAGAAAGGAATGTGGTAACTTAAGAATTGGGAAATGAAGTAATCAACTACAAAAATCAACTTGATCTCCATAACAAAGAGAAAGGGAAAATTACGGAGACCATGCTCAAGAGACTAAAAAGTAAAATTCATGAGCTGAAAGCACACATGGAGAAAGAAATTAAGGTAGCAATAGTAAAGAAAGCTCAATGAGTAGAAGAAAATTCAAAATGGATTAACATGGTAAGGCCTCCATAAAGCAAGTGTAAATTTGTAAATACCATAGTAGAAAAGGGAGAAAAGAAGGAAAGTTCGAGCTTTGCATGTGAGTGTGGTGGAATGGAATGAAGAGAGACCAAATAGAAAATGCAGCAGCACTATGTGGTGCAATGGGTATCAAGAACGCACCCTTCATAGGGATTATGAAGAGTTGGGAAAGATACTACACAATTGAGGGCAATCATCCTCAAATTTGCACATTTGGAGAAGAGAAAGCTTTCTTGGCCAAGAGGAAACCCCCAAAAGAAGAAAAAATCTACCTAGCGGATGTCATAACAAAACCTTGTAAATAAAACCCCATCAAAACCTTAGTAAATATGTCAAATATAAACCCCCCACCCCCCCCCCCCCCCCCCAATCAAGGAATAGGCAGCCACTAACACAACAATGGGATAGGACCTTAGGCCAAAGGTAAATCAATCCCGATTTTCCAATCACCCACTCCTTCACATCTCCTTTAAATATCTAGATTCTACAATAGGGGTCCTCAAGTCTTCTGTAGGGTTGGTAAAGAACTCATTGGTGATACCATTGGAACTCTTATCTTCGAAGATGCATGATAATCCCACATCGAAATCAAAATCCAACCTAAAGGCCCTGCTTCGATTGTGAACCAAATCAAATAGATACATCGTTGAGTTGCAATAATATTGTGCCATAACATTTTTGTAGAACCAAGGAGATCCCTAGAAAAGTACATACACGACCCAATCACCTTTGAAGGAATTCAAGAGATCACCGCTTACAATCTAGATACTTTTACTACAATATGACATTGATTTCTAAATGAAATAACCCATTTAAACCTCTAGAATGCCTAAAAGGTGGTTAAAGTATTTTGTGAAGTTACGAAAGATCCAACAGTAATGACAGTAATGATCTCTCTCTCTCTCTCTCTCTCTCTCTCTCTCTCTCTCTCTCTCTCTCTCTCTCACACACACACACACACACACACACAATCAATCAATCAATGTTTAAACCTGATCCCAGGATGCAGCAATGTTGTAGCCTTTAGAGACAGCAGCAGGGCGTGGAGAGGACTTGGCAACAGGTACAGGGCTTGCTCGTCCAGCCATCTCTGGGACAATTATAAACGAACGCTCTCTCTCTCTCTCTCTCTCTCTCTCTCTCTCTCTCTCTCTCATTCATTCATACACACGTACATATGCTGTCTATGTATGGACATTATTCAAGATTTAAGATGTGACGCATAAATTGGATGGTCAAGCAACCAGCATGATTGTGAGGTAAATGTCACAAAGCTAATTACCGCAGTCGGAAAAACGTTGATGGAAGCGGGAAGGTTGAAGATGATCTCTACTCCAGACGCATTTGGATCAAATGGCAGCAAAGATGACGAAGAAGGACGATGAACTAGCTAAATAGATCTCATCATACATCAATATGATTTTCTACACATACGGTACCGGGGGCCTGTAAAATGAGATAAAACTAATAGTTACTTTCAAGTATTCTCTCACTTTGGAGCTCCGTATGTGGGGGTCTCACGTATGCAATATGCTTAATGCTTTCTAATTAAATAGATGCCGTAAGATGATGTTAGGAAGTCTCCATATCATTATAAGCCTCACACAATGACAAATGTGCCCTCTAACGTATACTAGTGTGCCCCCAAGCAACAAGCAAACATTTGTCATCTTTCTCTCTCCTCTTTACCCCATCTGTTTTTTATTTTCTTTTTCTTTTTCTCTTTTCCTTCAAATTCCATGTCTAATTCTCTCTCTCTCTCTCTCTTTTCCTTCAAATTCCATATGTCTAATTCTCTCTCTCTCTCTCTCTCTCTCTCTCTCTCTCTCTCTCTCTCTCTCTCTCTCTCTCTTGTATTTTAGTTTTTTTTCTCCTCTCCTGGTTCTCTCTCTCTTCTTTTATTCTCCCCCCTCTCTCCTCTCTTTTCCCTCTCTCTCCCTCTTTTTTTCTTCTTCTTCTTTCTCTCTCTTCATTCTTTTTTTATTATTTTTCTTCTCTCTCTCTCTCTCTCTCTCTCTCTCTCTCTCTCTCTCTCTCACACATTTTCTTTTTTCCCCCCTCAATCTCTCTTATAGTATGTAAATTTTATTCCATATATATAGTTCTCTCTCTTTATGTTTATATTCTCTCTCTTCTCCTCCCTTTTCTCCTAATTTTCCTTTTTTTCTTCTCTCCCTCTCTCTCTTTTAAATTTTATCTTCTCTCTCTCTCTCTCTCTCTCTCTCTCTCTCTCTCTCTCTCTCTAAATATATTTAAATTTAAAAAAAACTTTTTCCTTTTCTTTTTTTCCCCATCTCTCTTCCTCTTTTTCTCTTTATTCTTCTTCTTCTTCTCTCTCTCTCTCTCTCTCCTCTTTTTTCCTTTTTTTCTTCTTCTCTCTTTAAAAATTTTTTTCTCTTTCTTTTAAATTTTATATCTCCTCTCTATAATCCTCTCTCTGTGTTCAAATTCTCTCTCTTCTACTTTTCTCTCTCTCATTTTCTCTCTCTCTCTCTCTCTCTCTCTCTCTCTCTCTCTCTCTCTCTCTCTCTCTGTGTTCTTTTCCTCTCTCTTTCTCTTTCAACTTTTTTTCTCTCGCTTTTTTTTCTCTCTATATATTTTTTCTTCTCTCTCTGTTTTTTTCTTTTCTCTCTTTCCCTTTCTCTCCCCCATTTTCTCTCTCTTTCAAATTATATATTTCATCTGTCTCTCTCTCTAAGTCAAACACTATATTAAAAATGCTTAATTTAAAAAAGACTATTATATTTTCTCTTTCCCCCTTCTCTTCATTTTTTTTCTTTCTTATTCTTCTTTTTTTAATTCTTATACTTCATCTTCTTTTAACTCCCTCTCAAAGTGTGTGAAAAACTATGTCCAACAAATTTTAAATTAAAAATTTTAATCTGAGAGAGAGAAAAAAAACCTAGACCCTACACATGAGAGAGAGAGGGGGGAGGGGGAGAAAAAAATGTTTAATTTAAAAAAGATTGTTATCTTTCCTCTTCCCCCTCCTCTTTGCGTCTTCTCTCTCTCTCTCTCTCTCTCTCTCTCTCTCTCTCTCTCTCTCTCTCTCTCTCTCAAAGTGTGTGAAAAACTATGTTCAAAAAACTTTATATTAAAAAATTTAAAATATTTAATTAAAAATTTTAATCTAACTTTGAGAGAGAGAGAGAGAGTTTTAATTTTAAAAGAAGTTTGATTTAATTAAAAGGAGAGAGAGAGAGAGAGAGAGAGAGAGAACCTAGGCCCTACACGAGAGAGAGAGGGAGGAGGAGTTATGTCAAAAAACTTTCAATTAAAAAAGTTTTTAAAATATTTAATTAAACCAATAAAATTAAATTGAAAAGTTTAATCTAATTGAGAGAGAGAGAGAGAGAGAGAGAGAGAACCTAGGCCCTACACATGAGTGTGAGAGAGAGAGGGGAAGGGGAGAGGAATTTAATTAAAAAGGGGAGGGGGAAAAGAAAGAGAGAGATTATAAGTAAGAGAGAGGGTAGGGGGTTTTAATTAAAAAAAGGGGGGGAGGGGACTTAATGAAAAAAGAAAGGGGGAAGAGAAAAGGAGAGATTACATGTGAGAAAGAGGGGAGGGGAGGGGGTTTTGATTGAAAAATGGAGGTTTGGAAAAGGGGGTAGGTTCGGGAAGCCCTCTAGAGGTTCGGGGCTTTCCAAACCTACAACAAAAATAATATAGTAGTAAGATTCCAAAGCTATGGCTTTAAGAATCAAACATGTCCCGCCTAGGATATTGCATTCAGCTCAAGATGGATTAAAGATGCTAGAAAAATTCACAATGGAATCCTCAATTTGTTAATCTGGATGGATCGTGCAATGGAATTGAGTAAGAAGTGTTGGCTTAGAGTTGGCTAGAACTTTGGCATATGACATCTCGAGCAGTGTGGCATTGGAAGTACCTATCATAAAATGGTGAAAGCAACGTTTAATCATGCCTTTTTTGTGATTTGTATAGATGGATACTATACTCCTTCTTTTCCTTTGAGGCAGTCTATTAGACAAGGTTGTCCCCTTGCCCTACTTTATTTGCTTTGGTGACTTAACCTTCCCTTAATTTTATAGATTCCAAAGTCTAACAAGGTGTTATTAAAGAACTATTCCTCCTTAATGGTGAGATCTTCACCTCTCAAATGTTTGTTGATGATAATTTTTACATTATTGCAATTGAGTAAGAGTCTCTAAATGAATTGTTGGCAATGTATAATGAGTTTGTTGTATCATCAACCTTAATCATCACCAAGGATGTAAGAAGATGAGAATAAGGAATTAGTGTAAATAATATTGATATTATGCCATGTCACACTATTGTAAGAAGATGAGAATAAGGAATTAGTGTAAATAATATTGATATTATGCCATGTCACACTGACATTGGTATAAAAGGAGAGGATATGTAATTTTACACAATCTTTTTGACACATTAATACAATTACAGACTTTCTCTCCCTTCTTGCTCACAGCTTCTATGGCTTCTCCTTCTTTCCTATCTTTCTCTCTCTAAATCTAGTCTTTCTCTCTCCTTGTCACTCTTATTCTCTCTTCTTGCAGTCTTTCTCTCTCCTCTACAGTCTTATCTCTCCTCTTTCTCTCTCCCTGGTTCTCTCTCTGACAAGTGGTATCAGAGCTTAGTTTTCATATCCTTCCTTTTCTCTCTCTTTCTTTACATTGAATTTCTTGTCAGTTTCAGGAAACCTTACTGTGCACAGGTACAGTATTGAAGAACCACAGCAGTCAAGAAGTACTAGACATGGCAGCTTTCTTGGACTCCACACAAGCTATGCCAGGAGGTTTGATCAAATTTGAAGGCATGGAGACAAAATGGCAGCTCATTTTTCAACTTTGAGGTAAAATTTTAGGGGTTTTGGGTGAAGGAGGTCACTAAAAACTTGACAGAGGTTTAAATGGGGTTACTCTCCAAAAGTGAGTCCTCTTCTTCTTCAACTTTCAAGCTTCTCTTCAAGCTTTCATGGTGCAACCAAGATCTCTACTTCATTTCTTGTCACGAGTTCATCTCTCTGCTATAATGGATAGCATGGGACAGTTCCTTGCTTGCTAAGCTTTAGATCAAGCACCATATATAGTAGTATTCACAGCTTTATCTTCCTTACTAACTGATCTTCATCTTGCTGAAGGGAGCAGCCATGGAACTCTTGAACTTGATGACCTAGAATCCGACCCTTCCTTAGTGCCAGTGTTCTCTTTCTTTTTGTCTCGTTTCCGCTTGACAATGATCAGGCTTTTCAAGAGTTGCAAGTGGAGCATCGTCGATTCCAGAACTTGAATCAGGAGAGCCGTTGAGAATGCCTTCAGGCTTTTCAAGGGTAAACAAGGGGTTGATCTGGTAGCATCTGTTTGAAAGAATGTCGGCTCATTGACCTCTCGCTTCCACCTATCTCTATACACTTCAGAATCCTTTACGACATGTACACCTGCTGAGGATACTGCACGGATGCGCGGTGGGGTGGTGGAGTAATCACTGGATCCATTGCTTGAATCTCCATCTTCAATCACAGTATTGTTGGTGGTGGAAAAATCAGGCTTCGAAAGAGTAGAAAGAGTAGACGATCTAAGCTTGCGCAAGCTTTCGACAACCTTCATCGATGACAAATTTGTGACAGGTTCGAGCTCCCAAACGGGAAGCGATCTTATACACTTTAGCAGGCGATGTACTTGTTCCCGCTTCTGCAGGGCCCCAACTATTCTGGTGTAACTGGAGACAGAACCGATGCAGGATGCTCCACAGGCTGCTCTGGAGAGGGTGTTGGTCTTCCACTTTACCATGGAATTCCTCTGCAAGCTTTGTACAACCTCTCAAGTTGAGCTTTATCACCTTCAACATCTGAGAGGAACTTATACTTTGTCTTGCTAGCTTTATCTGTGATGTACAACACGGGGTCTGAACTGTTAAATTTTGGCTCCTCTATATCTGCCTTGGCAAGGCGACGTACTTGCGTGTGGTGTTTATACACCGACTGAAGAAGCCGCAGCGCAGGGCTTGTTGTTCCTGATTTTCATGGTGCACGACGAGAGAAGCTTCCTGCAGGATCCAGCAATCATGGTTTTGGTCCCAGTCTCAACATAACTTGGTGGACCACCTATTTTTGCATACCTATTGGGCTCTAACCCTGAGCGAGGAGACTGAAAGAGAGGAGGTTTCTCGAGATGTGAAGGCAATTTCATGATGCTGTATCCGTTCATTAAAAATAATGGAAGATCAGATACTCTAAAGTGCTCTCTGTTGCGATATATGTGACATGACCAGTAGGAAATGTTGGGATCCTTCTTGATGCCTTGTTTCCATCAGAGAAGCTTTCTTTTATGACATGGAAAGACTTTTTATCAAGTCTCGGGCATCAACAGATGGACGCTCTGAGAGGAGGATAGTAGCAAGAATGTATACCACACACGATGGATTCTTAGGATGGCGGAGAGTGAAGGTGAACTGTTTGGTGGAAGGCTGTATCTGCAACAACTGATCAACAAGCTTGCAAAAGACAGAACAATCGCTGGATGCCTTGAAAGGCCATACGTAAGACAACAAGCAAGTTAGCCAGGAAGCCATTAACAGAACGTGTGGGCATATGAACGTCTGAATGGAAGTCTCAAGGTGAACTGTTTGGTGGAAGGTTGTATCTGCAACTAATCAACAAGCTTGCAAGAGATAGAACAATCACTGGATGCCTTGAAAGGCCATATGTAAGACAACAAGCAGGTTAGCCAGGAAGTCATTAATAGAACGTGTGGGCATATGAACGTCTGGAAGGAAGTCTCCGATCATTTACCTCCATTCAGATCTATCACGTGAACCTGGCTAATTATATGAACAGCAGTATCATCAGGAGAAGGATGCCATTTCATAGCAAGCCTTCGAATCAGGCTGCCAAAGGCATGATGGACAAACTCTGTAGTTCCAATCCAGGTCCCTGGTGGCCAGCTTCATGAAGGATGCCATTTCATAGCAAGCCTTCGAATCAGGCTGCCAAAGGCATGATGGACAAACTCTGTAGTCCCAGTCCAAGTCCCTGGTGGCCAGCTTCATAAACTCGTTTATGTTACCTTCAATTCCAGAAAAGACATAGCCATTGCATTCTCAACGTGGGTCAGAATCCATGGCTTGATGCCTACCAGACCTTGGGCTACATATCCAAATGTTGACACAGGGCTTGTAATGAGTTTGTCATTGAAGGCAAGAAGGCACATATCAGCCCAAGCCATCAGGTTATACCTGTGCTTTGCTGCGTTTTGATGTTCCTTGTGGCTTGGTTGATGGACACTCACAACTTCCTTGGTCTCTGTGGCATGATCTCTATAAAGTACCCTCAAATGTTCAGAGACATCTAAGAGCAAGGAGGTGGCCAAATCAAAGATCACACCTGAATTCCAACAATTTGGGCAACATTGGCAAGATATGCATTGTAGTAGCATGTTATCCAGAAGACAGAGCAAATGGGAGTAGTGAGCATCCACATCTACCCCAGGCCTCAACAATGGACTATAATAACTAGTCACAGGATCTCAGGCTCCCCCACAAGTTCAGCGAGCTCCATCTCTAGTGAATAAGAAGTTCAGCCAGCCATTACTGGTCAAAAGCTTCAGATCAGAAGCATTCTGGCATGAAGAGAGCACCTCTTCCATGGTGTCAGGCTTTTCAAGGAATCGCAGCAGTTGTAGGCTCCGGCATCAAGCGAAGAACATGAAGACCAGCCATGGCACATGCCCTTTCAATGCGAGTTTGCTGAAACCTGCTGAAAGAAGCCGGCTTTGTTAGGACAACTGACATGATCATCCTGCCTAACTGCGATTCTGCCATAGTTCGGAGTTCCACGAGCACAATGCCTCACAATCTGTGTTTGTCCGCTGAGAGACATCTGTTCCAGATTCAACAGTGACTCGGTTCACAAGTCCAATTGCATCACTTACCATTGACACCCCAGGCTCCTCCTTTCCATCATCAAGTGCACCTGATGATTGAGACCCAACATTGAAGCTCTCGATCCCTTGCTTGTCAGAAGGAAACTGACCAGACACACAATCTTTCTCACATGAATACCTGCATCCAAACGCACTAACCCGAACCCCAGTTTCAGACCGTATGCTATCATGCCTAGACTCATCAGAATCACATGAAGTCTCTGTCCCAGTATGATCGGCATCCATCCGGATTGGAGCTTTAGACCCAACTCTTGCAACAGATCCAAGATCTCCCTCTGCTAATTTCAATACACAGAATCGTAAAAATGCAATTGCATTCAAACTGACATCTTGATTAAATCTGCTGTTTGTGAATACAATAAGATAGTTAACACTATCTGTTATCTGGGAGACACAAGGCTTCATATCACATCAATAACTCGATTGTCATCCATCGACAATGCAACCAATGGCAGTTTCCCATGCTTCAGAGAAGATTTGATTGTCTTCTGGCTCGCTGGAGATCCAAATTCATACATTGCAATAGCATCATCAATGATATCTGGAACTCTAGGATTGACAGTTTTGGACAGCACTAAAATTGTTCAAAAATTTTGAAGAATTTCATGGGGCTTTTTCTCTTCAACACTTCCTGAATGTTCTTAGCATCAGTGATCGACAACATTTGAAGGTTCTTCCCCAACTTTGAAGAGATTGAACCATTTCTTGAAGGCTCAACAATGATCTATTCGAAGAATCTTGTGCCACTTGACTCCTCGTCATCAACCTATTGCCTATGGAAGACCGATGGAGCATTCTCAAGGGTATGATGTTTTGGGGATGCAATCTTGTAATGCCATATTCATGGAATGCTCTCTCCTACTCATTTGAGTGTATAGGTATTGGGTATTGACTCAAGTTGGATAAGAAGTACTCAAAACACTTGGAACAGAGCCAAAACAGGGTGCAATCCAAACACGGACAAATTTGGGAAAGTTGCTATAGAAATTAGTAGCATCATTCTAACGACAAAGGAACAATTGGAATTGATGCTAGACATCATATGCTTCGAGTGGAGCCATCAAACGTCTCATTTGGACACATATTTCTCGAGCTAGAGCCTATTTAGTACCGGTAGTTCACTAACAGTTCACTGTGGACAGTTCTGGAAATTCTTAAACAGAGAGGGGTATTGCTACTCCTAAATTCAAACCAGGATTTCTACTTGATACTAGACATCCTAACCTTCGAGTCAAGCTATCATACACCTTATTTGGACTTATATTTTTCAAGGAACAACATATCTCTTCAACTTGACTGCAATGGCTGAGATCAATAGCTCCAGCTCTAGTGAACAAGGTTGGCTTCAAACATAGGCTAGAATTGACAAACTTGGAGTTTTGACTGATCAGTGTATTGCTCTTATGAAGGCGGTTATGGAAAAAACAGCAAGACCTGAATCAAATGCTTATGCTTATGGACAACATCAAAATGGCTATTATGGTCAACATGTTTATGCTTATGAGCATCCATTTCTTCAGCAAAATAGTTATGATTATACCTGTGAAGCTCTCTTGGTTGACCAGCCCAGTTCTTATGGATGTGACAGAAATGGTTATGCTTATCAGTGCACTTCTAGCTTTGATCAACAGCAAGCAAGTGATTATGACCAATGCTGTGGGATCAATGATCAAAGGCAGCATGCTTATGTATGTGAGCAGCAAACATCAGTGGAAGCAAATGCATATGCTCAACCAAACTGTCTCTCTGATGTGCAGCAGGGCTATTATCACCATATGCAGTATGGACAGCATGAGCAATATGGTCATGAGCATGGACAGCCATATGTTATACATGAGCAGCAAGATGACTATGAGCAGCATGTCAAAACTATTATAGAGCTGACCAATGGTGATGAGCAGGTGTGTAAATTGCTATCTAAGGCTAAACGCGTTAGACACCTTACTAGTGATACAATACGGGAACTGCATGCTGCGGGCTTATGCTATCGATGTGCTAAGCCACTATCTTGTAATCACCAAGCCACATGTAAGGCAAAGTTTGCCAAAATATTCTTGGTATTTGAATATTATGATGCAAATGATGGAGAACATCTTGTTAAAGACCATTTTGGTATGAGTCCACAACAAGAAGTTCAGTTCAAGAAGGCAGATCATGGACAACATGTGGATTTGGATGATCATAATGCAATGGTGACTTCATTAGTGAGTACCATCATGATGATCATGCTTCCAACTGTATTTGACTTCGATCTTATGAAAGTTGATCCAATGCATGGCAACGATACAACTTTCCCTTTTAATCCGGGTGGCTACAGGCTGATTTTGACCCTCTGTATAGATTAGTACTACTATTGAATATTAGGTAATCTTTTCTTTTACCACTTGTAATGCTGTACAGAGTAGTACTCTACAGCCCCCTACTTGGCTATACCAATAAGTCTGATATTTGTTTTTGAGGACAAAAACTTCATCTTGAGTGGGGATGGATTGTAAGAAGATGAGAATAAGGAATTAGTGTAAATAATATTGATATTATGCCATGTCACACTGACATTGGTATAAAAGGAGAGGATATGTAATTTTACACAATCTTTTTGACACATTAATACAATTACAGACTTTCTCTCCCTTCTTGCTCACAGGTTCTATGGCTTCCCCTTCTTTCTTGTCTTTCTCTCTCTAAATCTAGTCTTTCTCTCTCCTCATCACTCTTATTCTCTCTCTTCCTGCAATCTTTCTCTCTCCTCTGCAGTCTTCTCTCTCCTCTTTCTCTCTCCCTGCTTCTCTCTCTGATAAAAGAGAAGATTGAGGCTCTCTTGCTAGACTAGAATGATGACCTAGAAGAAATTGGTTCTCTTAATTTCAAAATCATTTAAAAATGTTAATTTTTTTGCTACATGAGTGCTCTTGTGGGCATGGGTGTTTGATGTAGGATTTTGATGACTGGCTTATGGGAAAGTTCCACCTCAAGCTTTAAAAGTGGTAAATGGGTACTTGGTCTATCAAGACATCTCAGTGTTCTAAAACTATTCTTAAAGGCGATGATGGTATTCAATGCTTCTATACTCCCCTTCACTAAGACAAATTGGAGCTCTTTGAAAGCATTATTTAGGAGGTTATATAGGTCCTTTGAAGGGAGAAGTGACCTCCATGCTATCACCTAAGAGCAAATGATATAGCCCAAAAATTTTAGTGGACTTGGCATCAAGTCACTACGATTGAAGGTAATAAGTCTTACCATTCAACTCCTCAAACTATTGGATGAACTTGAATGTTGGTGTGCAATAATCAAGCATTGGAAATGTAACTCAACCCTCCTAGGTGGAAGAAGTAAGGGGATGTGTTGCAAGTTGCTCAAAAATTGGTGGATGCTTGGTGCTCTATCATTAGTAGTCTCACATGGGTTGGCAATCCTAATCATAGGTTTGATGCTTCCCTCAATCAAATCATCTGGAAGCTTGAGCATTTAATGATGATTGTAGGCCTATCAAGAGGGAGCTAGTGAAGGTCAATTTGTGGTTTAACAAATGCCTATCAAGAGGGAGCTAGTGAAGGCCAAATTGTTGTTTCACAAAGGCCTTAAGAGGTGGAGAGATGGTTGGGACTCAACCAACTCCAATTGCAAGCCATGAGGAACCAACACAATGTCACAATTTGAATGATGCAAAGAAGGGCTAGCTATTTGAAGTTTTTAACAAAAAGAAAGAAGAATCACCCATGATATTTCATGCTAAATGTGGTGATGTTTTACAGTACCTATGGGCCCCCTCATGCAAAAGTGCTAGTTCACTAAAGAAGCATAGATATTTCTTTGCTACCAATGTTATTTGGATTGAAAAGATCAAGAAGGCCTTGAATGCTACTAATGTTATTTTGATTGAAAAGATTAAGAAGGCCTTAAAAGTATAAAGGATTTGAACATCCACTCCACCCTTTAAGCTAAACCTAATGCTTTTGAGAGTGCTTGCTAGAAGGCTACCAACTAAGGGCCCTATCAAGTTTATGAAGGTGGCACCATCTTGCTTGTTTTCTAAGAGAGAGGATAAAACAATTAAGCATGTACTATGGGATTGCAAGGAAACTAGAAAGTGCTAGGAGTATGGAATGAATTTGATAGCTGGATTGCATAATGTCATAAATTGGAAACTTGCACTTTTGGGAGATAGAGGTAATATTACGATGATGGACAAAGCTGGATTGCATAATATCATCAACTGAAAAAAGGGAGAGAAAGGCAACATTACAATGATATCACCTTAACAGCCGGAATTTCGTTATAATGGCTCTTATCACTAGATCAATTTGGTTATGCAAGAATGTTGTGCTTTTTGGTAGAACCAACACTCATGTTGGTGTTTTAGATTTTGTAAAAGATAGGTTATATTTTGAAAGTTGTTTTTGGGCTCTTATGTATTAAGATGTCCACCTTTAAGGTGGTTAAATTGTTGCTTAGAAGCTATCTATATGCTTGTAGAGATTAAGTAAACATTTTACTCAATATATAATCTTATTTGCATAAAAAAAGTGAAGATGGTGTAGCAATGTTGTTTTACCTTCTTATTTATTTAAACTAGGTGCTTCACTCTTAGATTCTCCCAAAGCTTTGCATCGACATTCTCCTCAATGCTTTGTATCAGGGTTTGAAAGCAAGTTTCATATAGTAAGAGGTTATTGGGAGGGTAATATAAGAAACATAATTTGAACTTTGAAAGTGTTAGCAACTTAGACTAATACAATGTTGAATACATGAAAATACAATTTATGGAGATGTGGCACTCACTAATATACATGGAGTGAAAGACCAACATTAAGAGGATCAAACCTAAATTATATCTCCAAAGAACTATTATGACCATTTCTTAAAGTTTATCAAAGACAAACATATTTAATGGGGATTTTTATTTATATTGAATTTATCATGGCATGCATATTATCCTCATATACCGAGTCTATAACATCACATAATTTTGACAACCCATAAACTTATTGAGAATTACTACTACTGATGCTACTTTTCTCTCTCTCTCTCTCTCTCTCTCTCTCTCTCTCTCAATTAATTAATTAATTGATATATTAATAATTAATGACTCATATATAATCAATTATATTAAAACATTAATAATTATAATATATATAATAATGATCAATAATACAAAAATAAATGAATGATAATTATATATAATAATAATTATTAATAGATTATAGTTATGTATTAATGTATATACATAATACATACACACATTAATCTATTTATTAATTGTTATACACATAAACATTATACATCTTTTATTAACAACTAATTAGCACATTAATAGTAATTTTCGGGTCATGTTGTTAGGGGTTTATGTGACTGCCTATTAGAAACAAATTAGTTAGCGTCCAATTAGGTAAATATACATTGTGGGGAAGGGCGGGTCACATTCAAAAATATATATGGAAAAATGGTCCAATCTCAAGGGAAAGCAAGTGAAACTAAGATTCAATTAGTCACTGGAGTTGAACCAATTGCAAGATGACCCCACAAAATATCCATCCCTAAGGCAATCAAATTGAAGGAGCTATTAAAACAATAGCTAGATCAAGGGTTCTTTTGTCCTAGCAACTATCCGTGTAGTGGTCCTATTCTATTTCAAAAGAAGTGGGATGGAACCCTTTGACTATGTATCGAGTCAGATGTATTGGGCTGAAGCAGCTTATGGATCTGCGTATGAAGGAGAATGTGACTATGACTGCTCATAGGATAGTTTGATAGCTGAACATCTTGGCTATGCAAAGATTGTAAATGCAATAAGAAAAAGTTATTATTGGCCAAGAATGAAAGCTGATGTATTAAGATATGTAACTCAATGCTTGAGTTGTTAGCATGCTGAAAGGAGTGGAGTTTTCCTACAATGTCTCGTAGTAACAAAGTATTGGTATGACTTCTTTCTAGGCATTGTATGGACAAGAATGCTTGTCCCCTCTCAATTTTTCGATCCAACCTTGAGGGCTAAAGCATCCAAAAAAAAGTTGGAAGAGATGGAGGAGCAAACCAAGGCAATCCAATATGACATAAAGTAGCACAAGACCAACAAAAGGCCTACGCATATCTCAAGAGGACTCCCTAGACTTTTAAGGACGGGGACATCGTGTTACTAAGTGTTCAACCAAAAAATAGTTTTTTATCTCTTGGAAATTTAAAAACACAGTCCAAGATATTGTGAGCCCTACAAGATTTTCAAGTGTCTTGATAGAAATGCCTACTTCCACCTCATCTCAACATTCAAAAAGTATTTCATGTAAGCCTTCTAAAACTCTATGTTCCCAACCACCTTGATCATATCCTAGATGATGGACAATTTGTAATGCCAACTTAGGGAATTTTAGAAGTTTAACTTGATAGAATCCTAGAGATCTGATAAGAGCCTCTTGGGAATTGTACTCTCCACAAGTACCTTATTCAAAGGAAAGATTTCCTTGAAGAGGATCCCACATGGATTGAGGAGTCCATTCTCTAGAGAGACCACCCCAAGTTTCTCTCTAGATGAGGACATGTTGATTTCTCCAAGTAGAAGAGGATGTAATAACACCATTATTCTTAAATACATATTTCTTTTTCGCATACCCTCCCCATACTATTCATCTCCCAAATATGATAAATTTCCTTCCTCAATTGTGTATGACTGCCTAGGCTCATCGACTCCTTTAAGCTTTGCATGATTATATTTTTCCTTGACTGTACATGAATGAGGGACAAGGGATAATTCGCATAAGACTGCATATAAACCGAGCAAAGAGAAAAAAAAGGCACAAGGTTAAAACCTTTTTATTGGTAAGGAAGAAAAGAAAGGGATGGAAAGAAAGAAGGGGGGTGGCTTGTCTAGCTACCATTTTGACAGCCACCCTCCCCTTATCATTTTTTAAAATTAATAATTTTAATTATTATTATTCTTCCCCCCACCCCCGTGATTAGGTCATCGCCATCCTAACCCCCTCTGTTATGTCAATCCTATGATCCTCCTCCCCCCGACTTTCATTCATAAGATATATATATAATCATATTATTAAGGTATTCCCATTCTTTTTGAAAGGCCACCATCCATTTATCCCCCTTTGAAAAAATACCATCCATTTATCCCCCTTTGAAAAAATAGAAATGTGTGTGTGTGTGTGTGTGTACATTAATTTAAAGAACAATCCCTTCCTCCCTCCCTTTCCCCCTGCCCCCTCTTCTTGAAAAAAAAAGAAAAGTGATTTCCCCCCCATCCTCTCCCCCTTTTTGGTTTTAAAAAAAGAGAGAAAAGGATATTCATCCCCCCTCCCCCTTCTCTACCCCCCTCCCCTTTTTCTTTTGGAAAAAAAAGGGGGTTTAAATGTGCCCTCTCCTCCTCTTCTTTTCATGAAAATATCTAAGACCTTTGGTTGTGTCCAATCCATCAAATGAAGCAAGGCCTTCCCACATAGCGGGCCCATCTTCAATAACTCTTAACATGGGGACGAACACAACCAACAGTGCTAATGCCTCAAATGCAGGTAACTAGGTATTTCCCTTCATTATCTAACCGACACGTTCTTGATTAAGAAAAAGGGAAACAAATATACCTAAGTTTTTAAAAACAATGGACAAAAAGAATAGCTACATCTTGAGAAATAAATTCTAGGTTATCTTTTGGAAATTATTTTTTCATAAATAAAACATAAAAATTTAGTGAACCTTAGAATCAACAAAAGCCATAGGATCCGCTCATCTTCAAGTCACTTATCCAATTACTTGTTTAAAAAAAATCATGCATGAACCATAATGAATGGAACAAATCTTAGTTCTTGTTTTTTATTGATTCATAAATTGATATATTAGTAATTTTCATTACTCATAGGTTGCAAACTAAAGAAAAGAAACCCATAAAGATAGTGTTATTAAATTTCCTTTATAAACTGACTAGATGCCACATGAGACTTTGATTCGATCAAGGATAAGAAAGTGTATAATGTTTTTTTTGGAACAAGTATCATCTAGCTTGCTTTGAATATATCTGATTCTCAAATCTTCCCTAAGACAATGTTTTTGAGACTAGCAAACACATCAAAATGAAAACATTGCATGAGTAATTTTGCTCGTACTATTAAAGCTCATTTGTACACTAAATCATACAATTGATTGATGGTGGTATTCTTAGCCCATAATCTCTCTCCTATAATTTGAAGCCTTATGGAAGCTATAATTCCGCATTATAATTGTAATTACCACTTAAACTAGAACCATAGGGTGCAGATAGATCTCTATTGGCAAAAAGGATAGAGGGCGGTGTCTATCTGCTAGTTGAAACAAAATGATGCCTAAACAAGACACCACTAGTTGAAACAAAATGATGCCTAAACATCTTACAATTATTATCAAACCTTCCAATAGAGGGCGGTGTCTATCTGCTAGTTGAAACAAAATGATGCCTAAACATCTTACAATTATTATCGAACCTTCCAATAGGCATAACTGACAAAAAGTCGGGATTATTCATACATGATAAGGTTCATACAATAGTAAAAGCATATAAATCTAGCCAATGGTACGCCATAATTTTATCAAAGAATTGAGTATTATGATCAGTAAATGAGAAAAAAGGAGTCTTAAAAAAAGTATAAATATCATTTTATCATTGGACATAAAATACTATTTGAGAAGGACTAATTGATTACTACCTTGGGTTTGAAATTCGATTGTGGAATATATCCAAAATTTTATAAAAACTTTTATTTATACTCAAACGACAAGATTGAGCATTTTGCACTCTTCCAAGGCAATGGTTGGGGCTCCATATTGAGCCAATGCACCTAACTAACGTCTAGGCAAGAAGGTCCCATATGAAAGATTCCCTCCTATGCCAACACGAAACTAGGAGGCTCTAGTTAGAAAGGATGCTTTTGTCATTGGTCTTATAATGAAGAAGAAATTTGTACATGTATGATGTAGTGAGCATCAGGAGTTCAAAAATTATGGGCTAGATATTGCTTATTTGGAGACAAGAGTAAACTTTTATACCTGGTTCTATGAGTAGAAATCCAACATAAAAATTATAAATAGTAATACAAATATTTTGAAAGGACTATCTTCACAATTTTCATGTTGTGCTTTAAGAAGACATGAAACAAACCCAATGGTAAAGTTAATTAAGGAAGCTGCTTTTAATTATCAAATAATGTGTTAGTATGCAATGTTTAGAAAACTAAAGAAAACCACATGCGAACGAAAAGCAGGTGATTGGTTGATGGAAAATGATCGATGATTGAGTGGGCTCGATAAGTCAAGTGCTTTTTAAATGTGGAAAATATAGGGAAAAATTTGGTTGCTGACTTTTCCTAAGGTTCGATCTTAAAACCAATCACATGCCATTTTAGGAAAATAAAGATGAGATTTGGCGTTATAGACAAAGGGATAAGGTTCAACTCCCCCTCATCTCTCACTCACTATGAACCAAGTGTGGCGATTGACCCGCTCTCGATCTTGATCGATTACAAAGTGATTGTCTTGACTAAGCACTAGAATGTTATTAGAGACTGTTAGGTCTTAGGAAGCTCAAGTTGATCCTGGTGTATTAATGCCAAGCACTTCACTACGAGGTAGCTAGGGTCGCTCAACCAAACCAATGTTTGATTATTCTTGTGGAGCGCAGATGGTGGCAATTGTGATGGAACCTAAACAACTACCAAGCATTACCTTCCACAATAAGCAGCAATTGTGTTATAGTCCACCTATAAAAAATCATCTATATAACATGCATTCAAAGGATATTAAGAAATACCCTTTCTTTACATGCTATAAGGCTATAAAACAATCCCTTTTACTTTACTAAACTTGATTTTTTTTTCAAATTGTAATTAGAAAACCCCTTTTATCGATATAATCTTGTAAATTTTACTTAGTAATACCCTTTCTTTTGAACTCATGCATGCACCCCTTGAGGGCTACACTAAGCTTAGGCTACATGCTAACTATAGGTCAAGCTATGCCAAGCTACTAGGGTCGACTATGCTTGCCTATGGTAAGTGAAGGCAACGATAGCCATGTTAGATTAGGCCTCACCAACTTAAGCTAAGTATAGGCATAGGTTAACTACAAGTCAAGTTAAGCCAAGCCACTAGGGTTGCCTACGTTAAGTGTGGGTAAGTAATAGAGATTTGTATGCATCTCGATAAAGTTCAGTAAGTTACCAAAAAAAGGTGCATAAGTTGAAAGGAAATGTAATATACTACATCATGTCTATCATAAGATAAGGTTGCCTATGAATCTTGATGTTTTAGAGTCAAAATGTATAAAAATCACATAAAAACTTCATGTGCTCCATCAAGCTTACCTTAAAATTGTGCCAAATTTGAAAGAAGTTTCGAAAGATTTAGAATAATTTGGGATTTAAATAAAAGTTACAAAAGTGGGAAACCCATATAAGTCTACATAATTTCATATAGTAATCCTTAGGAAAAAATAATGGAGGTTTGAAGCAAAGCATCATCCTAGCATGTGTAATAGACTAGAACAACCACTTGATATAAAAGCTACATTGAGCATGACATGCAATCTATTTTTAGTAATACAAACTCTAGCAATTTACATTTTGGTCATAATTGGAATGGCAAGCCAATATGAAATAAGATCCTCATAAAAGACTTTACATCATTATGCGAACCTTTTAAGTAACTTGCATATACTTTCGTATAGCTCAATCAAAGAAAGAGTATGATGTTTAACCAATTTTGATGTTTACTAGGTGATATTTATGTCTAGAAAATGATGATTATTTATAATGGCTAAATAGTTAGATAGCAATATATGGTTCTCATTATGACCTATACAAATGAATCAAATCTTAATGCAATTTTCTCACTATGATAATGTCATGGAAGCTTCATGCTTAGTTTATTTTAGATTCTAAGGATTTCTTAGAAACCACTTTTAAACTTTTTTTTTTGGGTATTAAAAGATAGCTATGATATACATAATTTCCATTGAGCTACTAAATCTAGGACTTTTCTACGGGAACTATAAAGTGTGCTTTTCTCTCTAGCACATTTTTCTCTTCATTTGGAAGCAATATCTTAAATGTTGTTTAGAAAACAACATTTTATTACCAACGCTAATTGAAAAGGGAGAGAAGAACAAGGATGACATGGGCATGAACTTGGTCAACTTGTTTACTCTTTTATGATGTAATCTAGATTTATATGTAGTGCAAGTAGAAAAAATAGTTATAACTAATAGTACAGTTGTTAACAAATGGCATGTGCACAACCATATGCTTTTAAGGTTTAAAAGTAAAGACATTCCTAACAATCAAGTTTGGCTACTATGAACTAGGCTACTTCTAGTATAAACTATTTCAAAATGGGCTTAGGAATGCTAGTTTTATAAAGCATGAAAGGTAATGTCTTTCACAATTTAAAGAGTTATTCTAGTTCTAGTAGCTACCTACAAGGAATATTACGTATGTCCTAGGCTAGAAACCCAACATGTAGAATATTAAAACCAAAAATGCAAGAGTTACATAAAGACTGTGAGATTCTAAACATGGACTTTATGTGTTGTACCAAAGCATTAGAAGTCATAAAGTATTTCCTTTTCTTTTGATTAAAAAGATGAATAGAACTCCCACTTGCCATCATATACTAGATTTGAAATCATTAATTAGTGTTGCCACCTCAATCACGACGCCTAAGGCACCTTGAGGATAATTGCTACAACACTTGTTGAAAACGTTAGTAGCTCACTAGAGGTAATTGGAAAGGGATGGAAGCTTGATCCAACACATTAAAAAGTGCTACCTCAAATTACAACACCACCACCTTGAGTGCAAGGTGTGCCTCAAGTTGTATGCCACTAAATCCTCTAAAGAGCACACAAGAAGGTGACCCTAGTTGCCCTCCTCAAACTCATGTGATGATCAAGGGAACAAAATTCTAAGGAAGGTTCATGGAGTTGAGGTAGAGAATGCCACTAAAACACCACAGTTGATTGACTTTACACTAAGCAAATACCTTGCACTTGGACCTGCCAACTACTAGCTCACAAGTCACTAGATAAGAGAGCCTTGTAATTCATTGGGGCTTGGAGAAAACAAGACAACTATTGCATAGTGTCCAAGAGGATAGCTCTAGGGGTGCTCTCTGGTCATTGACATTTTCTCATACTAATTCATGCTCCTTATCATCATTGCTCTTTTACAAGGCAACATATGATCATACCTTGCATGTTCTCACATGAAAGGTCATCTTGGTAGTTTGTGAATTGGCTCATAAGATATGTGATGAGTTAGAGTACAAGACTCAATATTCCTAGTCTCACTATAACTACTTGAGCTCTCTACCTAGAGACCCCATAGGTTAAACATCATAGTCTCCTTGTTTCAAGACTAAACGAGACCAACTTAGTGCTCTAAGGTTGATAAGAAAGCCATCGTAGCTTGGTAAAGAGTTCCTAGGGATATTGACATGAATAATGCCTTGAGGATAGGGGCACTTTTTACCACAATTCCACTTGCAACATATTTGTCAACCCTGACTCTATCATGAGAACTAATGTGATTCGAGCTAAAGAAGAAGCCACAGCCTTTGGGGTATTTTGTTGAGAGATACTCTCCAAACCATTAAGGGAACTCATTGGGCATCACCCATTTATCATATGCACCTTTGAATCACAATTATGAGGGCCCATGCACTAATGGAACATCTTGTTGCTCACATGGACAACTTGGACAAAGCCAAGAACATCAAGCTTTGATATTTCCAAGACAAGGGCTATCGACACTTGAGGTGAAATCATCTAGAAAATTGCTTGAGAAATACTACACAAATTTATTGAACTTTTCATATTACATCCCCCTAGCTACTTGGGACTCACTTAGAGCGACTTGCACAAGTAGGAGTATGTGGGACTAGGCACGTTGCATGAAGGAAGGCTAAGTTCCCTTGAGTTGCCACACTCAAGACATCAAAAGACCAAGGCCCCTTGATATAGGAAATGATTGCACTCAATTTTTCCAAGTATCAAGTGATTGTTGGAGCTTAAGACACTCAAAATCAACTTGGATTGCTTTTACATCTGATCTAGACTATGAATAGAGGCCCTAAGGTGCTGAGCTAACTAAGAAATTGCACAATCCCAACATTGAGAGGCCATCCTTATCTAATGTCAAGTAAGAACCTTTGGTGTAGGGGATATGATTGGGGCAACCTAGCAATTGGCTCATCTAGAACACAAAATTTGAAAGCAATCATAATCTCTCCAAACTCATTTGCAAACCAAGAGAAACTTGAGGGACTGTGTGTCATTGGAAGTATCAATAGACAATGGATAATTGGATTGCCTAGTGCCTAGCAAGAACCTTGGGAAAAGGGAACTCATTGGATCCACATTATCAACAAAGAGGGAATCTCCATAATCATAGGGATTATTTTGCAATTTAAATTTGTGTGCATCAAGCAAATCCCATGACTCATTGAAGAGCCACAATCAAAATCAAACTTCTTGGGACAATTCCATTAGGAAGCAGCAACTACTTGTAGGCCAACAAATGCTCAAGAGACCCTAGGCTAGAGTAGCACTTTCAATAGTGTCCATGATTAGGCTTGAACTAATCACAATTAGGCATAGGGAGGTTGCATTACATTGAGGAACACCTTGTTACACTAAAGGAACCCGAAGAGACCATACTCAAGTAAAGATAGCAATATGCTTAAGATCAAAGAGGGGTACCACATTGCATATTCCTAAAACAACTTCTTTGCATGCACGATACATTATGGTATGGAAAAGTGGAGGGCTGGGTTGAGCATGAGTTGTGCTTAGGATAATAAAATTGCATTTGGGCACATTGGACAAGAAAAGCAACAATTGTTTGTGCGCACTCTTATTACCACAAGATTTTGGGTAAAGAATTGGGAGCATCACGTATCTCATAAGAGAAACCATTGCATCAAGGTGCACAAGAAAATGAACTATGACTGTATCATACAAAATAGAAGTAGAAACACAAGATCCATGATTGTGAGACAATAACAAGTGAATAAAGAACCACATCAATACCACTATCAATATAAGAGGATTTAAAGTACCATCCAAAACACGCAAGGAGAATGAGTTGGATAAGAAAACTTCTAAAAACTAGAGAAAAGCTAATGAGCCTAGAAATAGGTCTAATAGCTTAGGCAGATTGTAAGAGGCCATAAAAGAGTGTAACACAACAAAAGCCATGCATGACAATTGAAAAAAGGAGACCATAGAGCTTAAAAGGGCCATCCTAGCCATCAAGGGCAACTAGGCCATGCAAGAACACTTGCACATTACATTCAAATTGCACTCTAACTAAATAGAATGCAACATCATCATAAGACCAACACAAAGATGAATCAAATCAATAACTATGACCTTGAATGTGATAATATTTGACCTATGAAATGTGGATTAAAATAGGCCAACTAGAGCTTACACTAACCAATGCAATCCTCACTCCTTATGGGGGAAGATCATATTCTCTCCTAGGAAAATGTAGAATCCTCACAATTATTGAGACTAAAAGCTTTCCCATCCTATTCCATATACTCCCAAATTGTGAGGATGTGGAAAAGGATGTACTTCTTGGTAGAGCTTTCAAACAAGTAACAAAATGGAAGGTTGATTATGTAATGTAATGGATACATCTAATGCTCTCAAATGTTGTTGGATATGATCAATGCCCCACCCTCATTAGGTGCTACCAATGATCCATGGTGCTCAAAGTTGTAAGGCCCCCATTATGAGGAGAAGCCAAGTGTGAGCCCGGACATTGGTGGAGTCCTGACTTGTATATCAGATGAGGTCTATGTGACCGGATGGCAAAAAGGTGACCATTGTGGGTCTCTGGCTAGGGGGTCCCAGGGGTGCCAGCGGCCCCCCTGGCGGGGGTCCGGGGGCAGCACCCCCGGCCCGATGGTAAAGGGAATATTCCCTGGCCGACTAGTGGAGGCTCATATGGTCAGCAGGCCGACCTAACGACCTTCACAGGCTATAAAAGCTAAACCCCTTCGCAGCTATCATTTACTCATCTTTCACCTAGTCAGAGTTGTTGTTCCAGCTAGCCTTAAGCTCTTCACCTATCTTTTGTCTAGATCGCCATCTAAGCTTCACACAGTGGAAGCGCACGGGTGGACAGAGCCATCTTTGTATCAGTTGTTTGGAGTTAAAGAATTTACTGATTCCCCTCTTATCTGTTGTGTACTCTCTATCTCTTTCTCAGATTCTGTTCGCTGCGCCATGTAATATTTTATAAATGTGAGGATAATTTTAACTTTCAGCAAGGGTGAAATTTTTTGTCCTCAAGGGAAAGGGAAGAAGCAAATCTTCAACCAAAAGGAGATACCGGCTATAGTGAGAGAAGTAGGGAAACACTTGAGGAGTTTTTTTTATCACACAATGAAGGGAAAGAACCTATCAACACTTCAAATGGAAAATTTAGAGTGCAATCCCAAGGACACAAGATGGACCTAAAAACCATAGAAAATGGTGGAAAAGGCTCAAACCTTGTTGGCAAAGACATCATCAAAGAGCTAGTATGCAACAATGCATTCCACGATCCCTCTTGCTCACTTAAGAGTACTATGTAGAAAATCATTGGTTGTGGTTGCCAAAACCACTTGCAAGGCCACCTCCATCACACCACACACATGTGCCTCCTCAAGGGAAGAAAAACAAATGTAAATAAGCTCGAAAAGGAACTGTCAAAGGAGACAACACTAACTATGATCCGTACAGACAAGCCATCTACAATTGGACAGGATAAAGCCTCGAAGACAGCAACTAAGCAAGAATGATTTCTAATGCCCATAATTAATACACTTGATTAAGAAGAGATAGTAGGCTTGATTCTTCAAAACAAGATACAATTGAAGAAGAGATAGTTGAAATGCTTGATTCTTCAAAACAAGAGACAATTGAATCACTACAGTATAGCAATATTGCTCAGTATAACCTAGGGATGCCACAGGAGGAGATGAAAGGAAAAGAGATTCCTAATGAGCAATCTAATGCTACAATTGTCAAACCGGGTGAAGGGATAGAATCTCCTAAGTCCACACCTTCATTACAAGTATCATACCCTTTTAAAGATAGCTAAAGTTTAGCTCATCCTTTGCCATCAACAGATCAACACAATTTATTCTATTCAAGATAGCTACCACTTCACATTGAGCTTTGGTAGCACTTATGGAAGCTTCAATCCACTATCTCCACTATCATCTATCAAGCAAATCTCTTCTTTATAAGAATTGTATTCTCATGGAACCCTATTGAAGCAAGGAATGGATAGTCATTAAAACTTGGTTAAAAATTTTCAGATTTAAGGGGTTTTTGTCTTCCTTCATCTCTAGAGGTTCTCTATTGCAAGATTCTTTCATGTCCTTGCAAGATTTCAAGTCTAGTGGCATTTTGAGAGTCTATTAAGCTTCATTGGATAGAAGTTGAAACCCGTGTACATTGATAGTGCAATAAGGTTGTCAGTTCAGTCGGACAGCACCTACATTGTGTGTTCTCTTGTCTCCCAAATCTTCCTCTTCTCCTTCTCCACTGCCATTGCATCCCCTTACTGGTATCAGAGCTTTGGATCAGAGCTTGATCATGGAGCTTGACCCGGCATTACTTCAGCTCAGATTGAGGACCTAGAGCTTGGAGCTTCAATGCCAACCATGGCTTCTTCCCCCCAAGGTAAGATTTCATCTCCCGCCTCTCCCCGGCCCTCAGAGGCTCTTTGCAGGTGTTTCTTGGCTTCATTGGGCACCTTGTATGCCCCCATTTGCCTCTTTATCCTCAGCATAACCAGCAGGCCCCACAGTAGCAGCTCACGTTTTTTTTTTTTGCGCTTGTTTCAAAATCTGGCTTTAAAATCCCATTTTTTCTCAAATCTTGGGCATTTGAAATCGATTTAGGCAAGGTAAGAGTCTACCTTGGGATTTTGGCACACTCTGGACGCAATGGTGATGTCAGATCTGCCAAATTTTGATCACAGAATTTTCAGTAACAGATTTGAGTTGATTTATAGCAAGAAAATGTCATGCTCTTAGCTTATGTGATACTCCCAAGCCTTGGTATTTGATGCCCAAATGCTTTGGGGATGTTTACCCAATGTTTTGAGATGCTTTTGGGACTTGGATTAAGCTTCCATAGCTCAATTTATGCAGGGATTTACTATTGTACATTGTTTAGGCAGCAAGGTTTTATTAAGGACGGCTTATGCATAATGCACTTTGTTGACATTCGGGTGTCATGTTGGATGTATTGATGCTTGGTCTGTTGAGATATTGAGCTCCACTCGTGATACGCCAGGGTGACCGTTGTGCATTTATGTCACCGACTTATCAGTTGTAGATGCGGTTGGTACACCGCCCCTGAATAATAGCTACATGATAGCTATCCTTATCTACTCTAGTTCATGGCTCAGTTAGTATGCCACCTTAGTTAGTTGAGTTTGGTTTGAGACCCATATCTAGGGTTCTTCTATTTCTTTGTACTTGAGTTCTTTTGGCTTACACAACTAAGAAGAGGAAAACTGTTTTCAGCCTCCACCCTTGTGTGTCTTCCCCCATTGTGCAAGCAAGAAAGCTTCAAGCGAGACTCCTTCCTTCTCTCCCACAATCCTGACATGGTATCAGAGCCTTGTTCGTGGTAAGGAGCTCAAGAAAGCAAGCCAAGCTCGCGGTGGTCTGGTAAGAGGAGCAGTGTTGCTTTCATTTCCTGTTTTGGGAGCAGATCTCTGCAGGTAGCACAGCCGAAAATTGCAGGAGTGCATTGTCTCAGGTTGAGACGCCCTTCGCGGTGAAGCAAGAGGGCAGTATATGCTGCGGGAGAGGGCTTTAGCCCTTGGCGACCTTGTTTTTTTGATTTGAGGCCATTTCGGGGCCTGTTTTGCAGACGGAAGTTTTCTGCACGCACTCAAGAAAAGGCTCAGTTTTATGCTGTGCGACCACTGTTCTACAGGTCGGTGAAAAGTTACTGTAGAAATTGCATCGTATGCTTGTGCGCAGAGACATTGGGAGTTTCAGAATCATCCTTGGTTTCTGTTTATGCAAAATCGTCACTAGGAAGTGACTGTGTGGTCAAATACCACTTTCGCCAGTTTTGCAGATTTGCCCTTGTGAGGGTGAAGCTGTGTTTTTTGCAGTGACAGAATTTCTTGCAGTATTCTGTAATGGCGTCTGATTCTCTTTCACAGATTGTCACTGAAAAGCTTGACAAGAACAACTTCCAGGCATGGAAGTTTAGAATGACGAATTTCCTTATGGGAAAAGGATATTGGGAATTTGTTGCAGGAAATGAAGAAGAACCAGTTCTTCCTGATGTTCCCAATCAACAACAAATGCAGGCATTTAAAACATGGCATGAGAGAGCCAGGAAAGTTATGTATTGGCTGTCTATCAGTATTTCAGACTCTATGATTGTGCATATTCAGGATGCAAGTACGCCAAAGGAGGCATGGGATACTTTGTCAAAAATGTATAGCACAAATACGCAAGCCAGGAAAATGCAGCTCAAGCAAGAGTTGCATAATGTGCAAAGAGAAAGTATGAGCATCAACGACTACCACATGAAGGTGAAGAAGATTGCAGATGCACTTGCTTCCATTGGGTCGCCAGTGGAAGATGATGATTTAGTTTCCGTGACCTTGAATGGTCTAGGAAAGGATTATGCACAGTTTCGGACATCCATTTCAGTTCGTGAAAGATTTCCTGATTTTGAGGAGTTGATTGCTCTTCTAATTTCTGAGGAACAGAGAAATGGTGGTGCATCTTCTTCAGGAGGAACTTCAAAAGAAGCTGTCTTCTACTCAAATGCTGGAAGAGGTAGAGGCAGAGGTAGAGGAGGCCGATTTGGAGGCCGTGGCAGAAATCAGAATATGCAGCAAACTCAAGAAAACCAGTCCTATGGAGGAGGACGTGGTAACTCTAGAGGCAGGGGGAGCCAAAGAGGTCGTGGTGGATGGCAAAGAGGCCAAAATGCAAACAGTAATGTTGAATGCTACTACTGTGGTAAAATGGGTCATATGGCTAAAGACTGCTATAAAAAGCAGAATGACATCATGAATGGAAAACTGCAACAAGGGAATTATGCATCTTCTAGTAGACAGGGTGATGACAGAAATGAGCACTTGTTCATGGTGCAACACATGAACAATTCTATGACAAGTGCAGAAGAAAGCAATGATGTATGGTATGTTGACTCAGGTGCATCAAACCACATGACAGGTCATGCAGAATGGATGGAGGATGCAAGGAAAATGGAAAAACCAGGATTTGTGGAGACTGGTGATGATACTGCACATCCTATTGTGCAGATTGGAAAAATTCCCTTGTCTATGCAGGATGGGAAAAAGAAATACCTGTCCGATGTATTTCATGTCCCCAATATCACCAAGAATCTGGTTTCTGTTGGTCAAATGGTTGAACAGGGCTTGCAGGTCAGATTTAATCCTCATGGATGCTTTGTTGAGGATATGAAAAATAAAGGTCGCTTGATAGCAAAAGGAAAGAAGAAGGGCAGAATGTTTACATTGGATGCAGACATGCCTGAATTGAGTGCAGCAATGTTTGCACATGGGACCGGTGTAGTTGCAGATATTGATATCTGGCATAAACGCATTGGTCATGTTAATGTACAGCGACTTAAATCAATGCAGGCCCAAAATATTGTTGCAGGATTGCCAAAATTCAAGGTTGCAGAAATGCATAAGGTATGTGAAGCCTGTCAGTTTGGAAAACAGGCAAGGAAACCATTTCCTAGACATGTTCAAGAGAGTGAGAAGCCATTGGAATTAATCCACTCTGATGTGTGGACTACTAAAGCTGCATCTCTTGGAGGCTGTCATTATTTTGTCACTTTTATTGATGACTATAGCAGAAAAGTTTGGGTGTATTTTATGAAAAAGAAAAGTGAAGTTTTTGGGCATTTCAAAACCCTTAAAGCTATGGCTGAAAAAGAAACAGGTCTGCAAATAAAATGCCTAAGGTCAGATGGAGGGGGAGAGTACCTCTCAAATGAGTTTGCAAAGTTCTTGCAGGAGCATGGCATAAAGCAGCAATATTCATGCAGTTATACCCCACAACAAAATGGAATTGCAGAAAGGAAAAACAGGCATATTGGAGAGGTATCTCGTGCCATGCTCAATGAAAAAGACTTGCCAGATTTTTATTGGGCTGAAGCAGTTGCTACAGCAGTCTACATAATGAACAGGACTCCCACTGCAGCAATACATGGAATGACTCCAGAGGAGAGGTATACTGGTAGGAAACCAGATATTTCTCATTTGAAAATTTTTGGTTGCATTGCCTATGTACATGTGCCAGATGAGCTGAGATCCAAGTTGGATCCAAAAGCTGAGAAGTGCATCTTTATTGGTTACTCTCTGCAGCAAAAAGGGTATAGATGCTATAACCCTTCTACTCGTAAGTTTACAGTGAGCAGAGATGTTGTTTTTGATGAGATGAGTAGCTGGTATAAACCAGTAAATGTGATTGATGATGTAGATGCACAAAATGGTAATGCTGCACAGAATTCACAGCAGCAGTCACAAAATATTAGTGGACCTGGAGCGTCCTCTAGTAGTGGTTCACAGTCTTCGCCATGGACAGGCAGATTGAGATCAGGAGAATCTTCTCAAAGTAATGCAGATAGTGGTATGCAGGTATCACGAAAAGGAAAAGAGAAGGTTGTTCAGCCCATGTTTGATGTGAATGCAGGTCACTCTTATGTGGATGGTGAATCCAGTGGCTCAGAACAGAGCATTGATGATGAGTTGGGTATTCCTTCTATTGTTACACCTAGAGTAAGGAAGACCAGGGATGTTTTGAGAGCACCTGGGAGTGAACCCACTTTGCGCAGGTCTACCAGAGTTAGGTATCCTGTGGATAGGCTGAAATATGATGGATTTACAGCCATTCACTATGCATATATGGTCAAGGTGATACAGGAACCAGAACCCACTTCTTTTGAGCAAGCCATGGGAAAAGAAAAATGGGAGAAAGCCATGGATGAAGAAATGGATGCCTTGGAAGCAAATGCTACATGGGAATTGGTACCTTTGCCTAAAGGTAAGAATGCAATTGGCTGTAAGTGGGTTTATAAGGTGAAGCACAATGCAGATGGTTCTGTGAACAGATACAAGGCAAGATTAGTAGTCAAGGGGTATGCACAAACATATGGCATTGACTATGAAGAAACATTCAGTCCGGTTGCAAGGATGGCAACCGTAAGAGCAGTCATTGCTATGGCTGCATCAAAGGGATGGTCTTTACATCAGATGGATGTAAAGAATGCCTTCTTGCATGGTGATTTGCAAGAAGAGGTATATATGGAGCAGCCACCAGGTTATGTGCATGCTGTTCATCCTGAGTTTGTTTGCAGGTTGAAGAAAGCCTTGTATGGCTTGAAGCAAGCACCTAGAGCATGGTCTGACAAGATAGGACAGTATCTTGTCACTATTGGCTTTCAGATTTCCAAGGCAGATTTCTCACTTTATGTGAGAAAAACAGAGAAAGGTACTATGCTACTTGTCATTTATGTTGATGATTTGATTATGACAGGTGACAGTGATGAAGATATCCTTCATGTGAAAATGCTATTGAAGCAGAAGTTTGAGATGAAGGATTTGGGAGAGCTGCGTTATTTCTTGGGCATTGAGGTGATTAGATCACCAAGTGGGATACAGCTCTTGCAGAGGCAGTATGGATTGGACATGCTGTCCAAATATGGGATGACAGGCTGTAAGCCTATTTCAGTTCCTTTGGAGCAGAATATGAAGCTGAGCGCAGATGCAGGTGAGCTTCTGGAAGACCCTACTATGTACAGACGCATAGTAGGAAGCTTGATTTATATGACTATTACCAGGCCAGATTTGAGCTATGCTGTTGGATTGGTAAGTCAGTTTATGCAGGCTCCAAGGAAACCACATTTGGATGCGGCTAGACGCATACTCAGGTATGTGAAGTCCACATTGCAGTATGGACTATTTTATGAGACTGGGGTTCAGATACAGTTGCATGGATACACTGATGCTGATTGGGCTGGTAGTATTTCTGATAGACGATCTACCAGTGGATATGTGTTCTCTTTTGGGAGTGCTGCAGTCACTTGGAGCAGCAAGAAACAGCCTACAGTTGCCTTGTCGAGCACAGAGGCTGAGTACAGGGGTGCAGCAATGGCTGCATGTGAGGTAGCTTGGTTGCATAAGCTACTCTATGATATGCATCAGTCTACAGATGGGCCAGTTGTCATTTATTGTGACAACATGAGTAGTATACACTTGGCAAATAACCCAGTCTATCATGCTAGAACAAAGCACATTGAGGTACATTATCACTATGTGCGAGAGAGGGTTTTACTAGGTCTTATTGATCTAGTTTATGTCAGCACAGAGGATCAGGTAGCTGACATATTCACGAAGGCATTGGGCGCAGAGAAGCTGCGCAAGTTCAGAGACCTGCTTGGTGTGCAGGAATTGGGATTGAGCTCGAGGGGGAGTGTTGAGATATCGAGCTCCACTCGTGATACGCCAGGGTGACCGTTGTGCATTTATGTCACCGACTTATCAGTTGTAGATGCGGTTGGTACACCGCCCCTGAATAATAGCTACATGATAGCTATCCTTATCTACTCTAGTTCATGGCTCAGTTAGTATGCCACCTTAGTTAGTTGAGTTTGGTTTGAGACCCATATCTAGGGTTCTTCTATTTCTTTGTACTTGAGTTCTTTTGGCTTACACAACTAAGAAGAGGAAAACTGTTTTCAGCCTCCACCCTTGTGTGTCTTCCCCCATTGTGCAAGCAAGAAAGCTTCAAGCGAGACTCCTTCCTTCTCTCCCACAATCCTGACATGGTCATCATGGTTTATGCCCGGATATGCTATTTGAGTGCTATTGAGGCTTGATTTGGATGCGAACACTTCGTTCTTGGTTGGGATTTATGCTACCTTGCTTGATAGGTTATTTTATCTCCAGTTTGGTTATGTCTATGGTCTACGGGTGCTCCTGACCACTCTGGATGATATGTTGATGTATTTGGATGATGCCACTTTGATGTTTATGCTCCCGGATGCTTCTTGAGAAAAGAGTAGAGCTCAATTCTTGGTTCACTGTCATTTTCTTTGTAGCTGGCATTTCACTTGACAATGTTTATGCCACGTGCTATCCATTATGGGACTGATGTTTGATGTGGATACTTTTGGGTTCGGTTACCGCAGTATGGCAGATGTTTGGGCTTGAATCAACTTGCATTTGAAAATTTTGTGGAGCAATTTGCATTTGATTGGCTTATCACTTATGCAGCTTGGATGCTATTTGGCCCTTAATGCCCCAATTATGGATCTTGGATTTACTTGGATGCAGATACATGTTTTGAGCAGTGCCTGATCCGTTGTCTTGGCAGTTGGTTATTGAGATTTCATTGCTCATTGATGCTTGGTTCTTTGCAGGTTACTCCTTGATCACTAGACTTCTTGACAATGCTTGGATTTAGCAGTTATGGCTTTGTTGCTTCTATGTTGCCTAGCTTCTATGCTAGTTGGGTTGCTTTTGCCCATACAGGTCAAAGAGCAGTTGCTCTTAATGCTTACTTGGCTATGCACTTTGTCTACTGTCATGTACTTTATAGAGCCACTTATTTGGATGTTGTTGTACAGATACTTGGGCTTCTCCTGGAGCTTGACCATTGCAGAATCTTATGCCACTTACTGGTCTTGCATTGACTTGGATGCTACTATGTGGTCTGATGTACTACAGAGTCATGTTTGCCATTATGGTTATGGTATGATTTCATGGTTGATTACCATATGCTCTTATGACAGATGTCTTATGCTTTACCGCACTATGGTTGGTTATGTCATGTAGTTGGCTATGACTTTTCTTCGTGTGGGAGCTATTGCATCCTTGGTTGATACCTTTATGTTCTCTCGTCTGTTGAGGTTTCATGAGCCTTTGTAGCATGCTTCTACCACTGATATACTTGTAGATGATTGTCTTTATGAGCAAGTTTCCTTCGTTGGGATAGCCCTCAACTGCTTGAGCCCCATGGATGCTATGGATAGCCCTATTCATGATGACTTGGATTCCTTGGTTCTTCTACTTCAGATGTTGTTTGCTTCCATTGTGGGAAGCTTGGGCATGTTTAAAGAAAATGCTTAAGATGGATTAGAGAGCATCAGAGATAGAGAAACACTCGACGTGAGTAGAGAGTTAGAGATACAACAGATGGCAGCAGGTGTTACCACTCTTACTAGTGGTGAGGTACATGCAGTTACCCATGATGATGCAGTTGAGCATGTACTCTTGTCATCTTGTTTCCCTACAACTTACTTGCTTAGTGATCATGCTTATGCGTTTGATTGGCTTTTGGACTCTATGGCATCTTGTCATGTTACCCTCATAGAGCATGGTTCTCTTCTTACATGGAGGTTGACAGATGTATTGATTTGGGCCTTGAGTAGTCTTATGCTATTGTTGGTACAAGGGATATACACCTAACTTTGCCTAATGGGACTTCTCTTATACTCAAGGATGTTTTACATGTTCCCATGCTCAGTAAGAGCTTGATTTTTGTCAGTCAATTGCATAATGCAGGATATACTATTTCTCTTCAGGATAGGTCATGGAAGACTTGTCGTGATTGCTTGGTTTTTGCCAGAGCTTCTAGAGTTGGTTCTCATTACCTAGTGCATGTCTCTCATGTGGGAGATTCTATGGTTGCAATTATCCGGATACCACATGCATTGTTATGGCATTATTGCCTAGGCCATATGCACCACAGAGAGATGGAGATATTGTCTTGTTTAGACTCATTGTTGCCTTCTATGTCACTTACAGATCTTGATGCTTGCCTTGATTGTACTCTTGGACCTTGCAGAGCCCCCTTGGGTTATGGAAATCGTACGAGGCATGCTCCTCTAGATCTTGTCCATTGTGCAGTATATGGATCTATGCCTTCCCAGTTACTTGGTGGAGCATCATACTTTGTGACCTTTTTTGATCATGCTACCCACCGTGTTTGGGCTTTTTCCTTGGTGCAGATTGAGGATGCTGCAATTATGCTTGACAGGTTTATGGATTTTGTTGGTAGCAGGCATGGGTGCTTACAGATGGATTATGAGAGTCATGCTCTCTCTCCCAGCTTTCGGACCTCTTGTCAGCAGTATGGCATTGATTTCTTGTGTCCACGGTATTATGGGATTGCTCATGGCATGCGCCTGACCTTACAAGCAAAGGTTGCTTCTATGCTTACCACAGTTGGGTTGTCTTATGGCTTTTGGGCTGAGGCCCTTATGAAGACAGTCTATTTGGTTAACAGGACACCATCCTTGACCTTAAATCATATTACACCCCATGAGGCATGGAGTGGCATGCAACCCTCCTATGATTACTTGAGGATGTTTGGCTACCAGGCATCTGTACGTATGCCACATGAGCCTATGTCACGTAGATGTATCCTCCTTGGTTATGGAGATGGTGACTTTAAGGCCTATAGATTATGGGATTTGGATGCCCATCAAGTCGTACACAGCCGTTATGTTGTCTTCTATGAGATGTAGACACCTCTCATGCCTCTTGATGAGCTTTCAATACGCTTTATGGCCAATTTTACAGTAGCTATAGTGCCATTACAACAAGTTGTTTATGCTAAAAATGAGGCACTTATTGGCCTGGATGACATAACTATGCATAGCAGTCAAGGTCAAGATGTTGGTGGTCACTTGCCAGACCCCTTGTAGGTTCATGAGAGCCAATTTCTTGTAGTTTTGCAAGTTGGACAGCCAGTCATATGTCAATCTTCCGCTTTGCTGAGGCCACATGTAGTCTTGAGACCCCGTTGGATGAGTGTCTAGGATGTTGGCTCTCTTTCAGAGATTGACTCTGGAGGGTTTGACTCCTCTCTACTATCTTGTATTCGTTACGGTGATGGTATGTGCAACTCTGATGCTTTACAATCATGCATTGATGAGTTGTGCTTGCTTCACGAGAAGCATTCTTGGATTGCTCCATTCTATGGAGCTGCGGGATCACTTATCTCCTGGATGTCATGGACTCGGGGATGCTTGAGTCTTCTTCTGTAGAGGTTCCCGACACTTCTTGCACAGCTCGCTTTCCGATTGGGCATTGGGTGAGATGTCATGATTCCTCACCTTGTATTTTCTTTTTTTTTCTTTGTTTTCACTCCCCAGCCACATTGGCCTTTTACTGGGAGGTTGTTGGGGTAAAATTCTAGTGGGCCTACCCGTGTAGACTATGACCGCCCATTCTTTATTCATATATAATATGATAGTGCAATAAGACTGTCAGTTCAGTTGGACAACACCTACATTGTGTGTGCTCTTCTCTCCTGCATCTTCCTCTTCTCCTAAAGGCCTCTGGGCCTGCCGTGTACACTATGATTGGCCATTCTTTATTCATATATAATATGATAGTGCAACAGTTGGACATCACCTACATTGTGTGTGCTCCTCTCCTGCATCTTCCTCTTCTTCTTCTCCATTGCCATTGCATCCCCTTCAAAGAACCTTGTCTATAGTAGGGATGTATGAAGATAATGAAGGCATGGTTGCATTAGAGGTCTCTTAAGCATTCTGAGCTTGGATTTGAAGTATTCATCTCAACAACCTTTCAATTGAAGACTTGGGAATTTGAAAGCATTCTTACTTCAAGGGGTCATTCATTGGGTAGTCAAGCTTTGATATGATGGATTTCATGGGAATTCATGTCAATTGTGGTAGCTAATGCAAGCTAAAATTGACCCTTCAACCTACATCAAACAATAAGAGGATATTGCAGGACTTAAGACAGGTGTGGTACAGGTCTTTAATTGCTTCCCATAGATCATAAATTGGTGTTTTGGTATTCTAAAGAGTGCCCCAACTCTATTAGTGAGCCTATAGGGTTAAAATTGGATCTATAGGTCTCTTATAGGTTCATCTAGACAAGGTAAGTTCTGGAAAGTTTCAATTGGAAATTTTAAATAGGGTTAAAATTAGATCTATAGGTCTCTTATAGGTTCATCTAGACAAGGCAAGTTCTGGAAAGTTTCAATTATCCAACCTTGGAGTATTATATCTTTTTCTATCCTAATCAATGCTTGCAAAATTTCTTCATTATGCCTGGAGAATTCGAATCATGTATGACCCCTATTCTTTTTGAGTTATTAAGCTCCTAGAATGAGGGAGTTGTGGATGCTCTAAGGGAAAAACTAGGGTTAAAGATCTAGGCTATGGCTACCACACAAGTTTGTGAGTTTTCTTGGAGGATGGAAATAATGCCCAATTTGATGGAGAAAAAGAGATATCCTTGAAGTATAAAAGCTAGTCATGAGACTATTGGCATTTATGCTTTTACATTAACAAATAATTTGATTTCTAGATATGACTATACTTGGCTATTGCATGTAGAAAATACATCACATAATGAGAAAAGATTTCAAAAAAAGAAGTATTGCTTGGTTTTGATATTGTATCCTCTTGATTTTACTCGGTAAGAGGAGTAGACCAACGTTTTGACCATTAGCAATCCCCTATGTTGGTATGGTTTTGGTATTAACTAGCAATCGTGAAGGTGCATAATGCTTCTTGGTATTCAAGGCAAGAGCCAAGAATTAAATGTGCCTAATGTGTATTGTTGACATAACTCTTGAGGGCTAGGGGAAGCTTAAAGGGGTCTATAAACCAGTAAATCTCTTCTAGGCCCAATGATAGAGTGTAGATTGCATGTGTCCCAGAGAGTTGACTTTGAATTGCAATAGAGATATAAAGCTTTCATCGAGTTAGTGATCAGGTTTGAATCTATGTATAATTTTATCACAAGTAATCAAAGAGATGGATTGATGTAATGGGGTGAGGTCAAAAGCACTTCTACTCATGCTAGTTGATTATCACAATGCATTCTTATGAGTAATAGCATGATGCTACATGTATACATGATTTCAAGCCACTTTTCTACTACATACGATATCCAAAAGAACCACTAATAATAACATGCAATAATGTCTAGATTTTATAGACTTCTACTTATGTAGCATGTTGCCTATACGAGCTCAACTATGGGACTTTGGACACCCTCTTATTCATTCAAGAGGCTCAATCCACAAAGTAGAATGGCTATCTCTCACCTAGCCTCTCGCATGTGTCACAAATACCAAGACTTGCTTGTAGTAAGTTTTCATGGCCTTCCTTCAAGCATGAAGGATGCTCTTATGAAGCTCCATGATCCAAAAATGCACTCCTTTCATTCTCAACCCTATATAGCCCTAGCATCTAAGGAAGAATAATGAGCATAAGCATGAGAGAGTGATCAAGAGAAAGAAGAAGGAGGCTTCACCCATATGGTCCCTCACCCTCACTCATCCACGAGAGGAAATGAAAAAAAGAAGAAAGACCATGTGATCCCTCCTCCAATCTACCTTTCACCCAAGAAGGGAAAAGAAGAGAAGAGTGTGCACAAGGAAGGAGATTCACCACTCAAGTCCCTCACTCTCTCCCTTGCCTCCATACTCACACTCTCCTTCACTCTCAAGATAGAGCACAAGTGGATAGAATGGAAGCAAGAAGAAAAATCATGCTCTCAAGTTTGCATATCACAAGAATGAGCTTATCCATTCACTTTTCAGTTTTTATACATGAGGTTTGGAGTTTAGGCTTCCACTTAAGTTAGGCAACCATCCCTCCTATTTGGCACTTGGTAGGTCTTTTCTAGTTTATGCATAGATATTTAGATTACACCAATTGTCACAAAAGTGAATGAAAACTAGTGTCACGCCCTTGTTGAGCTAGAGGTCTTCTTGACAGAAAATATTACAACTTACACGGGCACTATGCCTGGCTTTTAAAAAAGTAGGCTTTTAGATAAATATGTTCTTCATAGTGGTTCATGTGGACCTTTGATTATCCTTAATTCACTCTTCTCATTAAGATCACCCTTTCCTAAAAGACATAAGAATTATTTTTGTTTCTTTTTTTTAAATCTTCAATAAAGCTTGCTTTTCTTTCCTTTTACTTTCCAACATCCATGAATTGGGTGGGACAACTCCAATACAAAATCTTTTGTAAGGGTGTGCTCTATTATGACATTCATTTTCGGTTTTTAAAATGAGCTTTTTGGTGCGGTTATTGTTTCTTTCCTAGTGCAGTTATTGTTTCTTTACTGACAATTATGTACATTCTCATTTTCTTCTATACACATAGGATGGGCCTTTGCAACCACAATAGAACATGCCACTTTGTTTTGTGCATTGTACTCTCCAAGGCTCCTTGGCCTTCCTTCTCACACCTATGCTAGTTAGATAGGGTGGAATATACTAATGCATCATCAATTATGTACCTTGGCATACTCCCACTTTGCCCTTTCTCTTGTCAATTTCTAAACTGGGTATGAGATATAGGTTCCTATCATCTCTCTTTGAGTGATGTATGTACATAGGGTGAGTGATTGCTCTATCATTCTCAACGTGAGTTATCGATGAGCTTGAGAGCTACATCTTTGTTAACGGCTAATTGGTGGTCTTCATCCATATTGGTATCTCCTTAGGTGCTACTGCATGGTCCTTGCCATACTGATGCATGCTGTGCCAAGCTGTGGTGCCTCCTGTAGTCTATGTTGACCTCTCGAGCGACAGCGAGTGATGATGAGCGCCTCGACATCTAGTGCATCATTGACTTTCAACCACGACTAACTATTGAATGGGTCAAGTGTTTCTAATCCTACTCTTTCATGTGTATGTGTATGCCATTTCTTAAATGTGGGGATATAAGGGCTTGGATTGTATATTAGTGTGTAGGCCTTTGTTGATCATCCTACCATAGTCTATTAAAGTTTTAAGTGTGGGGACACATCCTTTGTAAGAAAGCAATCAACCATGGAATGAAATCTAACTGAAATTGAAAATCAACTAAACTACAACAAAGAATTAACAAATCTATTGCACCAAGACATCCTCATCATGTATTAATGGTTGGGGATTCAAGAATACATGACGGCCATGGCTGAGTGCTTCATAGGCTAAGAAGAAGCTAATTCCAAGAAAAATGGTAAAGCCAAGATTATTGAATGATCAAAAGATGTCTTGCCTTTGGCCTCTAGTCCCTTTTTATTCTAACCCTCTTTCCAAACTTAAGGGCTGTTCACACATGTACACATAGGCTAGGGCTAAATTTACAAAGGTTGGAATTAATCCAAGGTGCAAATATTAATGTTGTATTTTCCTTCATGACATCCTTGTGTATTTGTTCTACATAAAATCATGCTATTATTTCTTTTTGATGCCTTGCTAGGGTCCCTTTTCCACCCACTCATCATGTTACACCCCATCCTTAGGGTTTGGCCTTCCTAATTTTGTTGATTTTTTATTTTTTAGACTTTCCATATAAATACATCCTTGCTTATCCAAACCTAGAATCTAACCTCACGAGCCTATTCATCATTTCAAACTAGACACTTTTTCTTTTTACAACCCTGTATATAGAGTTATAATTTATTTGTTATTAATTTTTAAAGGATTTTACACTAATTGAATATGTTTTCATATGAATGTACATTTTTCACCTTGGAACTATGCTTTGATACTACTGCTCTATTCATCTCCTTTGCTTGCATATTTTTCCTTTTTACTACCCATCATTCTAATGCACAGATTGATCGTTACTATTTTTTGTGTATTTGTGGGTATTTTTTTATTACATTTAGTTCTTTTTCATGTGTTATCTCGTCAAAACTATATTTTGACTTGACAATCCTATGCAACTCATTAAATTGGACATTTTTCCTTTTCACAATACTCTATTTTGATAGCTAGACTTTTTGTTCTTAATTTTTCATCATGTTTTCGAATGTATTTTTTTGATATTTTTTAATGTAACTGCCCCTCGTTAACATCAGACACATCGGTTGGGTCATTGAACTTGTTCCCCTTGTTGTTCTCCCACTTTTTATTTTTCCCATGCCTTAATTAGATAGCCAATTTTTTTAAAATTAGATTTTCTATGATTTTTTTGAGTTTCGAATCCCCCATGTGTGATGTGCACGCCCATTTTTACCTTGGGATACACATCCTCCTGTCGGATGTGTCATGTCCTTCACCTAGTGTTTCTCTCCCTCATTTCATTCCCACAACACAAATTTTTTTACCGCACCCCGTGCACATGTTTGTAATGTAGGGTGGCAGGGCACTCATTCATTCATTCTAATTTTTAACTAATAGGGTATAACTCAATACCCACACCACCTAATAATATCATGGGTCAAAGTCAAGGAACTTCAAATCAATGGTTACCTCAAATACCTGCACTTGTAGGGCCGATGTTGCCCAACCAAGACCCACAACATCTATGAGTAGCGGACAAGGTCCCAGTGTATGTGGGGTGGCTCTTGATGCCATTGGTTACAAATCCTCTGCATCAAATATTATTGAGGAAGTTAAAGACATTATAAAACATTACACTGACATGATTACTGAACAATATCTACAGATTGCTATGGATGTTAATTTCCTAAAAAGCATCAACACAATCTAATGGACACTAGGAAGCCTGATGATGTAGATCTATCAAGGTTTAGTTGTAAGTTGGTGGTGTTCAACACTTCCCTTGAAACTATCCCAATGTTAAATGTGACATATGTGGGAAGTTTGGCCACTTAGCCAACACTTGCTAGAGAAAGATTAGTTCCCTTCAGCAAGGAAGTAGACAACTAGGTCCTATTAATCACAGAGGATAAGGAAACAATCTTCAACAAGATGAAGGACCAAAGCAGATTTTGTAGAGAGGAAAGGCTGTTGTGGAAAAATTACTTAGTGGCAATGGTGTAAGTTTGATTGAAGCAATGCATATTAATGGCATTGATGCTTCTAATTTATGAGTAATTAGGAGAGGTCAAAAGGCCAAAGAGGGAGATAAAGATAATGCAAACCTTGTTGAGGAAATCCCTAAATAAGATGATAAGGGCAATCAAATCCTTAGCTCTAATGTACAAGGTGGTCCTTTGAAGGCTACTGATGGCAAAGTAGACCTAAATAAGGAGCGATGAAGAAGAAAGTGAAGACCAAGAAAGAAGCATCTAAGCTTATGAAGTAACCAAGAGAGCGAATGGTTTTTGGCAGGAGAAGAGAGCTATTGCTAACTTTTAGAAATTTGATCTTGTAAATTCTCTTTGTGAGGTCAAGCTTGATGTTAACCTCCTATAGCTAATTAAACTATCCTCAAAAGTGCGTAAGGAGTTTAGGAAGATTCTTCTTACTAGATATATTATCAAACCCTAGGGTATAGCTGGTGTTAGTGATGACTAGTTTGAGCATGCTGAAAAACATTACCCAAGAATACTAGCTTATGTTGATGGTATATTGGTGGACCATGATATTGTGGGTACAGATCCTCTGTTAACATTATGAGCTTGGAATTGATGGAGAGGCTTGGATTAGAGATCCAAAAAGATTGCTCTACAATTATAAGGATGGCTAGTGATAGTTGAGATAACCCAAGGGTTCTATTATTAAAGTCCATATAATCATTGCTAACATCCAATGTAGCTTGGACTTTAGGATCATTAGGTTTGCAAGGTGCCCAAGCTACCAAGTGCTATTAGGGAGGCCATGGATCTTGTAGCAAATCAACTATCAAGTTGATATATCGACTGGGCATTTGATCTTTAGCAAAGGTGATGGACGAGTTAGAATTGATGCTTACCCAAAATCACCTCAAAGTGAGAGAACATCCATATCCTCAATGGAATTGGATGTGCTAGAGGGGCCTTCTAGTAGTGAGACTTTATCTGGTGACAAATCAAGAGAGGAGTCTACTATAGAACATGCTTACTATGTAACTATAAACAAGCCTATAGATCGCGAGCTTTAAACGAGCTGCTAGCCACACCTCTTCAAATTAGTCTACAAAGAGGAGTATATATTATCCCTTGAGATCGATTTACCTACAATAAGACTTAGCATTATTTGGGGGATGTTTGGCCACACCTCGTTCAAATTAGTCTATGGAGAGGGAGTGTATATTACCCCTTGAGATTGAGTTACCTACAATAAGATTTGACATCAAACATTCTTTGGGGGATGAAGATGCACTTTTTGAACGCTTTACAACCTCCCTTAGCACATCGTGTCGAGCTCAAACTTCAGAGTTAATTATAGCACGAGGTGGCCAAAAGTTGTACAAAACTTCATTATATGAAAGCAAATAATCATACCCTTTAAAAGTGACATTTGGTCATGTACTATGATGCACATAGGGAGCTTTTTATTGGAATATTAGAGCCTAAGCAAGATGGTACCTACAATAGTTAGCATATGTAAAAATAAGTCCACTACATTATTAGTAGATTTATAGGGGGTGAAATTTAGGAATAAGATTAATCTTAACAAGATTAAGCCTTATTATTTATAAGTATACAAATAAGATGAATGCCCTTGCAGGTTTATGCAATGTTGATTTGAAACCTACAAGAGATGTCAAACTGGCTAATGGGGCATCTAATCCCCTATTTGAAGCACCTATACCTAGAACAAAGATACTATTAGGGAAGGCTTATTTGGTGGAGCAAAATGTATAAGGTGATTGAGCAAGAAGATAGGACGTTTGTTTGGGAAATTAAAGTCTTCAGCCATCATTACTTGAGTATCTTGACAAGCATCCATGTAAGTTTCAATGAAGAAGGTGGATGGAGCATGCGGTTTATCCTCTAAATCTATTGAACTTTGATTATCATAGTTACGAATAGAGATATTGATGATTGTTGTATGTGTAAACCCTTTATGAACCTACTATACATTGTACTTTGACGGAGCATCCAGGGTCCTAATAAGAAAGGGAGCATTGGGCTAGTCATTAGAGATCCTCGGTGTAGGGTCACGACGATGAAATTAGCTACCTACCTTGGGGTAGGATTTGCGAACGATATGGCAGAATATAACGCTCTGATAATGGGACTAAATGTTGCTAAGAGAGGTAGTATTCACCAATTATTAGTAAAGGGGGATTCCCAATTGATATTGAATCAACTAAATGGGATATACACAGTATGCAATCCCATCCTTCATATGTATTATTGTGCTATTATAGACTTGATTGTTGAGTTTGAAAGAGTGTATTTCAGTTGGTTCCACGACCTTGAAACCCATTTTTTGATTCATTAGCAAATTATGCTTATGAAGAAGACCTCCTTTTCAACTATGGTCCTAGCTTTGATATATCACTTGATGGTGAGACGAGACCTGGTCGATATTTGGGGACTCTTTTCTGAACATTCTTTATATGGTAGGTGGTGGCTAGTTTGGATAATGTAGAAAGTAGTCGAGATCCATCTACCATTATTATCTTGGATCTATAGGCTTGTTAGACGACATTTTATGTGTACACCTCTTACTATATATTCAAGAGGTATGGGTTATAATTTGATGCACCTAGTTTAGGACTAGGAGCCCTATTTTCTCCTTGGAATGGAGTATCTTTTTGCATGTGTCCAGTACCACTCCAAGGGGGGATGTTGCATAATCTTTATTGATTTATTACTTTAGGCCAAGAGGGCTGATTTTTTGGGATATAAATGTTATTTTTCGTTAGTCCAAGATGGCCTGATTCTTTTGCAATGAAATAATTTACTTCGTTAGGCTATGAGGGCCATGTGTCTGGTCGGTGCGAGTGCATTTGATAGTTCTTTGTTTTCATGCTACACTAGACATGTTTGAAGAAGCAGCTAGAGGGAGCCAATTACTACATGAAAGCTTCTTGTGGCCAGTTTAGGTGGTGTCTTTTCTTTCCAAGTTCTTTTCCCTTAAGCACAATGTGTATGTGTATTTTAGGATGTTTCTTTCTTTGTTGGGGATTAGTAGTCAAGACATGAAGTCTGGAGATTAGGCTAGGTATGTTTGGGGAGGTTTAAGTAGTTGTCCACCTCTTGTGAAGGCATTGTCGGGCATACAAAGATTTGTCTTAGAGGTAGCCCTAGTGGCCCTGTCCTTCTAGCGTGCTAAGAAGTTGGTTTTGGGAATTCCTGTTAGTTGTGAGGGAGCTAGGGAAGCTTGGCGAATAAAAGAAGAACATTATAAATGTGTCTGAAATATATACAATATAGAGATATATAAAAAGTGGTTCTAACCCTTGAAATAAGAACATAAAGAGAAAAATCAAAGGAGTAGATGTTTATCGGCTAGGTCCCTAGGGACAAGTCAACCTTTGTAGGGGTAGCATCTAGTTGAAAGAAAATAAGGATGGTTGGAGCGAAAATAAAAGTGAGTGGAAAAAAGGGATTTAGTGTCACCTCATAAGAGCTTGGTAGGTTCTTGGATATCAAGACTGGACTTGAGGCCCCCCACCGATGCGTTGTTCTCCTTGCATCACAATATGCTCCCTCCTTTTTACACAACTCAGTATCAAATAATGAAAAATAGAGAACGAGAAAAAAAATGAAAAAATATATGAATTCAAGTGGACCAGGCTGTATGAGTACTCGCTTGGTAGAAGTTCCTGGTATAGTGATCCTAAGTCAGGTAGGCAAGTCAAACCACCACTTAGGATGACCTCTTTGATAAATCTTTTAGTCGGTCCTCTATGTTAGAACCCTTGGTCATCAACTAGCTCTTGATCTCTTTGTCAAATTATGCTTGGCTTATAGTTTGTGGAATTCATGCCTTGATCTTTGTCAGATGGTAGGGCTAGAGCTATGTTCTTTTTTATGTTGTATATTGGATTTGAAGCAACTCTATACTTGATATGTTTTATTTGTGTGTAAATCAATCCATAGGTTCGACCATTTGAGTCGCTCTATCCCATGGTTGCCAATGATAGGTGTGTCTAGTTGCCAAAATTGAAGTAGAAAATGAAGCATTTGTGGTAAAAATAAAGAGGCATCAAAGTTTTCTAAGCAAAAGAGAGCAGCCCAAAATGCATTGAAAGTGTCCATTCGTTGTTAATTAGAGTTTGTTAGACAACCCATTTAAAGAGGCGCAACTTCTTACAAAGTGACTACCTGAACCAAAGGCCAAAAATAACATCTAGGAGGTCAAGTCAGTAGAAAACGACACTGGTACTTTCAGATATCAAATTCGAGCTCATTTACCTCTCCGATTTTAACAAAAGCATTTGCCAACACCACGAACCCACAAGGGATGAACTAGATAAGTGTTAATTAGTTTATTAAAGAGCTTAAAAGCTAAAAAATCATCACATAAGGGGGGCGGGGGAATATATGTATATTTAATGCACCCCTTCAATTCCCAAAAAAATATTTTTTCTACTATTGATCATTTAGAGAACCCTCTCCGCTATGGATTCACCAATTTGAACACTCTTGATCACCAAAGGAAGTGTGCAAAATGATGCACTCTATCAAAAGCTCATTTTTAAGTCTTTATCTCTCGCCATTGCGGGTGTTCATATAGGCTAAGAGGGAGAGGAGAAAGGGGTGTTGGAGCATGATATGATGCAAGAAATGGAGTGAAGGAGCATGAAGGTTGTTAGCAGCTGTGTGGAGCTTCAGTGGACTGCCTAAGCAATCCTAAAATAATAAAAATAAAGCAAGTTATAAAATATCTTACGATAAGTTTTATTTTATTTGAAAATAGAGAAAAATGGATGGTGTATGTGCATATAAAGCAATCTTGTTGAGAAAAAATCAAAATTATGCTTTCTAAATGCTTGATCATCATGCTTTTTATACTAATAATTGGTTTGTAAAAGGTGTTCATATGCATAAAATTGAGTAAAGTCGTGAAAAATGGAGCTTTGAGGAAAATTGAATTATTAAATGGATCTTGATATTGTTGGGGAGTAATAAATATATGTTTATGCAATGTTTGTATGGGCTTCATGGCATGGAGACTACTTCAGCATGGCCTCATATTAACGTTATGGTGCATTCCTATATAGTTTTTCTCATTTCACTATATACCTAAGAATATGACAATGCTTGCAAAATTTGTCAACAAGGGGTGGTGAGAAGGAAAAAATGAGACTAAATATGCTAATTTTATGATCTTTTTCATATGTATATAGGTCAATTTTTAAATATAAGGAAGATAGTAGTAGTGGGTTTCTTGATGCTATCTTCTACATTGTTGCAATATGTATGATGAAAAGCATGAAAATATATGATTGTACACATGGAATACGATGTTATTTTTCCTTTGTTTATGCACTTTAGAGCATTACACGTTGCATGGAAAGATGATAAAAGCATGGTATTGAAATAAACCTCCTAGATGCATAACAATTGCTTGAAAAACCTGTTGACCTATGTGGAGGGGAAGAGGATCCCTAGCCATAGATTAGCATACTTATTCTTGGTGGAGAGATTATGTGAGGTTAAGAAAAGTCTCCTATAATGATAAATATTAAGAGAGGAGTATGTTATGATATTTTATATGTTTTAGACTGCGTATCTTGGAGCTAATCCTTGGGGTGTAGGAGAGCCATAAGGGCCACAATAGTTGGCTGGGGTGCTCTTTATGTATGTGATTCAAGGTGTAATAGCCACCTACATGTGGGAAACTCCTTTGCTTGTAGTCAGGAGGAGTAATTAGTTAGATTACAATCCAAAATTGCATTTACAAATGTAACAATTTAGAAGAATCACTTATAGTACGTAGATGCTCATTGCTATGAGGCCATGTGGGATTGTTTGGTGTGTTTAGGAGCTCTGACTAGAGCCATTAGGGCCAGTCTTGGGCCCATTTTAGGTTGTGACAAGCTCGGAGCTTCTGTTCACACATAGTTAGTCCAAGTATCCCTTTTCTCTTACCATTAATTAAAAAACACATTTTTAAAATAAAAAAGAAAATCATTTAAATATAACATACCTATAAAATAAAATTACAAGTAATATTTTTTTGAATGTGTATATTTGAAAATTATATAAAAGTTTAAAAAATATAACAAAATATTAAAAAGTAAAAATTAAAAAGTTTAAAAAATAGAAAAAAATATAAAAATAAATTTTATGTTTAATTATTTTTACATTAAAAATTTATTAAAATTTTTATACAAATAAAAAATCAAAATAAAATAAAATCAACCAAGAGAAAAAATAAAAATAAAAATTCACCCACATATTCATACTAGTATCTCCATATCATTTTTTATTTTGGTAATTATAATTAGCTAGGGTTTTTAAATTTATTATTTTACAAGAGATTGACTAGTTCATAGTTGCCTATCTATTTAGTTTCTTTTGTGGATATTTGACCATTGTGGGAGTTGAGTCATATCCCTATTGCAGTTTTGCCACCAAACCTTGGGGGGTTGCCCCACACATCGCGAGGTTCTTTTCTTTTCCCTTCTCCACATATACCCTCAGATACAATTAAATTATAAATAAAATTAACCCAATGTTGCACGACAAAATGAGCACAATGTATCCCATAAATTATAATTATAATTAACCTCGATCATTAGTTTATAAAAGGAACCCCTATCATTGCATGAGTACATTACACTCTTACTCTACCTAATTTTTAAAATTAAAAATGAACATCTATTGTCATATATGCACATGTACATGTGTTAGCTACATGCATATTAAATAGTAATAAAATAAACCCCTATCGCCAGTGACAAGTGCATGTGCTTTGTGCCAAATATTATCCAATTGTACAAGTAAATTGCATTTTTAGAGACCCTTGTTGAGTCAGAGTCTTTGTTTTCTTGATGTCACCCACTTAGTACACCGTATCCTAGGCTGTCGAAATGTGCTTACGAGGATAGGGTTATTGGTCAAATTAGTCATTGTCTATTCTATTTGTTAGTTAATGGTTCTATTATGAGTCTTTTTTATTTGCAATTGGTCTTTGATCAATGTCAAGGTTTGCGATATGCTTGATCTTTTATTTTCTTTTGTGTGCTTGATTACGTTGTTTCGGGGTGCCTATGTATTTGTATTTTGTGAAGCTATTGGTGGTATGTGTTTATAGGCCATGTCCAAATTTTTACATAGACTGTGGATTGTCTAGGGATTGGCGATTTGTGTTTTTTTTTTCGATTTTCTCTCAATGGTGGTTTCTATATATTTTTTGTAGGAATTCCTTTTCTTGTCTTCCTTGTGTGTGTGTGTGTGTTATAATATCCTTTGTAGTCTAAATGGCATCCCCATTGATAGTGATTCAATATACCTTGCTATTGATTCACAACTATTCCTTGTTGTTGGACATTGATTGTATTTGTCAAGCTGGTCTCTATCATTTTGTTTCCCTCACATTTTCCCATGTGGATGCTAAACTTTATTATTCATTTCTAAAATCTTATAAAAATCATTCAAGCTTGGTGCATGGTCACAACTTCTATTTATCTTTTGGAAATATTAATGAGGCCTTGCTTTTAACCCTTGATGCTTCTTTTGTGCACAGGTGAGGAGATTATTGCACTTCTTTAGAAGGAGACTTCTATACCATTGGCGCCCAACAAAGTCATTATTAGTTTAGGGGTATTAGTGGCTAGTATCTTTTCTCCTATACGGAAGCAATTATGCTAATTTTTACAATGATTGCTTTATGTCTAGCAAGCCTACACCAAAATGCCTACCCAAGGAGCTTTTTATTTCTTCTTTCAAGATCCTTGAGGGTGTCAAGTTTACTTGGGCATAGTTCCTTTTGACAAAGATGGATAAACATTTCTAACAAGTTTAGAAAAGCTAGCTTAGTAATGTTTCTTATGGGCCTTTCTTCCAAAAGGTGATTAGCCTTAAGCCTCCCCCATGTGACATTTCTATTCCTAATTCTAATGATACTCTTATGCAATCTCCACCTTCAGTTACTTCCCCTCCTCCAATGCAAGAAAATTTTGATAAGGAAGATGAACCTCCTACCGAGGTGTGATCCTTAGAAAATGTTCTTGCCTATAGACTCCTTCATGTCCTATTTATATTATTTGATCCTTCTTCTGTACACGTTCTTGTACCTGTTGTTTCTATTAGTTACCTTCCATTCCTTTCTTGTATCAACTTGTTTGCAGTGCAAAGGGAAGGGCAACTTGACCCTTAAACTCTATCAATTTAGAAACAGTATTGTCTGGACCCATACTCTCATAGATGGTCTCCATTTTCCAAGCAACACTAGAAACAACAATAATTTTTTCTCTTTGAGTTGTATATATAGAAGTCTATACCTCTTTGCAAGAAAAGATGGATTCCTTGACTAGTCAGCTAAGTAAAGATTTGGAGGAGTGATATTCACAAGGAGATGACCAAATTTATGAGTTTGTTGAATGGCCATAAAAAAGGTATTACTCTGATGATAGATAAGTTAGTTGCTACCAAATATATTCAAGCCTCCTTGACACAAGAGCATGATTCTACCCTATTTGAGATGACGATTTTAACTTCTAAGCTTGGTAATTGTGAGGGTGAGTTGCAACATTCAAAGAAACCATTGTAGCATAACAAAAGATTATTGATGAGGAGTTCCAATGTAAAGTCACTTAACATTTCGTTCCTTCCTCTGGTCTTGTACTCTCTTTTATTCAATCTTCTATAGAGTTGGAAAACCCAAAGTAGCAAGCCAATTTAAGTGATGCTCTTTTTGCTAAGGTGGATTGTCTTTAGTAGCATATTGATCATTTGCATGAAGTCTTTCTTTGCTTTGCTAATCTTGTATCGCCTCCCCCTACCTTTTGGATTAAATACCCATAGCAAAAGTTTGCCCTGTACATGTCTCTTATCACTATTGACTTCGAAGCACTAGAAGATGGGTGGCATAATCTTTGGTCTGCTGATTTACTTAAATCAATTCTTGATCGTACTATTGATGATCTCGTTGGCCATGAGATACAGTTATTGTCATTCATGTATATCATAGGAGACTTGTATATTCCTAATGCGGAGGATATTAATCTTTATGTGGGGGATGCTATTCTATAGTAGGCAACCATTTATGTTCACTCTATGGAGTTTAGCCTTACAAATGGGTTGTAGATATATGTTTAGAAGACTTTATAGTGTAAAATTCATGCTTGACACCCACCTTTAGAGGAGGATATGATGGTTCATTGTTGATGATAGAATACATTTTTAAAATCTAATATCAAGCCCTTGCATTCACAAGTCCTTTCTTACATTACAAAAAATCCTCTAATTAGTGATGTCTTCTTTCAAGCCTTTAACTATCGATATTTTGATTATCCAATTGATCTTGTTTATCTCCTTTCTTATTAGAAGATGTCTCAATGCCCTCCTATTTATATCTCTCTTCTTAACAATAATCATGATTCCATCCTTATACTTACTTTTCACCTTGCATTATCTCCTCATATCCCTGTATTTACCCCTTGTCCGTTAATAACTAAACCTACTTTATGACTACTCCTCTTGATTCTCTTGTTGTTTAGCATGTTCCATCCACTTTTCCTATAGAATTTATTCAGATTTTCTTATTTTCTTTCCCTTCTTTTTTAGCATCCCTATCACTTAATATTTCTACTTTCTATGTTTTAGTCTATCCACATCTCCATTGTTTGATTGTAATTTCCTTACCTCAACCTATTGATCATATTAAACTCTTCCACCATCAGTCATGGATAGTAGTGGGTTTGACAATGATATACTCTATCCATGGCAGTGGAATTAACAAGATTATTTGACAAGACCAATTTTTAACTGGCCTGTTATTTTAGGATAATGGGAGACTTTGTCTGCATGTTTAACTCTCTATCTTCAATTTGCTTAGGTGAACATATACCCAATCAGAAGATGTTTTTGTGAGGTTGGATGCTCACTTTTGTTGATATTTATCTTTTATGCATCAAGAGTCACACATAAATACAAGGAATCTATCCCTCATCTACATATTAATCCTAATGAGGATGTGTCATAAACTTAGATGGATGTGTTGTACTACTTTGCTTAAGCTTTCCCTACTAGGTTTATTTTTTTGATGGAAAGCATGTTGTCTCCAATTCCTTTAGAATGTTCCTATCTATTTTGTGGATGAGAGTAGATCATTGGAGAGATTGAAGCTTAGTATATAGGTTAAAAAGAAACATCTTCTTCCTAAAACAAGCAAGTTTAGCTTTTTGATGTATCTTCCTTTTAATCAAAAATCTCCTTTTTGCTCTCCAAATTTTTGGGGGGTTGTGCCATTTAGACTATATTGTCATATGAATGTGAGTTCAATGTTTCGTGGATGTTTTGTTTGTGTGTGTGTGTGTGTGTGTGTGTGTGTTATCCTTGTCACAATGAGACAAAGTTTGAATTGAAGCAGATCAAAGCTAGATAATGGTTGAAGATAAAGCTATGGATTGTTTATAGATGAGAAAGATAAAGCTATTATATTCTTTAATAGCTTGTTTGATTATATTTTGCTAAGTGGAGGATTGGTTAATGCTGGTTTATAGTTTTCCTTTCATATATTTGTTTAGACCCGGGTTATTTTGCAGCTTGGATGTAGTTAGAGTTGATAGATTGAAGATGAATATTTGAGTGATTGGTTGTTTCGAAATTTATTATTATTTTTCCAAGGTTGCAAGGACGCGCATCAGTTTCCATCTTTACCCTCTTCTTGCAAGGATCACCTTTGCTTTGAGAAAAGCAAAGAGACCTGCTCTGATACCACTGTTATAAAATCCGAGATACACGCTCGATTTTCTTATATACTTGAAATATATATGGCGAATATTATGTTGACACAGAGGGAGAATAGATGAGAGAAAAGAAAGATGTAGAGAGAGAGGTAGAGAAATTGGCAACACACTAGGGACTGGAAGATGGGCTAGTGGCCCCCCCTTGTGGAGTTATATTATTGACAAGGAGTAAGCTCCTCCGTTACACATAAGCCAGTTCTTACTTGTAGATCTTGGAAACAAGATCACGGTCCCTTGCACAGTATACAACTAGCTAACACTTGCACAACTTGAAAGTTGGAACCTTTTGACCCTTTTTGAGTGTCCTTCTCTCCTACACAATCTGTGTAGGGCTCTCCTCTTGGGGCTTGATTTCAGCAGAGCTTCCGCAGCACTTGCACCTTCTATTCTCCTCTTGGAACTTGATTTCAGTAGGGTTTCTACAGCACTTGGACCTTCTCTTCTCCTCTTGGATACATGCAAAGTGGCTTTCAAGAGCTTCTCTTCTTGGAGAGAGATTTGAGTTGTTCGTCATGCAAGATGTGGTTGTTCCACTCTGTAGCACTAATTTTGAGATATCTCTTTATGCATTGTTTGAATGAAAAAACGTCCAACACAAATGTTGTAGATCTCGTTGTTTCCGATAACCCCTCACGGCCCATTTTTAGAGATCATTTTTCTATTGCGAGATATTTTTGAAATGGATTTTCCAAAAAAATAACTTTTTAAACTATACTCTTAACTTGTGGTCCATGCAACCACTTTGAGTCATAGATAAGGAGAGTTCATTAGATTGCCTTGGGCCTCAATCTTAAGATTGAATTTCACACAAAATCTTGTGTCATTTTCGACCTTAGAAAGAGAAAATCACTTCTCCTCTTTTCCAAAGGATCACGATCTCTCATCTTTCTTAGTGAGAGAATTTCCTCTCTCATCTTTCTTAATGAAAGAAAAGACCTTAAACCATGACTTGTAGGGGAGAGGATGACTCCAAATGAATGCAATGCTCATTACACACAAGTAAAACATTCCCAAGCGTCCTTGGATGCACACATAAATGCATAACACAATGCTAATGCACTTCTTCTTCTTAGAACTCAATCCATCTTCATTTATGTCTAACTCCTTGGTTCTTGTGTACACTCTTACACTTGGCAAACACTTCTTTCCCCCGTCATAACTTATACTGCCTGTACCAGATATCCCCGTCACAGTGCTTTGATCACCCCATTAAGTGATACACTAGGAATAATGGTCTCTAAATGGTCTCATGGCCATGCTAGATCATCATCAACACTTAAAGAAAAGTGAGTTATTAATTTATTGACATGAATTGATTAAATAAAGAATGCGTAATAAGCAATCAATTTAGTGACAATACCTCTATGTCCTTGATATAAAGGACAATGAATTTCATGCAACACAAATGATCTAAATTGAATAGTGATACAATCTTTTCTCATAAAACATAAATCCATCATAATAAGACAAAGAATCAATTGGAATCCAGTTATTAGCAACTAATTTATTCCAATCAGCTTGAAAACTAGGGTCATGGTCATAGGTATCCTTCATATAGGAGTAAGGGAATCAAAAGATAGAATGGAAATATTATGGATACTTGGTCTTTGCCTCAAAGCATTGACAACAACATTCTCTCTACCTGGTTGATATGGGATAAGTGGATGAAAACTTTGAATGAAAGCAACCCATTTAATATGACAGTCAGAAATCTGTGGTTGGCTGGCTAAGGCGATGTTTGATACTTTGTTGGTGGTCAGTTTTAATCATAAATTCGGATCCCATTAGATAGTGTTTCTATTGATGTAAGGCTTGAACTATAGCTAACAATTCTTTATCATAGGTGGTATACTTCAACTCAAAAGGTTTAAGTTTGCAACTAGAATAGGCTATGGGATGTGAATCTTGCATTAGGACAGCTCATGTTTCTGATCTGCTAGCATCAGTGACTACTAGAAAGAATGGTTGATTGAAATCAGGTAATTGCAAGACAGGTGCATGTGTTAAAGCATGTTTCAACAAATCAAAAGACTTTTGCTAGTTGTCAGACCAATGGTAACACATTTCTTTAAAAATTTTGTCAAAGGCAATGCAAGCAATGAAAAACTTCTCACAAATTTTCTATAAAAGCTAGCAAGGCCTAAGAAAGAACATAATTCATGTACATTTTTAGGGATTGGCCAATTCAAGATTGCCTCTATCTTTTTAGAATCAACACGAATACCATCAGAAGAAACAATGTGACCTAAATATTCAATTTGGATTTGAAAAAATTCACTCTTGTAAGGGTTAGCATACAATTGATTCTCTTTCAACTATTTGAAAATAAAGATAGATGTTCACAATTCTCATTCTCATCCTTAATGAAACCAATATATCATCAAAGAAAACAATCACACAATTCTGACACATCAAAAATATATGATTCATCATACGACTAAATGTAGCTGGTGCATTGGTCAATCTGAAAGGCATAACAAGAAATTCATAATGATGACCGAACTTAGTTCTAAATGCAATCTTGAAAATGTTAGGTGTATCCAATCGTACTTGATGATATCCAGATTTGAGATCTATCTTGCTAAAAATAGTGGTCCCTTGTAGTTTATCCATGAGGTCGTCTACCCTAGGGATCGGATATCTATTCTTAACAGTGATTTTGTTTAGGGTGTGATAGCCAATGCACATCTTATAGGTATTATTTTTCTTCTTAACTAATAGGACAAGTGCACCAAAAGGAGAACTACTGGGCCTAATGAGTCCTCGGTTCAACAGTTCTTCAACTTGTGCTTGGATTTCTTTTTGTTCAATCTGATTGTTTCTATAAGGTGCTTTACATGGTGGTTGAGAACCTAGAATTAAATCTATTTTATGGTCTTCAAGACATGTAGGTGGTAAATCAGCAACAAAACAATCTTTAAATTGTGAAAGAAATTGTGCATGCCTAGGATGCATCTAATCTCTCTTAGTTTCAATTTCATTCACCCATACTAAATATGATTTACTATCTTTTCTCAATGCATATTTAGCCTGTGTGTGACTAAGCAGTGAAAAATTATCAAAAGTGTGCAATGCATGTAATGTGATTTGGTTCCCTTTAAAATGAATTTTCATGGAATGTGTGGAATAATCTATGTCAGGGTTATATTTGTGACACCAAGGAATTTCTAAAATAATATCACTAGCTTACAAAGGCACAACCAAGAAATTTCTGTGCTCGACATAATCTCTAATTTTAATTTCTAAATCATGAACTTCCTATGTACCATTGTATCTAGTGCCTAAGAATGTGGCCTTTATGCGATAATGAGTTGGAACAGTAGATAAATTCAATTTTTTTACCGAATTTGTGGAAATAAAGTCATGCGTGCTTCCATCATTATCATGTAAAACAATCTTTTCTTGACCATGCACAAAACATATCATTGTTAATAAAATGAGGATTTTGCATACCTAGTAAAGTATTTGAAGCATTGCCGATATCATCATTATCTTCAGTGAAGTCTAGCATATCTTCATGGTCCTCGTCATCAGTCGCTCCCAAGTGATTGCTTTAAATAGCTTGCTTTTTGGATTGATAGTTCATTGCTAAGTGTCCAGGTTAATGACACTTGTAGCAAACCATAGGTTTTGCTTTGGAGACATTATTGGTAAGGGCTAGAAGTTTGGGTATATTGGGATTTGGATGGAGAGAAGGCTTAGGGTTTGAATTAGCAGTTGATGGTAAAGTAGGAGGTCGAGTCCAAGGTTTATGGATAAAAGAAGGAACAAAGCGATTTTGATTGAATTTTCGAAAGTTAGAATTGAATTGCTTTGTATCAAAGTTACCATTAATAAAAAATTGTTACGGTCGCTTTTCTCGTCTACGAATTTGATCTTCCACATCATGCTCTAAAGAAATTGTATTCTCCAAAGTCTTTAACTTGAACATATTCACTTTCACATAGAAGTGACCAAGCAAACCAGACATATACTTACACTTGTGGGTCATCTCAGAAACATCTTCAAGCATTCAAAGTTGAAGGCACTCTAGAAACGCTCAGTGTATTGTGGGATGGATTCACGATCTCTTTGTTGTAGGAGATCCCACTATTTGATAGTTTTTTCATGAAATTGAGGTGGAAGGAAATTTTGGAAAAATTTCTTTTGAAAGGCTTCCCAAGTAGAGAGACAATCAGCAATCTGATGGACAACAATCCACCATAATGATGCTCTGTCTGCTAAATGGTCAGTGATGCATTTAAATTTATCTTTTTTAGCATATTTCTCTTCATGAAAATAGTTGTCAAACTGACTAATGAAAGCAAGAACAAATTTTTCATCATGTTGCGCATTAAAAGTACAGAATTTGAAATTTCTTTTACTTATCTTGGCTTCTTTTCTAAGCTTGTGCATTGAGTGTTGTGTCAATTGTACATCGAATAACATCTTCGGGTTGCGCTCCGTCTTGATCGATAGTGGATTCTTGAAGGGTACCCAGTTGTGCTTGCAACATTTGATGTGCTCTTTGCTCTTCTTGAAGTTGCATCATGATTAGGTCCAATTTCTGCTCCATAGTTGGCTCTGGCAAATCACCTTCATCCATTAAGTCATCCATGTGATGATCGGACATCCTACAAAATTCTCAAACAACCTCACACACTCGAAATCTCATTAGAAGGATGAGCGTAGCTCAAATTTGGCTTTACAAGGCTTTCTTTTTTTTAAAATGGCTTTTGCTTTTACGATCTTGCTTTTTCTCGGGTACGACAATTGATAACAATATTCTTCCAAGTGAAATAGTCTTCCACATAGACTGTGTGTGACAGCTTGTTTGCTATGAATCAGCTCTGCCAAGTTGCAGGTGGGAACAGGGGGTTGCTGGAACTTTGAAACTAGTTTGGAATACCACATTGCGAACAACCTCTAGATAGGAGATTCGTAATTGAATTTTAAGCTTTAGTTAAGCTTTAGAGCTTTAAGCTTTTAAAAAGCTTAATGAATTTTTGGAATTCATTGTAGGATAGCGGCACGCAGTTCTGATCCGAATCGGCAATGACCAGTACATACTTCCACCACATATCATTGAATTTTGGAGGCTTAAGCTCCTTTTAAGCTTGTTAAGCTTATTAACTACAAACTTCATAATCTTCTTCTCTACTTCTTTGTCACAAAAATGACTCACAAAGGAACTTTAGAAGTGGTCCTCAGCCTCCTGGGAGAGGTCCTTTGCAATCAGAGGGTACATCGGGGGGTTCTTCACCACTAGCTAGGAACATGCCTGTATTGTCAGTTCGTCGCGAGACAACATGTAGAGCCCGTTCGTTCCAGGAGCTTTGCCTTCGCATGAGATGGTAAGCGATTGGAAGCTCTTGATCTCAGCTTCACTCTAATACCATTGTGCGCAGATCGAATGTTGTATGCACGCGTAGTGAATACCGAAAGGTCCCCAAGAACAAAGAACTCTACAAAACCTTCATAAAAGCAAAAATAGATTTTGCATGACATGAGACAAAAAGACCAATTGGGTGCAATCTCCCCCCATGCCTTATGTGAGCGCTTCACAAGGCATGTATTTATAGATTTATTTATCTTTAAGTTAAAAAATAGCCCACTTTACAAATAGCATACTTTTGGCTTTTGTGTTTGCTTTTGCCCAAATAAAAAGTAAGGCGTTTGGGCATCCAAAAGTTGGGCTATGCCCAAATACAAATATCAGGTAATGAAATATTTAATCGAGCGCCTATGCACATACAAGATAATAAATGTTTTGTCAAGTGCTTTAATAAATAAGCATGCCTAAATAAATATTGGCGCCGCACCTTTAGTGATAAGATGCAAGTCCATCAAAAATAGTAAATCTTCTAAGCATTTTGAAATCATGCCACCACCCAATGCTACCCAACGCCATTGTTGCGTGCTCTACACATCAACTGAAGCATTCACAATTGTTAGAAAATAATAAGATAAAACCTAACAAAATGGAATACCTAGTAGTCTTTAGCTACAAATAATTAAATAGGTTGGAACTCTGTCCTAACCTTAATTAAATTCAAGTGCGCACTCTAAACTCATAAACGTCCATTGATTTGATATGTGTTTTGCAGAATCACTTGTTGTGGAATCACCCACGTGCACATTAAATTAATCTGATGCTTGAAAAGCACAAGCATCCCCATCAATAAATATAGTTTTACGAAATCCACCAAAAAGCCTCACGGAATCTACCATGAAATATGCCTCCTGGTATCAAAGGTTTTCAATAATTTTAAATCAGTGGAAAGACAAGTACCATGGTTTACCATGCTACCCATGAACATCAACAATGAGTCTCACGGCATGGACAAAACCCCACATGCATCCTTGTGCGTGAACGGTGACAAAGAACTATAGACATGCACACACGAACCACAAACTCACAAAAACAAAAGCGAAAGCTTGCATGGGATCACCGATTGAAAGGATGATGCCACGAAGAGAAGAGAGAACACGGTGGGGGCATCGGTGTGGGCATGAATAGAGCATTTAGGGGTTTTAAGGGTTGTTAGTACATGTGGGGGTGGGAATGGGAATGGGAGCTAGAGAGGGGAAACCAAGTGGGGCAAGGGGGGAATGTTGGGGGGGGGGGGCACTAGGGGGGGGGGGTTTGAAGGGTGGAAGAGGAGGAGGAGGTGGTGGGGAGGAGAAGGGGGAAAGGAGTGGAAGAAAAGGGAGGAGGAGAAGAAGATAGAGGAGGAGGAGGAGGAGGAGGAGGAGGAGGAGGAGGAGGAGGAGAGGGCGGCCATGGTGGCAATGGAGGTAGGAGAGATAGAGGTGGCGATGGCAGAAGCAACAACTGAGGAGGAAGAGGGAGAGAGGAGGAGGAAGCAGAAAAGGAGGGGAGAAGAAGGAGGAGGAGGAGGAGGATAGAGAAGAATAAGAAAGAGTTTAAGAAAAAAGAAGGAGAAAGAGTAGGAATGAGCCATCCGTTGGGTTGGGGGGGGGGTAAGTGGTTTTGTGCTTTTTTTTTTTGATAAATAATAGGTGATGCTCCATCCCAATGTTGAACTGTTAAGATCAAATAGGAGCGGAGAGAGCACGAGCAAGTTGGATGTGACATGATGGACCCAATGGCTTGTATCATAAGACAAAAACTAGGTGTTCACGGAGCATGTGAGGATGTTGACAAGCATAAAAACATGAAAAATTTAATTAGTTCCTAACTAGAGGCTGCCAAAAACTGGAAAAATGGGCAAGACGACTAGGGAAACAATATGGATAACTCAATCGGCACTTTTAGCAACAAAAAGAAGTGCACATCAAAAAATACCCAAAAAAATGCATACGAAAACCTAATCAGTAATCAATAACTATAAGAAGCTGGGAATACTTAGAATGCTAATAATATGCCATGTCACACTGACACTGGTATATAAGGAGAGAAGTTGTAGTTTTTCACATCTTTTGACATATCAATACATTTACAATCTTTCTCTCCCTTCTTGCTCCAAGCTTCCATGGCTTCTACATCTTTTCTGTCTTTCTCTCTCCAATTCTAGTCTTTCTCTCTCCTTGTCACTCTATTTCTCTCTCTTCCTGCAGTCTTTCTCTCTCCTCTGCAGTCTTTCTCTCTCCTCTTCTTCTCTCCCTAGTTCTCTCTCTGACAAGTGGTATCAGAGCTTCAGTCTTTGATCCATTATTTTCTTCCATTTTCACTCTCATTTTCCTATTTCAAAACCAATTTCAGACAAAAATGGTACAAGACAGTGACTAGTGGAGTGCTGCAGGACAACTACAGTTAGCAATGACTACATCTGGAGACATCCAAGGTCAGATATGGCGGGTAAAGGCTTAAATGGCTAGACGTCATCAAATTTTATGCAAAAATGGAGGTAACTAGGGTAAAGGATGGTTAACCGGGCTTAGTTTGAGAACAAACTGTGGTTACTTTGAAAAGAGGGGTTCCTCTTTCCCCTTTCCTGGAGTTTCCTGCAGGTTTCATGGAAGATCAGCCCTGAAAATCAGTTCATATCTCTCTTATCCCTGAGTTTCTTGGTCAAGTACCACATGGAAATGATTCCTCAGTTCAAGACCTTCAGAAAGAGCATAGGATTGCTCAATCTTTTCTCAGCCATGGAGCACGAAACAGCCCCGAAAATTGCGTCGCAATTTTCGGGCTGATTCGAGCCTGCATCCTGCTCAGGTTGCTTCCTCATCAGCCCTTGGCACTCTTCCTGATCCCTTGACAAGTAAAATCATCAGTAAAAAGGAAAGAATCAGCTCCATTCATGGCTCCTTAACCTCTTCATAAACCCTAGGTGAACAGTCCATGGGCAGCCATGAAAGCTTCAGCCCAAGCTTCTATTTCTTGACAATTTCTTGAAGATTCTTCATCCTTTTGGCCCGTGGAATCATTTCAGCAAGGATTCTTCAACAAATTGCAAGGATTAAGCACGGGATGGCTTAAGATTGAAGATCAAGAGCTTCTATGGAGCAAAAATTTGGGGGAAACGGGTTTAATGCTTCAATTTCAAGTATTTGAAGCTTCAAGATTGGTCTCTACCATCAGATAAGCAAGCTTATTGGATTATTTTGCTAACATTGGACAACCGGGAGCCCTATCAAGCATTTGGCAAGTTATTTTCAGCCATGTCAAGGTATTTCTCTTCAATTTTTAATCTCTCTCATTAATCCAATTGCTGAGCTTAAGCCATTTGACTGAGAGATTAAAGAATTGAACATTTTCATCAAATTCTCAGCCAACCTTTGCTTGAATTCATCTATTCATGAATGCAATGCTTGCCTAATGCATATTAGCTTCAATCAGTGAATGAATGGCCTTAATCTGAGATTTCAGCATAACATTTGAATCCTATGGACTGAATACATTGATTGATTCCTTTGCTTACTTTAATCCAATTGATTGGTTGATTCTCTTTTGCCTAAATTGGAAAATTGTAAAGGGTAAGTACTAGCAATCAGTGAGTCACTGAATTGCATAGGTAAAACCCTTCTCCCATCTCAAGTTCTTTTATCTCAATCAATTGCATCTCATGAAAGGCTGAATGAATATTTTTTAAATGCATATCATGCTGATTGCTTAGCACACTAGCCTCTGCCATGTTGATATTCCCACCGAGGAAAAAGGTGGATGCCGGGGGAGATAGTGGGACAAAAGAGAGGTGACCCTCCCTCACTATCAAAGATCCCGAAGGGGTGCAACCAACTGACCCGGGGGGAACTTTGCCCACTTCCCGGTGATTCGGAGCCCGTGTAGGGAGCCCGTCCTGCCGTTTTATCCCTCACACAGGTACAGCGAGTGGAGAATTGAAGATTGAAGACTTTCCAATGACTCAAGTACCTACTGGAGTAAAACAGGGTAAAACATGGCATTTTTAGGTTACCCACAAGGTATTTACAGGTGGATACAGGTACACCCTTTGATACTGAAGTACAGGTGCAGGCACTACAGGGTACCCACAGGTCCCATATACCCCTTTGCAGGGTTTGGTAGCCATTGGAGGTTACTTTCTTGCATTACAGGGTCAAAACAGGGCACTTATAGGTCTAAACAGGGTGCAGGACTGGACAGTTCAGACTCTGAAATTCAGTTACAGAATTTTCTGTCCTAAACCTGTTATAGCGTGCTATAGCTCATCTTGAAGAGGGTATTGCAAGATTTGATTCACACAAAAAAGTTTTGCAATCGGAGTTTTCTAGCCAAAGTTATAGCCGTTTTACTGACAGGGGGTACTGCAGGACTGCACTAGTATGGCAGGGCATAAAGGCAAAAATAAGGTCCAGGAGGACTATGCATAGCAAATCAGGGATTCTATGATGGAAAGCACATTTCAAGAGAACCCTGAAGAGCCTCAACAAGGAGATATTAGTATTCTCAATGACGCTTTATGTGCCCATGAACTAAGACATAAGGAACGTCATGAAGCTATTTTGTCAGTAATGGAGCATATGATTTTATCATTTGGTCAAATAAAGTCTACAATGGAACAAATGGTTTTATCTCATGGACAAACGAAGTCTACGCTTGATAAGTTGATGGAATCAACTACCCAAACCAAGGCTTCCATTGATAAATTAGTAGAATCCAATGCTCAGCTTATGGCAAAATTTTCTCAATTGATGCCATCGCAAACAGGATCAAAAGAAGCTAATGAGAAGGCTTGTTCAAACAATGACCCTTCAGTCCCACTTCAGCCTTCCAACCAAAATGGTTATGGAGATGGAATCATTAGAAGAAGAGGTATTCCCAATAGTCAGTATGAAGTAGGAGAAGCTTCACAAAGGCATGATGACTATTTGGGCAGTTTGAACGGCGCCAATACTCAAGCTTTTGGACTGCATACTCAGCATTCTAGGGGTGCTTTACCAACAGGAAGATTACAGGGTAATTCTCAGCCACCTGTTGGAAGATTTCAATCTCATTTTGGGGGTTCTATACTTAGAAATTCCGATCAGCCAGTTTTGGGACAGCAACCTTTCCATGATAGAGAATTCAAGGATAAAATTGTTTTATCCAAATTCAATGGCCAGTCATCTTCACCATCAGAATTAGAGGAATGGACTTCTAAGATGGAGTCTTATTTCGACATATTTCCTAAAACTGATGACATGAAGATGCATTTTGCCTCCCTCCACTTAGAAGGATTTGCTCACACTTGGTGGAGGTATATCAAGAAAGAGAATGTACTTATTGAGAATTGGGAAGCTTTCAAGGCACTTATGGCTGAAGTCTTTGTTTCACCTCTTGAAAAAGAGAAGTTAGAACGAAGATGGTATAACTTGGAACAAAGGAGCCTAAGTGTAAGAGAATATACAAACCAATTCCTCAACTTGACTATGTATGTGGAAAACATAAGTGATGAGGCCAAGTTACACAAGTTCATGTATGGTTTAGAACCATCCTTGTCAGTTGATGTTATGGCGCAGAATCCTACTTCACTTTTCAAGGCTATTGAGCTTGCAGAGCGCTTTGGAAGGAAGTATAGGAAAGAGTCTTCATTTCAGCCAAGCTATGGATAGCCAAGGACTGTTTTAAAGCAAGGGCAAGTTGGTAACAATTATGGCAGCAATCATATGCCTAGTGGGAGCTTACGGATACCAACTTATCCCCCATTTAATGCTTCTAGGCTTCAAGGCAATTTTAGGACAGCAAACAGTCCAAAGGTTGAATTTAAGCAAGGTGACAATAAGCCTAAGTCTACTTCAGCCAATACAAATTCCAGAAATATTCCCATGGATCTTTACAAGGAAAGAAAGGACAAAGGCTTATGCTTCAAGTGTGGAGAAAAGTATACTCCTGACCATGCTTCAAAGTGTGTATACAAAAATGCCAAGCCAAAAATTCAGAGTATGCTAGTTCTTGAGGACCTTGAAAATGACATAGATGAAGTTAATGCAGTCCCAATCAATGTTGAAAATGAAGATTTCGAGGATGATGGTGGACAGGAGTACTTCTATGATCCATCTGACTCTTTTCCTTTTGATCCAGGCGGTGATATCCCATTTGATCCTGGTGGATTTTGTAATGAGTTGCTTGCTGCCACTAATTGTTCTATCTCTATGGATGCTTGGACGGGATCTAAGAACCCTAATACACTTCGTATGAAGGGAAGCATATGTGGAAAGCCAGTGTTCATCCTGATAGATAGTGGCAGTACTCACAGTTTTGTCAATAAATCCATTTTGTACAAGTTGAATTGTGTTCCCACCGACTTATAGTAGCCCATTAGAGTACAAGTGGCTAATGGTGAAGAGGAAATCAGCACACAGATTTGTCCACAGGTTTCTTTGCAGATGGCTGAAAATTTTGAAGTCAAAGTAAACCTGATCACTTTGGAAATGGGGCCCATAGATATTGTACTTGGTTGTGATTGGTTGATGACCTTAGGCAGGATTACTATGGATTTCTCATAGTTATATATGGAGTTTTTCTCCAATGGACAGCTCATCCGTTTACAGGGGATCCCTAGTAAATCTGATTTTCAGCTTATCACCATTCAACAACTCAAGAAAGAGTACAAGAAGCGCTCACAGATATTTGTATTGCATTTGAACAAAGAAATACAGGATCAGCCCAATAATTCAGCAAACCATCCAGCCTTGACAGCTCTTCTTGAGGAGTACAGAGATCTATTTGAAGTACCCACTTCATTGCCTCCTAAGAGAGCGGTGGATCACCCCATTGATTTGGAACCCAACTCAAAGACGATCAATAAGCCACCTTACAGACTATCAAAACGTGAACGAGAGGAAGTAGCCAAGCAAATCAAAGAGCTTCTTGAAATGGGATTCATTGAACCAAGTTCTTCACTGTATGCATCTCCAGTCCTGTTAGTCAAAAAGAAAGATGGATCTTTCAGAATGTGCATTGACTACAGGTATCTTAACAAGATAACAGTGAAGAACAGGTATCCTATACCCAGGATAGATGATTTGCTTGATGAGCTTAAGGGGGCTCGATTCTTCACGAAGATTGATTTGAGATCAGGGTATCATCAGATTCGCATGAGAGAGGGTGATGAGGTCAAGACTGCTTTTAGGACTGATCGTGGGCTTTACCATTTCTTGGTGATGCCATTCGGCCTTACAAACGCTCCAGCTACCTTTCAAAGCCTGATGAATAAGATTTTACAACCTTTCCTCTTTAAGTTTGTCTTGGTGTTCTTCGATGACATTTTGATCTACAGTAAGACTTTTCAGGATCATTTGTTGCATATGAGAAGGTTTTTGATGTGTTGAGACATCATAGGCTTTTTGCTAAGGAGAAGAAGTGTTCTTTCATGCAGACTGAAGTGGAATACTTGGGACATATAGTTAGTGAAAAAGGAATACAGGCTGATCCCAAGAAGGTGCAATGCATAAAAGATTGGCCAACGCCTACTACTACTACCTCTCTTAGAGGATTTCTTGGTCTATCTTCATTCTATCGCAGATTTATAAAGCATTATGCGGCAATTGCAGCCCCTTTAACTGACAGGTTGAAGAAAGAGGCTTTCTTTTGGGATTCTCTTGCAGATAGCAGCTTCAACCAGTTAAAGGAATTACTTACCTCCTCTCCTATTCTTGTATGCCCGGATTTCTCTAAAGAGTTTACTATACAATGTGATGCTAGTGGCCGTGGCATTGGGGCTGTTTTGCTTCAGGAGCATGGAGTAATTGCATTTGAAAGCCGTAAGCTTACTGATAAGGAGATGGCCATGAATGTTTATGATCAGGAAATGTTGGCTATTCTGCATGCAATCAAGAAATGGCACCATTACTTATATGGCAGCCGATTCAGAGTGCATAGTGATCATCGCGTACTCAAGTATTTCCTTACTCAGTCAAATCTTACTCCAAAGCAACGACGATGGGTAGCAACATTACAAAATTATGACTTTGACATCACTCATACAAGGGGCAAAGATAACATAGTGGCTGATTCTCTCTCTCGTATGTGGGCCTGCAAAGTATCAGCCATGACGGAATTACATAGTGATTGGATTGAAGAGCTACAAGAGGCATATCTCTTAGATGAGGAATTTAGCCAAATCTTTCAGAAATTATAGCAAGGTCTCATGGAAGAAAACTCACATTACCAGCTTAAAAATGGTCTTATTTGGTGGAAGGGCAAGATTGTTATTCCCTCTACTTCTTCTTTCAAGCGAAAAATTATGGAAGAGATGCATTCTTCGCCTTTAGCTGGACACTTGGGAGTTTTCAAGACTTATGACAGGATCAGCAAGAGCTTTTATTGGAAAGGACTGTGGAAAGATGTCAAGGACTTCGTTATGAAGTGTATGCCTTGTCAGCAAAATAAGGATAGCACCCATAAGCCAGGGGGTTTATTGCAGCCATTGCCTATTCCTACGGGTAAATGGACTCATATTACTATGGACTTTATCACTGGCTTACCTACTACCAAGAAGGGGTGGAATAGTATTTATGTGGTGGTTGACAGACTCACCAAAGCAGCTCATTTTATCCCAACAAAAATTCAGTTTACTGCTTCTCAGGTGGCCAACCAGTTTATGGAGCATATTTTCATATTGCATGGATTACCGCAGGTGATTGTCCATGATAGGGACTCAAAGTTTATGAGTAACTTTTGGCAAGCGGTATTTACATCTATGGGTACCAAGTTGGCTCCATCTACGGCTTATCACCCCCAAACTGATGGACAGACAGAGAGAGTTAATAAATGGTTGGAGACTTATCTTCGCCATTTTTGTTATGATGTCCAAACCACATGGGATTCTTGGTTACACCTGGCTGAGTTTGCTTATAATAATTCCACTCATGCGAGCATAGGAGTTTCACCCTTTGAGGCTTTGTATGGTTACAAGGTGTCCCTACCCACAGTCATTTTTAACGAAAAGATCAACCCTCATGGGAAGGAAGAGTTGGATAGAATGCAGACCCTTCTTCAGCAATGCAAGGTGAATCTAAGGAAGGCTCAAGATCAGATGAAGATGTATGCTGATGAGAAGAGGAGGCCTTTAGAGTTCCAGGAAGGAGAGCTGGTTTTGTTGAAGGTGCCCAAATCCAAGTATTCTACATTAAAAGATGGATCCAATAATAAGCTTGCCCACAGATTCTATGGCCCTTACAGGATCCTTAAGCGGATTGGAGATTTGGCATACAGACTAGAGCTTCCCTCTTCTACAAAAATTCATAACGTCTTCCATGTTAGTCAGCTCAAGCCCTATTATGGTGATCCAGTGGATTTAGTTGATGAGCTGCCACCTATTGATGAAGATGGTATCGTTCAGTACATCCCAGAGGCTGTTATAGGTCAGCGTGAAAAGAAGCTTCGATCACGTTCTATTGTGGAATATTTGATTAAACCTCTCCCCTCTGAAGAGGCTTCTTGGAGACCTGATTCAATATTGGATGAGTATCCATACTTGAAGGATACATTGGTGGCTGAAGTCTATTGCTTATGGAGCTAGTATTGGTGCAGACTGGTTCAGGACAGCACGCTGTTTTAGAACAGTTTTTGCCGTACTTCATTTTCAGAATTGAGCTATCTACATGAGCTTAAAGTACTCTTCAAGAGTTTCGTTTTGATATGTGGTACATCTCATTTGGACACTTCTATCAAAAGTTATGGCAGATTTGGTCTAGCAGGGACTGTTATTTCAGCAAGCTGTCTACTTTCTTCTGGAACTATTTGTTGAAGATTCTATGGCTCCAATGGCTTCTAAAGTTCTTCAAATCATGTATATAGCAGGGTCCACTTTCCGTACTTCAAATTCAGCCCTTGTAATGATAATTCTTCACTCATTCCCTATTTGTAAAGTTGTAAAAACAGAGTAGTACTCTGTTCCATCCACCTTTTCTTTAGCTCTTTCTAGTTTTGTTTTTGGGGACAAAAACTTTTGGGAAGGGATGGATTGTAAGAAGCTGGGAATACTTAGAATGCTAATAATATGCAATGTCACACTGACACTGGTATATAAGGAGAGAAGTTGTAATTTTTCACATCTTTTGACATATCAATACATTTACAATCTTTCTCTCCCTTCTTGCTCCAAGCTTCCATGGCTTCTACATCTTTTCTGTCTTTCTCTCTCCAATTCTAGTCTTTCTCTCTCCTTGTCACTCTATTTCTCTCTCTTCCTGCAGTCTTTCTCTCTCCTCTTCTTCTCTCCCTAGTTCTCTCTCTGACAATAACATAAAATCTTTTTGTTAGAATGAAATGTAGCAAGAAGGAAAGATCTCCAGTTGGACAGGCCAAATGGTAAAAATACAAAAGAAAAATACACAAAAATTAATAATGGCCAATACATACATCGAAATGACGGGCTATGAAAAGAAAGAATATCCAAGAGAATGGGAGATTTGGGATTATAAGGTCAGCCAAACCATGGTTCATGAGTGAAAATGGTTCGGTATGTTCAAATGAAAATACATCTGATTTGTGCAAAATCCTTCAAAAATCAATAGCTTATGAACCAAGGCAGCTCGGAATAGAGGGTGATAAAAAGAAAAAGCATGCAATTCAAAGGAAAAATGGGCATATAAGATCAAATTGCAAATTTGAAACAATAGGGATGTATCCATGAAAATATGTCCAAAGAGCATAAAAATGGTAAAAAATATATAACAGATGAACCATAAGTTAGAATAGGGGATTGTAAAGGGGAAAAATGTTCCGTTCAAAAGGATGAACATGACTATAATATTAAAGTGTAGTTCCAGTGAAGCAAGGATACATTCACATGAAAAAAATGAGTAAAAGAGGAAAATGGCCAAAGGAGAAAGGGAAGACCCTGAGTATAAGGTAGAATAGGAAAGATGGGTAGCAGCGGGACCCCAACAAGGCATAGAAAGCATATTACATTGTTTAAATTTTAGATAGAGAAGTATTTGCATAAGTGTATGCAGAATAGACACACAGGGACACATCCCCACACTTAAAACCTTTACGAATTGGTATTTCGAATCAATAGGGGCCTAAAACTTATCAATCAACCAAACCCTTGTGTCCCCACACTTAGGGCATGGCATACATATATAAACACAAGAGGTAGAGTTAGAAACACATGGGCCATTTGGTTTGGGGTCAATGTGGATAGTCATTGATATGCTAGGGATTGAAATCGATTGTTGCAAGAGGTACCACCGATTGCCATAATACTCTTTAATCAGGGGCAGGGACCATGTAGCAGCACCCAAGGGGATAGCAATGTTGATGAAAACTTATTAAGATGAAGAGGATAAAAAATACAACACTCAACTCAATAGCCACTCATGTGGGAATGATAGAGTAGTCTCTCGCCCCATAACTCATGCCACTCAAAATAGAATGAAGGAAATCCTTATCTCACACTCGTTTTAGAAATCAATAAGAGGGATGGCTTAGAGGGAGTATGCCAATGTGCATAAGTAATGGTGCATTAGTACATTCCACCCCATCTGGCATAAGTACAAGAAGGAAGGCTAGGGAGCTTGATAGTGTAGTGTATAAAATAGAGTGACATGTCTTGATGTGGTGAGAGAGACTTGTCTCATATGTGTAGTGAGAAATGAGAGCATACTTGATTGTTAGTTGTCAAAATGTCTCACAATCCTTACCTTTCAATTGATTGACAGAAAGATTACTCACGCTTAGCCCCCCTTTGTCTCATGCTCTGTTGGTACACATAGAAGAGCAACCTAGTTCCTCACACCCATTGCCTTAATACTACTATGCAAAGGTCTATATACCTTGTGTGCAATTGATAGTGCAATCATGCATCCCGCCTTATGCTGGCATACAGTGCGAGAAGGAAGGCCATGGAGCCTTATAGTGTCATACACAAGAATAGATCCTACTTTACCCATGCGTGCAACACTCCATTCACACATTTCCTCTCTCATGTGGATTGTAAGGGCAAGGACTAGTCACTCACTTCACTCTCTCTCTCACTCTCTCTATTGATGAATATGCACATCCCCATTTGATTAGGATGAATGCTTGTGTCACTCAAGGGATTGTCGATGAAGAGTAGCTTGGGCTTGTTGATGACAATGAATATCTACTAAAGAAGATGCATATCCAAGGAGGTAGCCAATATATCAAGAACTTGGTTTGGATGTAGGCACTTTTGTCTACTAGAGGAGTCTGATGCTTTGCAGAGGGACAAGACATAGTACACCAAGAGAGGCAGCTTCGAGACTGCATCCTAGAGATTTTGACTAATGAGTTAGCTATTTGTAGTAGTACTACGGGGTATTACCATCTTTTTCACAACTAGTTTCTCGTCCAAGGGTATTACTACTTTTTCTTGGAGTGAGGCGTGTTATGACAAGGAATTTATTCCTTTTCTCTTCCTACTCTTGAGAGTATTACCACCTTTTTCTGAAGAGTAGGTCACTATTGTAGGGATTGAAGTTTCGTTTTCCCATAACTTTTTTCTTTCTTTCAATAATAAAAATCTCAGTGTTCAGATTCAACCTTGCTACATGTGGTGAATTGGAGGGAAATGAAATAGAATAAGGGCAAGAGCTGGAATAGAGGGTACAAAATAAATTAGTTGCTTTGGCACAATAAAATCCACATGATGATGCCTATCATGGGCAACATGAGAAGCATTAAGAGGCGACGCCAAAGGGAGAAAGGGCTTGTTGACTCTAATTGTTAAGATTCTCAGGGAGGGTAACACTTCTTTAGGCAATGGCCATTGATTACAAAGGTATCATCAGAGGCATCTATAGTCTGGATCTAAATAGAGCGAGTAGGGTTGACTACAAGTATCTTGTAAGGGCCCATTCAGTGCCTTTGAATATTTCCAAGAAACTTGCCAAAGCATGAATTATAGGCAAGAACGAGATCACCTTTTTTGAATTATTTCTATTTGATGAAGTTGTCATGGTAAGCTTTGCATTGAGTTTGTGTGGCCTTCATGCACTGTAAGGTCATCCTTTGATTATTGTCCAGACATTCTAAGTGCAAGAGATAGCCTTGTAGGGACTCAGTATCTCCTAGGCGCTCTATGATGGCCACTTGCAGAGATGAAGATTCTAGCTCAGCAGGAAAGATGGCTTCTATACCATAGACCAACTAGAAAGATATATGGTCTGTTGCGGCCTTATGGGAGATTCTATATGCCCATAGGGATTCTATAAGTTGATCATTCCAATCATGATGATGTGCGACAATTGTCCTTGTCATGATCAAACAGAGGATGCGATTGGTGACTTCGGCTTAGCTATTGGCTCTAGGGTAATAGAGTGTGGACTTGCGATGGTAGATCTTATAGATCTCCGCTAGCTCTTTCATGATCTTATTTAGAATGTGAGTATCTCTATCATTAACAAGCTCTAAGGGATTGTCAAAGTACGGGATAATGTTCTCATACATGAATAGAGTCACGTTGTTGCCATCATCGCACTTGAGAGCTTTGAATTCATACCATTTCATTACATAATCAATACATATCATAATGTATTTGTTTTGCTTCCTTTTGGTTGGAGGGTCAATGGGGCCCATGGAGTCAATGCCCCATTTCTCAAATGGCTTCAAGGGAACAATTGATTGTAGTGGCATTGCATTGAATTTTGTAGGCTTCTCAATTCTTTGACAAATATCACAGTGCTTACAGTAATCATAGGCATCTTTGTGGAGGGTTGGTCACCAATAACTTGTGAGTGGCACTTTCCTGGCCATCGCTTCTCCTACAAAGTGCCCACCATATGGCTCATCATGGCATGCTTTTATCATGATCCTGATCATATCTTTTCCACTACACCTCTGCAGCACTTCATCTTTGCCTTACTTGTACAAAATGCTACCTAGCAAGGTGTAGGGGGTTGATTCCAACAAAAGCTTCTTCTTCTCTCTACTAGAGGTACTAGGAGGATACTATTGTGTAGTCAAGAGGTAGGCAATGTTTGCATACTATGGGGTTATAGTCTCTACTAGAAACAAAGTTGCATTAGGAAGGTTTGGATCATCTTGTCCCCCTTCGTCACTTTGAGAGGGATTCACGACAGATGATCATCTAAGACATGGGAATGATCAGGTTTAATGACCAGTTCAAAATCAAACTTTTAGAATAGAAGGAGCCATCTCATCATTTTATCTTTGCCATCTACCTTATTCATTAGGAAGGACAGAGCATCATGATCCACATAAAAATTGAAATGAATTGACTAAAGATAATGGTGAAACTTCTCCAAAGTAAACACCATCGCCAAGCACTCAAGATTTATTACTGTATAGTTCCTCAGTCTATCAATGACTTTTTCTCTTGCATGATAAATTGGTTGGTCTAGCTTTGAGGAGCCTTTTTTATAGAGAATTGTGTCTAGATCTTTGACTGATGCATCAGTGTGCACATGGAATTCCTTCGTCCAATCAAGAGGTTGCAGGATGGGTGCTCTGATTAAGCACTGCTTCAAGGTATTAAAGGCTTCTTCATAGTCATCTTCCAAATGAACTCTGCATCTTTCTTCAGGAGCTTGTGTAGGGGGGATGCCTTAGTTACAAAGTGGGTGATGAATCACTTATAGTAGCCCACATGACCAAGAGATCCTCTCAACTATTTTAAATTAGTTGGTGCAGTTAGGGTTGCAATCTTTTCAATCTTGGCAAGATTAGTCGCTATCCCCTATGTAGAGATAATGTGTGCCAACAAAACACATGAAGAGACTCCAAAGATGCATTTGTCAAGGTTGAGGGAGATTCTATACTCTCGGCATTGATCAAAGCACTACTCTAGGTGTTTCCAATGCTTGGTGAGTGAGTTGAAGATACAAAAATCATCTAAATATATACCTCAATGAAATTATGAAAGTGATTCTGGAATGCGGCCATCATGACTCGCTAAAAGGTAGCAAGAGCATGAGCCCAAAGGCATCATCCTGTAGGCATAGGTATCCCATTCTGTTATGAAGGGCATCTTGGCCTTGTCTTCTTCTGCAATATACACTTAATTATCTACTAAAACCATCTAGTAAGGAATAGAGTTCATAACATCTACCATTGTGTCTACTAGTTGGTCGGTGAAGGGGATAGTAAAATAATATTTCTTTGTTTTGAAATTCATCTTTTAGAAGTCCACACAAATCCACAACTTTCCATTCTTCTTAGATACAACCATGATGGGTGAAACCCATTCACTATTGGCCACTAGATAGATAAACTCAACTTTTAAGAGCTTCAATAACTTTGCTTTCACATAGGACAGGGTGATTTGGATTCATACACCTCTTTTGTTCCGTAAAGGCTTAGCATTGGACTCTAGGTCCATGTGATGTTGAAATATAGTGGGATCAATCCCCTTTAAGTCTTTGTAAGACCAAGGAAAACATCAAAATTCTCCTTCAATATGTTATGAAGCGTCAATGGGTCCTCTTCTGGAAGGTTGTTGCCCACTTTGAGATGCCTTTTGTGCCATTTGCATAAATAAAATTCAATTGCCTTTTACCTTTCACTTCTTGAATTAAGGTTCCACAGACTGGTTTTGGATACAGGTCAGGGCAGACTCCTTCAAGGAAGTAGCTTCTTCCTCTAGTGCTCTACTAGAACCAACTTTGACCTTTAGTTGGGACTTGTGTGGCGCTTTGGAATGTTAAAATGGTATCAAGGCTATCTTAAACTTTGTTTGAGTTAATTACTTCTTGACTTAAGAACTCATCTTTTAAGGATGTAGAATGTCATATAATAGGTACCATCTAAATTCTATTCAGGCTATGAGATTGGTGCTTATTGGCAAGATGCATCATCATCATCCTTTCTCAAGAAGGGTAGTTTAGGGCAACAAGAGCCACTACTAAATTTGGTATATTAGTATTTTGATTAATCTAATTAACTTCGTAAGTGTGATGTAAACTTGTATGCACCCTTTTTTTAAACATAAGAACTTCTTTCTCAAGCAATAATTCTATCCAAAATAAGAAGGTAATCAGAGTAAGGGTTTAAACTTAGTGGCAATTCTTTTCAACTTGGTCTTATTCCGCTTCCCCCACTTTTGGATTTCTCTTAGTTCCTTTCGGATTCTCTAAGTTCCCTTCTAATTTGCCTTCCTTTACTAGATCTTTTCTTAGTTAGTATTAATTTTTAAAATATATTTTGATCATTGCTTATAATCTTCCTTGACCTAACTTTTATCCAAGATTGGTCGATGGATATTATTACTAGTCTTGACTATCTTTATATACTCCTATGTATTGAAAAATAGTTAAAATTTTATCTTAGTTTGCGAAAAAAGTTGAAACCTTAGAATCTTGATTGTTTTCTTTGGAAGCTATATAAGTCAACAAGTGGGTATTTTTCCTAGGAATTTTAGACTTCTATTTTTTCAAAGGAAGATTATATTGTCTCTTTGGTTACTTTATGATCCTAGAGGATTTGTGTTTTCACTTTGTCATGTTGGCAAGGTGAATTGATTCAAATATCCTAGGTCCTAATATTTACTTACACCACTCAATAATTTTCTAATGGCTACATTTGCGAGTTTAATAATTTTGACTTGATTAATAATGATGGAATTTTCTCTATTGAAGAAGGTATTTCAATTCGATGAACTTACTGACCTACGTTACTTTTCTTAAATCACTTTACATGATTTATAAATACCAAGAAAAATATTAATCTATGTTTGCATGATCTATAAATGCCAAGTAAATATTTCACTCTATTTACATGACCTATGAATACCAAGAAAATATTTCACATTGTTTATGGCCTATAAATGCTAAGAAAATATTATGCTATATTTGTATGATCTATGAGTGCTAAGAAAATATTTCTCATTGTTTGCACAATCTATAAATGTTAAGAAAAAATATTTCTTTAGGTCTACATTATTTATAATTACCAAGAAAATATTTTCTCTATGTAATTACTTTATTTTTAAATTATTATAGATTTTTTTCAATGATTCTTCTTGAATCAAAATTGATTGATTTATTTATATGCAGCTATTTATGCATTAAATCAAAGGTTCCTACGTATTGATTTTTTAGATTTTTGTCTAATTGTTAATCTATAATTACTTCATCAATTATTGAAAAATCTTTTATTTACGTTCTTAATCTTTGTATTGAATGGATTTAATTTACGAAAGAACGTGGGATGGAGCTGTATGCAATGGTGTGTTATCCATGTTCGTGATTACAGAAATTCAATAGTCTTGATTAGAAGCTTGTTGCCAGGAGGGTTCCTTGTGAGACAAAGATTCTTGCAGAGAGAAGGAGTTGTTACATGGATGTTAGAGGCAAGACGGTGAAGTTTCCACAAGCTAGAGTAGTACTTCCTTATGGGGTTGTTGATGATAACCTCTTCTTGCTCTTCTTCTTCTCCTAATATCCTCCTCCTTTTTTTTTTCTCTTCCTCTCACTCCTCTTCTTCTTCTTCTTCTTCTTCTTCTTCTTCTTCTCTCTCTCTCTCTCTCTCTCTCTCTCTCTCTCTCTCTCTCTCTCTCTCTCTCTCTCTCTCTCTCTCTCTCTCTCTCTCTCTCTCACACAACTAGCAACCAAGTAGAATATCAACTTCTTTTTTTGGATAGTGCTAGGGCTTTATAGCCTTAGTCTAAGGCTAACTAGCCTATTGTAGTCACATCGTATGATGACGCTCAATGGTGGTGCCTTTGGAGGTATCGGAGCATGCAATGATGATATCAAGGATGTTCTCTACCACATGATGAGTGGGATCATGGTGACGAAGGTAAACATGTTGCTAAGAAAATAGTGTCTCTATAATTTGAGGGCATGAATTACAACAAGTAGTTCCAAATCATGGGTAACGTAATTCTTCTCATGAATCTTTAGCTTCCCAAAAGAATAGGCTATTGGATGGCCTTCTTGCATGAATACATCTCCTAACACGAGAGAGATTACATCAGTGATGATAACTTCAAATTCTTGGTGCAAATCAAATAGTTTCAAGATAGGAGCTGTGATCAAGCTTTGTTCAAGCTTCTCAAAGCTAGAGTATTCAATGGAAGTCCACACTGTGGTAACTTGCTTCTTGAGTAATTCAATCAAGGGTGCAACAATCAAGGCATAGTCCTTGATAAAAATCCTATACCATCCTATAGCCCAAAAAAATTGTGGGAAGTATCCATTCTTGCACATCTTTAACCTTGGTAGGATCTACCACCATCCCTTTATCAGAGACTATAAATCTAAGGTACTTAATTTGCCTCTTGAATATGGTACATTTCTTCTTGGCATAAGGCTTGTGTGTCCTCATTGTTTCAAGGATAACTCGAAGTTGCAATTCATAATCTCCATCCTTCTTTGAGTAGGTCAAGATGTCATCAAATAAGACAAAGTCATCAAGATAGGGTGGAAAGATGTATTGCATTAGCCTATTAAAGGCTCATTAAAGGTTGGAACTGTATTGGTTAACTAAGAAGACATCATACTAAATTCGTAATGGAAGTACCTTATGTGTGTTAAATGTAGTTTTTGGAATGTCTTCTGCTTTGATCCTTATTTGATAGCAGCCTAATCTTACATTAGTCTTTGAGAATATCTTTGCATCTTGAAGATGGTCAAGTAATTTATCTATATTTAGAATTGGATATTTGTCCTTGATTGTTACCCAGTTTAGTCCACAATAGTCCATGCATAGACGAAGGGTTCCATGCTTCTTTTGGGATAGTAGTGGGGCTCCCCATGGTGAATTACTTTACCTAATGTATCCTTGGTCTAAAAGTTACTTGAGTTCTTTCAACTCAATGGCTTCTAGAATGAACATACATAGGGTCACTTTGCTAGTATTAGCTTAATCTTGTGGTCAACTTCCCTTGGTGGAGAAGGTTCTATCAGCTCTTCAAGGAGCACATCTGCATATTCCCTTAACGAGGATGGTTCAACTTCCTTGTCTTGCCCAATCTTATTAAGTTTGATTAGGTAGATAGGCAGTTCTTTTCTTATCCCTTCACTATCTGATAGGCTTTTGCTAGTTGGATTCTAGGGTTTTTGGCTTTGCCTTGAGTGGTTACTAACTTTTCTTTTTGATTCATGATTTGAATTTTCTCGCAATGAAAATGAGTGTCATTGGGGATTAGTGAATCCATTCCTAGCAAACACTCATAAGCTCATAAATTTATAACTTTGAATCCCACGCTGGAAAGATTGTCTCCTAAGTAAAATTCCACTCTTTTAGTTTGTTGAGCAAATATTGCCTCTTTTCCATTTACCATTCTATCAACAACGTAGATGCAAGTACAATGTTTATTTCTAGCATTTTTACACACTTCGATGAGATAAATGAATGGGTGCTTTTGCAATCAATCAAAATCTTAAAGGTTTTACCTTGGTAGGTTGCTAGAGGGATCACTGAGTACTAGTGATTGGGGCCCTTCTTGTTGAGAGCAACATGTACCATTGCTCTTTGCATGACTACTTCTAAAGTGGGATCTTTACTTTCATCTATTCCTTTGTTCCTTCCCTTGAAGGTTACTCCATCAACCTTTCCTTTTGTGACTGAAATTATTCGATTCTAGCCACGAAATTGTCCTTGGTGGATTGATTTACCTAACTTTGGGCATTGTCTTTTGAAGTCATTGGGTTTGTTGCAATGGAAACATCTTGGTACCTACTTGTTGTGGACTACATATATAAAGTCTTTAATTATACTTCTTTTTGGCTTCTTTCTTTAACCGGTTCAGTGTTGTCCTTGGATCCTCTTTATATATCCTCGCAATCCTTTGTATAGAGAACTTTGTTCCTAAAATCTACCACTCTTGGATGTTGTATGTAACTCTTAGTGGATAATGGGCTGTGCTCGAATTAATATGCCTTATAAATCGGATGGGCACATTACTTCGAGATGGGTATCCAATGGAGGGTTTAATCCATGGCAAAACTTTGACACTTATTGGGTGATATCCATGGGTAGGGCATATTTCAAAAGGGACACAAATCTAAAATAGTAGACTTCCAAACTCAATTCAAATTGCTTCAAGCTAAAAAATTCATCTTTAAGATACAATGTAGTGGTGGGAGGTATCACCTACATATAGCTTCCTCCAACTTTTTCCAAGTAATGGTTGCTTCCACAACCCCTAGGTCTTTATACCATTGCTTCCATCAAAGTTGGGTTTCTCCCATCAATTTTAGCTTAGCTATCATTTCTTGATTAGGAGTTGTACTTGTAGCAGTGAAGGATTATCCTCCATAGGTTTGATCCAAATCTCAGCTTCAGGCTCGACATCCTTTCCTTTGCCATCAAACTCAGCAATTTGATTTGCTTGATAAGTAATTTATTCTCTTACGCTTCAGTCAGGATATACTTACAACTTTCGTCTCTCTTTGATAATTGAATCCATGATTTTTTTGTTTACAATATCATGTTAGTACAAAGTGCACAATCTTGCAAGAATTAGAGACTCTTTTATTATTCACGACTTGTAATAGGGCTAATCAAATTTCTTCATCATATCTAATAGAGAGATCATGCTAGGAAATTTTTTGGATTACAACAATTGTATTTGTAAAATTTAGATAATTTAATATTTTTGTAGGTTGGAGGCTCATCAAATATATTTAAGACCTTATATTTTTAGGGAAGATTTGAAAAACTATATTTTTACTCCCAAGACTGGTTGCGGGTCCCTTTTCCAAGAGGGATTACTTGTTGCCTCAAAGAGTTTCGGACTGGCTGACCCCAATGGTGAGGGGTTGCTCCGTAGGGGGATCCTTGGACAAGAGGAGTTGAGGGCATCAACGAGCTTTGGCCAGTAAAATCTTAGGCTCCTAGAAATCATCCAAACCCCTACGTGACTCATGATATACTTCTTAAGTCCCCGTACTAGTTAGGGATGAAAATCTTGGAAAAATAAAGGCCTTCATGCAGTTCTTCCATATGGACGGAATGTGAACACTTGTAAAGAAGTTGTTTTTCAAATGGACTATTCTCATTATTTGTGTGTGGTCATTTAATCTATGTAAATGAATACTATGTCTAAAGGGATTAATGAAGGAAGCGGATTTTATATGTACAACTTAAATATTTTAGGTAAGTAGACAATTAAAACTACCCAATCGAGGGAAGCAGGAAGGCATGATTCCTTATAAATGCGCCCTAAGGTAGGGTGGTCTTCGTAAGCCAAGAGCTTCTCTACAAATTTAACACGTTAGAATGCAGGAAATATTGACCCATAGAATCAAGTAGAACCTTGACTCTATATTGTTTAGGAAAATGGAGTGCGACGATTCTTGCACGTAGTGTATCGGGAAATACCCAGATATTTTTTATTTGCCCCTCGATGAGCACAAGCGGTGCATTCCAAAATAATAGTTACCCTCGCATCTTTACTCTTAGTCATAACATCACATGAAATTGATTTAGATTAATTGGGAGTAAGAGGAAAATGAAAAACACTTAAGTAAGTGTTTTTCTAACACTCACAAATTTATGCAAGAATTTATCTGCTATCGGTTGAAGAGTCGTAAATGACTCATTTAATTAGAAAATTGGATCTTTTCCCATTTTTTCAAATTGCTCGCTACTCAATCGACTAGTAGAATGGGAACATCAAAGCATCTGGAAAGAATCGATTGATTTTTATTAATGAACTAGCTAACAACCCAAACCATATTGTAGCGAGGACTGGAGCTATTGATAAGTAAATCTTTAAGTCCCGCATCGGGAAATCTCCTTCTTTTTTTTCTCCATCTCCTATTAAAACTTCCTACACTTGATTCCCTCTCTTATTTCCACTCACTTGAAAACAATTAGATAGAAATCTAGGAAATGAAATTATGATCAACAAAATTATTAAAAAAAAATTGAACCCATTTTCATCTGAGGAGGAAACAAAAGACGATAAGCAACAACTTATATTGTAAAAAAAATCTATATTTGTATTCAGTAGCCAAATTTTCCAACCATCGGCAATAATTATTTGAGTAGAGTCCTATCGATGTTGAAACACTGACCAAACATGGAGATTAATAGGGATGTAGCGCAGCTTAGTAGCACATTTGTTTTGGGTACAAAATGTCACAGGTTCAAATCCAGCCATCCCTATCTTTTGCGTGTTTACAACGGATCGTCCATACAGTCAAAAATGGGAAACACAACTACCCAACACTTTGTCTTGTTTCTTTCTTTTCCATAGCTCTTCATAGTTTTTCCTGTTTTGTTTCTTCTTTGTCCCTTAAAATATTTCTAATTCAATCTAGTACCCCCCCCCCCCCCCCCCCCCCAAAAAAAAAACCTAAAATATTAGTAATATGCATCAAGAAGAGCCTTTAGTTCAGTCTAGTTGAACGTGGGTCTCCAAAACCCGATGTCGCATCTTATATACCCACCAGTGTAGCAGGTATTTTTTCTTCATTATTTTATTCTGTATTCTCCCCGTATTTCCCATCTCTTACATTCCATCCCCACCCAAGGGTTTTTGCCCTCAAAAACAAAATGGGCACTTATTACGAAATAGGGCAGGGCAGTCCAGAGTACTACTCTCTTGTATTATTATAATCCGATGGTGAAATATCAAGTCCCTTACATCTTATATACCCACCAGTGTAGCAGGTATTTTTCCTCCATTATTTTATTCTATATTCTCCTCGTATTTCCCATCTCTTACATTCCATCCCCACCCAAGGGTTTTTGCCCTAAAAAACAAAATGGGCACTTATTAAAAACAGTTCAAGGCAGCCCAGAGTACTACTCCGCTGCATGATTACAAGGGGTTATTCAATAAATCATGTGGGGGTTATGTATGTATGTTGAGTCATGGATACAATATGGTGTATGGGCATGCTTGGGGAATAAGAAAAATCCAATTGTGACCCATATTCGGTGAGGAATTGAGTGCTCAGACAATGGACAGCATGATGTCTACTACAGGATCCTATTGTAGTAAATCTACAATAACTTTTGATAGGTAACTCGGATCGGGATGTTTGTCACATAGAAACGGAGCTTACTTCAAGTACTTACATCACATTAAATGCTATCCATAATTCAGAATCAAATCTAGTTGAAAATGGAGAGCTGTCTGCAGGCTTATCTGAATTGCAGGCTACCTGTTGACTACATTTTAGCCAAGTTAGTATCCATAAGATAAGGGAACTCTTCCATGATTGAAGCTAGTCGCCAAGAGGCCTCTTCAAGGGAAATCCTTGCCATTTGATCAAGTATTCCATGATTGATCTTGAGCACAGCTTCTTTTCCCTTTGACCTATGACTGCCTCTGGAACACATTGGATGATACCCTCTTCATCCATAAGAGATAGTACAAATAGTGGCACCAGCATGTCAGTCATTCTCGTCACCTGTATCTACACACGTACATGACCACCGGGGTCAAAAGGAAAGGTATCTACAAGGTCAAAGAACTCTTCCTACCCAATTTCTTCATTAGCCTCATCATTTTCATTAGTGATTACAAAGGCACGTGGATCCTCATGGTCATCCTTCGAGTCTTCAAAGACCAACATACTTTGTACTTTTCCCCACACTTGAAACAAAGTCATTTTTCTTTCCTTTCTTTGTACAAATCCATGGGAATGGATTGTTGACCTCCAAAGTCTGAGGCATTCTTATTCTTGTTATCCCCTTGTATATTCTCAGCCCTCCCATTGTTTGCTGCCCTGAAATTACTAGTTTTTCTTGAGACATTGAAGATTGAGTACGTGGGATCTCTAGGGATGTTGAATGGCATATTACCACCACCATAACTTGCCCCAAACTGTCCCACCCTTATAGCACCTCTTTGCTACCCAAAATGTGACTGCATAGGTCCTCTTTGCTACCCAAACACTAGCTGAGACACCCCTCTTTGCTGTCCATGTTGAAATGAAGCATCTCGACGATACTTACGAGAGTACCTCTCAACCAACTCAATAACTTTGAACAAATCTGATGGATTCTGAGCTGAAACATCAGCCGAGAGTTGGGGATCCATCCCATACACATACTTGTGTAACTTGGCATTATCACATTAATCGACCCAACAACATACATGGTAAGGTTGAGGAACTTATTTGTGTATTCTCTAACAGCAAGACCACGCTATTCAAGGCTATACCATTGGTGGACAAGCTTTTCTTTCTCCATCGGCGAGACAAATACTTGCACCATGAGTGTCTCGAATGCTTCCCATGAGTCTACTTGTTGATTTTCTCTTTTAATGTACCTCCACCATGTATGTGCAAATCCTTCCAAGTGGATGGTTGCAAAATGGATCTTCTGGTCATCACTATAGATGTCAAAATAATCCTCAAGCTTGAAAAGCCACTCTTCGAGTTCAGCTAGAGATGACAATTAACCATTGAATTTTTAGAAAATAATACTGTCTCTAAGCTCTCTTTCATGATTAGGTGGCTATCCCATATATCCAAACTAAGGTTGATCCATGTGGCTGCCCAAAAATGATCCATTGTTAGAGTAATTTCTTACAAAAGATGGCTAAACTCGCATAGATGGCATGGGCGCTTGCGATGTCTGGAAATTACCCATCATTGCATTGTTCATGGGCTTCTCTTGCCTATGTGAAGGCTCTCCATGTTCAAAAGTGTTGTTAGGGATGCCCACTCTCCCCAAAATACCTTAGGAGTTCATATTTGCTACATTCACTGATAGGCCAGTCACTCTTTCAGCATGCATACCCGACCTATCCTCATGTTCCTTCCCTTTCATTTGGAATTCTATCCACTTAGTGAGCTCGGCAGCAAGGGTGTCCATAGTGGTCTTCATTTGACCAATGCCTTCCATCAATTCTCTATGCCTCTCAGCATGCCTTGTCTCATGCAAATTGAGGGTATTAGTGAGCGCGTTGCGGCTCCCCAACGTCATGAGAGTAATCTTCTTCTTCAACCTCAGGGTTAGTTTCAGCCCTCGGGCGCATGCATCCCTTATTTGTTGCTGGAGGTCATCATTTGCCTTAGTTTTTTATCTATTCCCTGCCATGGCTAAGTGAAGTCTCATTAGACCACCTGTCACTATTCTGCTCATAACTTGAGCTAGGAAGCTCTGATTGACCTACTTTTTTGTTCAAGTCAAATCCAAGGATTCCTTCTTTGAATTGAGCATAAGCATGCACTCCCAGGTTTTATAGAGAAAATTATGTAATAGGAAAAGTACTACTGTACTACTGTGCAATCTAGTACCTTGTCTACACTTGTAGGAGGCATGTTTTGACATGTAAGTATCTTGTAGGGTCCAGCTAGAGGCTCAGTTCTTGGGAGTAGGTATACTTTGTAAATGCAAGTAAATTGCTTACAGCACCCTATGGGGGTCAAGAAAGGGGTTGCAATGGGTCAACTTGTCAATGCATGACTAAAGGGTCATCTCACATGGCATAATACATTGCCCAATCATCCAAATTCACTGTTTGTAGCCTTATTCCAGAATTGAACATGTCATCAACATCTCTTAGCATAATTCCCCATTTTATTGGCATCTCCCATACATTCCAAGCATTGTATTCACTGCCATTGACTGCATATGTATTCCCATGTCTACAAATACATCCTTAGTAGTATTTTCCCATACATTTGCAGCCAATAATACATCCATACATTAGCAAATACATCTATATCGGTGTCAATTCAATATCTTGGTTCTTCAAGATGGTACCTACACCTACAAGCAACTTCGGGCTCCAAATCACTGGGAGGTGGGCAAAGTTCCCCTGGGTTGTGCACCCCTTCAGGGTCTTTGATGGCAAGGGGGGGTCACTCCTCTTTTATCTTGCCACCTCGCCTAGCATCGAGTTTTTCCTCACCTGGAATATACATGGCAAACATTTATTAATTAAATACCCAACATGAGATGCATTTGGAAGTAGGAATTGAACCTTTTCATGAAATGTATGGAATGGAAAATTGGGATCAAGGGTAGGGGCTTACCAAGCAGCGACTCATTGTTGACTTATCCTTATACAATTGATTTTTTTATGATTTAAGTGGCTCAGTCAAGAAACAACAACTCAATTGGTTAAGATAAGTAGAAGCAATAATTCTCAATGAGTTTCAGCATGAATTTACCCATTCCAATGTAATGAGATTGAAGCAAAATGACTGTGACGAATTGGATAGCAGACAAGCATCAATTTTATCTCCTAATGCCTACTTGAGCTCTTGCATTCTCTCAAGCAATTGGTTATGACTCAGTAAGAGGATGAATTTGAGAGAATAAGAGTTCAAGAACTAAGTACCTTATGATGCCTGATGAATGTCATATGGAAAATGTGGATAGGAAAACTGAAAGCACCTCAGACGCAAGCAAAGCAAAGCAGCAAAGCAATAGTGGAAGAAAAAGAAATATTTCTAGCAGCCGAATCTCATACAAAGCTTGAGGGCTATGATGACATTCCTACTAGAATAATAGATCTTAATGCCCAAAATCAGAAGATTAGGATGACAAGGAGGATGGTGAATGGAAAGCACCTAGTATTCACTACGCTGAATACAAAGATCCATGGTTTATCTCCTCTTCAATCTTCAATGCTTCATGTCCTCTTCTTGGAAATGTCTCCAACCTCTCAAAAGTCTTCAATGATGCTTGTCTTCTTCTTGGAAATGTCCACTAGTCACTCTAATGCTCCCTACCATGTCTATACTTGTGTATGTGAAGTTCTTGGATTTGTGTGACTGAAAAGGAGGAATTAAATGAAATATGACTAACTGGATAAGAACGTATGGCTCTTATACCAAATGTCAAGGAGAGGACTAGGGAGAGAGAAGATTATAGAAGAGAGAGAAGAAGAAGTGCAAAAGAGAGAGAAAGAGAGTGACAAGGAGAGAGAAAGACTAGAAATGGAGAGAGAAAGACAGAAAGAGAGAGAAGATAGCCATGAAAGCTGGAGAGAGGGAGAAGATGAAGGAGACTTGTATTATTATAATCTGATGGTGAAATGTCAAGTCCCTTACATCTTATATACCCGCCAGTGTAGCAGGTACTTTTCCTCCATTATTTACTTTTGTATTCTCCCCGAATTCCCGTCTCTTACAGTACCAACTCATATTGCTTAGAAAAATCATCTTGATGGATCACTATATCATGCTACTAAGGATGTTTAAAGTAGATACATCACAATCACGCATTACCTATCCACATGCAACCCAATAGAATATCTTTCTAAGTCCAAAAAGAGAAAGATTAAGTAACAAGTATTACACTTTTCCTTAATACCTAGTGTCTTGTATAGGAAGGGTGTGGATTAGATGTATTAATGTTTTGTGGTGCCTGAAGAGGTTTTCCATTATAGTTTTGACCATATAAAGTATTGCCATATCTATCAAAGACTTGTTATCCATGGAAAATCTAAGTGGACAGGTAATTCCATTTTAGTTACCTTGCCCTTTGAAAAGTGGGCCATTGATTTCATTGGACATGTGCACCCTTCATCTACAATGTAGAAGCTTTATATCATTGTGGTGATGATTGACTATTTCATGAAGTGGTCTAAAGCTTGTGCTATGATGAAGAATAATGCTAGAGAAATTGCTAGTTTAAATAGATTATTTGCCCTTTTGGTCCACCCAAAGAGCTAGTATCTTGATCATGGGACACATTTATTGAATAAGATTATAGAATATTTGATTGAAGCTCTAAAAATTAAGCATAATAAAAATACACCTTATAAGCCTAAGCAAATGGGCAGGACGAGAGCATCAATAAGTAGTTTATGGGGATTTTATCTAAGACCGCATTAAAGGGCAAGCATGATTGGGATAAGAAATATTATGTGGGTGTTTGGGCTTATAACATGATGTGATTTACTTTAAATCATTCTTTAGATGAGGTAGAAGCATTATAAGAGCCGTTCATTTCTTTAGCACTTCTTGAAGAAATCAGATTGCAGACTTTGTTGCATCAAGAGGTATAAAAGAAGCAGATGAAAGTACTACACGATCTACAAGCCAAGAAATATAAATTTGCTACGGGTCAATTGGTCCTCTACTATGATGCATGTTGTAAGCTATTACCAAGAAAGTTAGAACCCAAGTGGAATGGCCCTTATAAAATTGTTTGTATAGGGAAGAATGGCTCAAGAGCCCTTTTACCAGACTAACTTGCAAGGGGTAGAGTTTAAGACTAAAGTGAACTTCAATAAGTTGAAGCCCTATTATGTGTAGGGGCTAACATAGGACTTGGTGCCTTTGTAAGTTTTCCAAGATCCAACTTAAACTTGCAAAGTATACCAAGTTTATTGGATGGGAAAAGTCATTCCTTATCTTGAGCATCCATACTTAGAGTAATGCTGCCACCAAGACAGAGTCATTTGGTGAAGGGTTACCACATTATTGAGTGGTTAGATGGATCTTTCACATGTGACATTAAGGTCTATTAACCATTATCATAGGGCTCTTTCTAGTATCCCTATTAAGTTTAGTGAGGAAGGAGAGATTGCATTTGTCACATATCCTCTCTCTAGGGGCTAAACTTTGATTATCATAAGTACAAGTAGACTGATCGGTATGGTGTGGTACATCAATGAAGCCTTAGTCTATACATTGCATTTTGATGGAGCTTCCCAATGGCCCACCAAACATGCGAGTGTACAGGTTTTCATTAAATATCCCCATCATAGAGTGATTATGAAAATGGGAGTTTATTTAGGCATTGCTTTCACAAATACTATGGCAAAATATAAGGTCTTACTCATGGAGCTAAATTTATCCAAACATAGTGGTATTGATCATTTATTTAGTGAATGGTGAGTCGCAGTTAGTGATCAACCAATTGAATGGAACCTACAGTATAAAGCACCCCATTTTGCAAATGTATCATCATGTCGCCATGGATATGCCAGATATCTTTGAGTAAGTGACTTGTTATTAGCAGATTCCCCATGTGTGGAACTGCTTTGTGGATTCCCTAGTAAATTATGGCTTTGTTGAAAATGTGTTTCTCAATTGTGGTTCTGAGAGTCTTCTAGAGTCATATGATGATATCAGCTCGGGACTACTTTTGGGGGTTGCTCATTCATATGTCCTACTTTGGCCATCAATGGTTAGTGTGGGTGTGTAACGAGTCATGTAGCAATTGATTACTTTCGATCATGGATGCATCAGATCATTCAATGTCATATTCATTGCTAAGATGCTCCTTTCTATTTATGCAAGGGGTTTGGCTAATAACTTGATGCATCTAGTATAGGGCCTAAGTGGCCCATCCCTTGGTCTAGGTTTTGTGCTTTAGGAGAGGATTTGAGGGGATCAAGAGATTAAATAAATATTATTTTATTGAGATTGTTGCTTTCTCAATATATTTCATTAGGCCAAGAGAGCCCATTTCCATGGTGTGTGGTTTTAACTTATAGGCTATTGTTTGAGTTTGTTTTTGCAAGTTAGTCCATTTGTAGTCCAAGATGGCATTTTGTGCATCAACGTGGACTCTTCTTTAGTACACTAGGTGTGTCTATCACCATGTCTCTTGTTGGTTTTTGCTTTATGTTTTGAGAGGAAGAGGTGTGGACCAATTATGTATCATCTTCCATGGATCTCAAGCAAGGTCTTGGGCTCATGATTAAGTATCCTTGCTGAGTGGAATGCCGTGATTGCTAGTTTCTTACTAGAAGGTACTCATGAGATGATCTTGGGAGCCATCCCTGTCAGTTTGATGGTCAATAGGTGGCCATCTTTCTTTTGTGAGATAACTCACCTAGTTAAGAGGATTCAATTTGATTGATTGTCACTAATAAAGTCCCCTAGTGTGTAAGGGGTTGGGTTTTGAGTGTAGCATACATGCTGAAAAGTTGCAAGTCACATCATAAAGAAGAAAAACATGAAAAAGTGTGCTAGAAGTTCATCATCCTCTTACGAGGGCTTGGTAGGTTCTTGGGTTCAAGCCTGAGATCGATATCCTATCCTTCTTGGGATGAGACCTAGCCATGGGGTTAAAAGAGAATACAAAAGAAAACTTGTGAGGTTTTGGTAGGTTCTTGGGTTCCAAGGCTAATGCCTTGATCTCCTTGGGGTATTACAATCAAGACAAGCCATCCCCACTAAGAGAGAGAGAGAGAGAGAGAGAGAGAGAGAGAGAGAGAGAGAGAGAGAGAGAGAGAGAGAGAGAGAGAGAGAGAGAGAGAGAGAGAGAGAGAGAGAGAGAGAGAGAGAGAGAGAGAGAGAGAGAGAGAGAGAGAGAGAGAGAGAGAGAGAGAGAGAGAGAGAGAGAGAGAGAGAGAGAGAGAGAGAGAGAGAAGAAACCTCTATTGGATCTTGGATTGAAAGCAACTTTCTCAAGGGGGATAATGGGCTTAGTGTTTATTTTATTTGGTATTAGTGGGTTCTAAGTGATAAGGAGTCATCTTGGGCCTCTTGTTAGTGCTTTTGCGAGCCTTATGTGTAGATGGGTTATCCTAGGGGTTATCCCACTACACTAGGATGGCCTTTGGATTACCTCGTAAGTGTTAAATAGCAAGGATCGTTATTGAGTGTCATTCCCTTGGGGAGACCCTCATTTCTTCTTAGTCCTAGTCTTGGCTATTGGATCCATGGTCTATGGTGCTAAATATTTTATCTATTCTTTGTCCTTTAGTTTTTTTCTTCCTGTCCAATATGCTTTTATGTTTAGTGTTATGTTGGCAAGTTTGGTTTGTGGATTAGGCTACGATGCCTTATCTTGTGGTTGCCAATGAGAGAAGGATTTTAAGGTGCCCTTTGCAAGATTTTCAAGCATTTTTTGCAAAACCATAGGGCATTTTCAATGAAAATTGAAGATTTAAAGCTTCAAAGTAGTCGTTTTTGCAAAGCATTTGAGGTGCACGATGCGGGTCATTTTAAAGCTAGCGGTAAAGTGGAGCACAAAGTTGACTCTACAAATAAGGAAGAAGCATGCAGTCATTATTTGGACATTAAATTGATACATTGGAGGCAGAATTTCATGCCAAGAGACCTTCATTTATCATGGAGAAACATGGAGTGGGTAGCCAAGGAGGCCAAAATTTGGCTAAGATTTGAAGGGATGTGGACCAATTTTAATGAGGCATTGATCAAAGGTTTGAAAGGGCATGCTTTTTGAAAAACTAATGGTGGAAAGAGAGAGAAGAAGATGCAGGAAGAATAGAGTGCCATATTTCCATGCTTTTGTTGATCATTGTGCGGCACAAGATCTTTGTCTATGTGAAACATGAGCAATCGATCCCTCTCTCCATCCTCTATTCGATGATGTCAATTTTTTGGCCTAATTTTAAGAATACAAAATATTGGTTTTTTAGTCTTTCCCTCTCCTTTGCATTCTAGTTTTTATCTCTCCTCCCTTCCTACACACATAAAGTACGTTTTTATGAGAGAAGAGGGATGGGAGTAAGGGAGGGAGAGGTGAGAGTGGTATGAAAGAGAATGCTTGTGTTATGTTACTAGAGTCTATGGATGATTTTCCAAGCATGTAAGTAGCTATCTCAAGCATCAACGACCTTGGATTCCACACTGTCTCATACATATTACAACACATGAGTGGTTTAAGTATAAGTGCTTTAATTTTTATAAAAAATGAAATAAAAATTAAAAACTATTTTAGCGATTGATAAATGAAGTCTTGAACTTAGTTTTTAGTGCTTTATATTTATTATTCACTATTTTTATTTATTATGAATTAAATAGTCAAAATTTTTGAAAATAAAAATAGTAGAAATTACCAATAATTAGTAGTATACTAATAATGATCTAAGAAATTAGAAGATGTAAAAAAACCAATATTTATTCTTAAAATATCAAAGAACAAGTATTTTTATGTCCAAATATGGCAGTTTGGTAGCATGAGGTTGGGCCCAATGCTAAATGTGGTTAAAATTTTGATAAATATAATTTAAATGGATCAAATTCTCATTCACATAATATAGAAGTCATTCTTATATATATATTTTAACTCGAGATAGCATGAGTTGGGATACTTAGGTGTTGCCTACAAGTTTGTGTAGCAATGCCGCCTATCATTAGAGTATATTCATGAGAAAATATTGAAAGATTGTTTGCTATATATACACATTGGTTTCCACATTAATACTACTTGTGCACCTTTCATTCACGTTATGCGCATGCAAGCATTATTTTGTACATACTGAGCATAACACTTGTCTTCATATTAACCGAGTGTGTGAGGAAACTCAAGGTATTTAGATATGAGATTCACAAGGGTTAAGTGGTCAGAAAGAGTGGAGTAATTGTGTGGATTTGTGATATAAGATGAGGACTAGGAGGCTTATCCCTAATTATGTCAATATACTCTTGATTAGAGACCATGGCAATCAATCAAGGAGGAGCCTATGTTATGTTTATGTGGTGTGCCACCAAACACCTTATGTTGGGCACTCCTACTTGGAGTTCGAGGTAGGTAGTTAGATAGTTGATTACAAATGTAGTATGTTGGTGTTTAGAGAGAGTTCTTCTAGCTATAGCCAACTGGTCATGGCCACAAGGTCGTAGGGATTGGTTATGTGAGGTCCGACAATGAGCTTAGAGTGTGTGAGAGCCGCTGACTGCCCATTTTATGTCTTGACATCAAGCTACCACCAAATCCACATAGCGAAAAAGACATCCCAAAGACTGCTTTGCACTAGATATGGAAGTTTTGGATGGCTAGTCCTCAAATTCAAGCTTAGCAATCGGCCATGAACATTATGTGAATTTATGGATGAAGTATTTAGGCCCAAGATAGATGTATTCATCATAGATGATTTGTTAGCCTACCACAAAACCTTAGAAGAATACAAAGAGATTCATAAAAATCTTGGGGTAATGAACGTTTTGCAAAATACTTTCTTCATTTAATCCCATAGCTAAAAGTAAAATCAAGATGGACACTTTTCGTTTTCTACTGATACGAACCCATATTCTATCCCTCTTGTCTATCCCCAAAGAGCAATTAAAGTTAGTATCCAAGAAGCTATATTGTATGTTAAGCCAAAGAAGTGTGAATTAAGAGTAAAGGAGCTAGAATTCCTAAGGTATATCATAGGGAAGGAAAGCATCATAGTAAACCCAAAGAAAGTAGAAGTAATGAAGAAGTGGTGAGTCTCTAAAATAGTCCATGAAGTTAAAGAATTTCTAGGCTTCACAATATTCTTTAGAAGATCTATGGAGTATTATAGTATGGTTAGAGCCCCATAATCTCAACTGGCCAAAGAAGAAGGGAATTCCACATGGGGGAATGATCAATAAGAGGCTTTGACTTGATGAAGGAGTGTATGAGTAAGAACCCCGTACTCAAAGTACCAAACTTTACCAGGCCCTTCAAGATCTCAACAGATGCATCTGAGTATGGCATTGGAGGAGTGTTGATGCAGGATGGTCACCTTGTGGTCTATGAATCCAAGAAATTCACAAACATAGAAACTAGGTGGAGTACACATGAGAAGGAGGTTCTAGCAATGATGCATTGCCTTAGAAAGTGGAAGCACTATATGCAAGTCAAACACACAATCATCTTTATGGACAACATCTCTCTCAAATACTTATGGTCGCAACCCAAGTTACCTGTCGAACAAGCTAGATGGTTAGATATCCTGATAAAATTTGACATGGAGATTAAGCATAAGCCAAGTTTTGCAAAACAAAATACTATTGTAGATACACTTAGTCAAAAAGCAAACTTCAAAGAATGAGTGTAGCCAACAACAACTTCTTAGAGTAAGTGAAGGAGTCACTAGAGCATGACAAGGAGATGCATAACTTGATAGAAGAAATGAAAGCTTAGAAAACACCACATGGGGTGTATGTATGTCAAGAAGGGATTCTTTTTCTGGGCAAGAGATTGTACATCCTCAATAGTATGGAATTGAAGAAGATAATCTTACATGAAGTGCATGATGGAAAACTTGAGGGCCACAAGGGCCAAAGCAAGACCCTAGAGGCCTTGAGAAGATAATTCTTCTACCAAAACATGAAGGAAGATGTCATTGACTATATGGAAACATGTCAACTTGCCAACTAATGAAAGCTTCCTACACAAAGGCAATTGTCTTCAATCCATGTCAGTACCAAGCCAACCATGGGACATCATAAGCATGGATTTCATTATGGAACTCCTAAAATCCCATGGGTATACCATCATCTTTGTAGTGGTGGACTACTTTTCCAATCAAGTATACTTCATACTAGCCAAAATCAAGCCACCATTGAATGCCAAGGAGGTGGCCCCCGTTTTCTTCACTCGTATATTCAAGTTACATGGGCTATCCTTAGCCATTTATCAAATTGGGATGGTTTTTATGAGCAATATGTGAAAGGAACTCTTCAAGACTTTGGAGACACAACTCAAGTCCTCTTCATCCTTTAGCCAAAGAAGGATGGGCAAATATATCAAGTGAACCAAAGAATTGAAGACTATCTCACAAACTATGCTAAAGTGGACCAAAAGAATTGGGCTCAAGGTCATTACCCTGTTGGCCTTAGCCTCTAGATCCACCAAAGCAGAGGATCTAGATGTAGAATATTTGTTAAGAAAATGGAGGGAGAGAAATGCAACAAGCAAGCAAAGTCTAGAAAAGAGCAAAACTGCCATGACCAAACGAGCCAACAAGAATCGCAAACCAATCCTCTTCACTAAGGGAGATATGGTCCTTGTCAACTCCAAGTATATGTCCTTACCCACAAATATGAGCCCAAAGTTCAATCATTGGTGCTATGAACTATACAAAATCACCCAAGTTCTAAATGAGGTTACCTACAACTTGGACCTACTGGAGAGCATCTATGTGCAAAATGCCTTCCATGCATGCCTTCTACATAGATTCCACCCAGATACCCAATGGGGGGCAACACACATCACTACTTCATTCCAATGTCCCCTCTGAAGTCGAGGTAATCCTTTCATGTGGGGAGCACAAGGGTTACCCCAAATACCTTGCCAAGTGGAAAGGGTGCCCTCTCAAAGAATCCACTTGGATTTTAGAAGTAGAGGCTTGCAAACATTGCAAAGAGGCCTTCTTCTTGGCTCAAGGAGAATCACATCAATACTTCCAATGTATCTTAAGCCCTTAGATTGTACTAGGACCTTACCACCTCCACTCCTCAAATGTAATCGAGTCAAGGGTGGATGGGCATACTAATCAAATAAAGAGCTAAAGAGTCTAGATGGGCAAACATTGGTTAGCTCGATAGGAAAAGCTATGTTAAGACACCCAAGTTGTAGTGTAGTAGACATTGACCTACATGATAGAAAAGATTGTGTGAAGACCTTGCTTATGAGTCAAATTCCCAGAGTGGTAGATACTAATCAACTTGTTATAATGAGCTATATTAAGACCCTAGAACAAGTAAAAAATAACCATCCTTAGATTGCTAAGGATAGGAATCCATTTGACAAGGGCAAGTATAAGGGCTTCATAGATATACCATGATATTACCCATGAATGCACCTATATAGGGAGTAGTAGTGACTTTGAGCCCTACTTAGTTTCCACTCTACATGTGATTCCCTATATTTAGTGGTGAATCATCACTTCTATAGCATCAGAAGGGTGTAGTCCTTAATTGTGCCTATGTTATACTATTTCTTTCATTGAATAATACAATAGTATACCTTGTTCTCACATATCATGTTACCTTTCTATGCCATGTCAAGTAAATGATTGAGTGCATGTGCATTATAAGGGGAAGGAAGAGGAGGGGCAGTTGTGGCATTAGGCCCCGCCACACATATTAGTTAAAAATTATGAAAAGAGGGGAGCTTCCCACCCCTTGAACACTTTTCTAATACAAGGGGAGCACAAGGAAGGGTGCTTTTGGCCCCTCCATGGGCATTTGTGCACACGCAGATACCTAGGGGGATAAGGCTACTCAATATATCAGGAAAAAGTTAAGAGCGAGGGGATCTCGCCTCCCTCTCTTGCCCCAACCTGAAAGGCAAAATCCCCCCCCCCCCCCCTTTTTCAAACGTATTAGTGAAAAAAATTAAATGGAAGGATGGATCTCTCTAATGAACAACAAGAAAATGGGACAAATATTGCAAGAAAATCTATCTTGTCATACCAATAAGCTTGTTATTCATGCTTTCAAGGAACCACAAGAAGAAAAAGAACACCAAGAACATGAATTCTCTATGTAGCATCATAGAATGAATCTCCCACAGTTTTATCATATAAAAATCTTCATATCCACTAACCACAAATGAAACGAATATAAATGAATGCTCAATATTAAACGAAAACATGAAACATGTGGACAAGTTTTGGTCTACTCTTCTGAAGGTTACTCCTTTCATGGAAATCAGTGCGATGAAGAGAAGAAAATGAAGTTTGAAGCTGGTCTACTCCCTCATTTACACATAACCATGAAGGTGTATCCACATGAAACCTTATCTCGCATGATGGAGTCTGCCATCATAGCTGAAAGTTTGCATACACTTGGTACGTCTCAAAAGTTGGAGATGAGTTCTTATAGAGCTAGACAAGAGCAACTCTATGATCAACCAAGAGACAGGACTAATCGAAGAAGACCTACCTTTACCCATGACCAATATTCAAAGCCAGAGGGTAACAAGAAGAAGCATAAGTATCTCTCACCCTTTGAGATACAAAAGTACAAAGAGGAAGGAAGGTGCTTTCTTTGTGGTGAGTTAGGGCATATGAAGCCTAATTGTCCTCACAAAAGGAAGGAAGCAAATGTGGTTAAAGATCCTCCTCCGCCATCCTCAAATTTTGTTCCGGATGTGCAAGCTAACACTCATTCAAACGAGAAGAAAAGACAACTCTTGGGGGACACTCAACAATCAATGAGTTTTAATACTCTTTGATCCATGGTCCACATATAATTTTATGTCAGCAGATATTGTTGAAAGGCTACAAATTCCAGCGGATCAATTGGGAACACCATTTGGATTAGGTTCGGCATTTGAAGGACTTACAATCAATTCTACTCCTATTCAAGGAAAGTTGAATCTTAGAATTGGGGATTACCATGACCAAGAATCTTTTCTACTTGCACCCATAGGTAACTGTGATGTTATCTTAGGCATGCCTTGGCATTACAAGATTAGACCTCTTCCCAATTTTGTTAAGAAGACCCTTGCATTTCAATTCAAGGGTCGGAACATATTATGCATTGCTGATGCTGGAGATGGGCTTGTGCCAATGGTTAGTCATGTTAGCATTTCTAAAGAAATGAAGAAAGCTATTTCTATGTACATGCTTTTTGTGAGAGAGGCAAAAGAAACTAATGATTCAAGGGCACTTGGTGCCTCTAATGAACACACAATACCAATTAATGCTTCTAAGTTTCAGACTTTAAAAGAACCCCTCTCTTTAATTGATCAAACTAAACATGATTTTGTTAAACAATATGAAGATTATTTTAGTGATTCACTCCCGGGAGAGTTACCTCCTAAATGCCTGGAAGATCACACAATTGATCTTATCCTAGGTAGTTCACCACCTAACCAATTGCCTTACCGAGTAAGTACAAGTCAGCAAGAGGAGATCCTAACACAAGTAAACGAATTGTTGGAAAAAGGGTTAGTTCAACCTAGCTCTTCTCCATACTTCTCTCCAGTCTTACTTGTTCAAAAGAAAGATGATTCTTTTTGTATGTGCATCGACTACACATCTTTCAGCAAGATCACAATCAATAATCGTTTTCCTATCCCAAGGATAGATGACATCTTGGTTAAGTTGCAAGGGGCTAGTATCTTTAGTCGCATTGATCTTAAGAGCAGTTATCACCAGATATGGGTAGCACCTGAAGATGTTCATAAGACAGCTTTTCGTATGACATTTGGACTATACGAGTTCTTAGTCATGCCATTTGGTTTGACTAATGCATCCGCCACATTTAATTGAATGATGGAGAGAATTTTTAGACCTCACTCAAAGTTCACAAGTGTCTTCTTTGATGACATTCTAATATTTTCACGGTCTGAAGAAGAGCATAGAAAAACATATATCTATTGTTTTTCAAGAGCTTCACAAGCATAGACTACAGGTCAATGCTAAGAAAAGGAGAATTTTCTTTCGAAAATTCATTACTTAGGTCATATTTTTTCTCACAATTTGGTGAGAATGGATCCTGAGAAGATTCGAGCCATTGTTGAATGGCCTACACCTACTTCTGTACATGAAGTTAGAAGTTTCTTGGGCCTATGTTCATACTATAGGAGGTTCATACGAGGTTTTGCGTATGTTGCATCTCCTATACATGATCTTACTAAGAAGCGAATGCCTTTTTGCTGGGGATCAAGGCAACTACAAGCCTTTGAAATAATTAAGTTTGTTGTGACTCAAGAACCAGTTCTCATAGTTCTGGATCTTCAAAAACCTTTTGAAGTTCACATCGATGCTTCTGGGGATTGCATTGGAGCTGTGCTTAACCAAGAGCATCATGCAGTAGCATTTGAGAGTCGACGCCTGAAGGACCATGAGCTAACCTTTTGAAGTTCACTACGATGCTTCTGGGGATTGCATTGGAGCTGTGCTTAACCAAGAGCATCATGTAGTAGCATTTGAGAGCCGACACCTCAAGGACCATGAGCTACATGCTCCAGTATATGAGAAAGAGCTTATGGCGGTGGTACATGCTCTTCAAGTATGAAAAAAATATTTAGTATGCTCTTCAAGTATGTCGGTGGTACATGCTCCAATATATGAGAAAGAGCTTACGGCGGTGGTACATGCTCTTCAAGTATGGCGGTGGTATATGCTCCAGTATATGACGAAGAGCTTATGGTGGTGGTACATGCTTTTCACTTAGAAGAAGCTCTCAGAGAAACAGATGCGTTGTGAAAATTTCTTATCTATATTTCATTTTCAAATCCTTCACACATCTGGAACTAAGAATGTGGTAGCAGATGCTCTATCACAGCGATCTCGAGTGAATGCAATTACAACTGTTTACCATAACGAGTTCATGGATTTACCCAAAATGTATGCAACTGATTCTGACTTCTCAACCATATGGGATCAGCTTAACTTAGGTCAGTCGATTACACCTTACTCGATTCGAGATGGCTGTTTGTATCATCATCAAGAAATTTGTATAGCATTACCATTGCGACACAAGATAATGGATGAAGCACATGCATCTCCATATATTGGACATGGTATTCTACCCACTACTCAAGCATTGGAAATATATTTCTTTTGGCCCACTCTTAGAGCTAACATTGAAAGATATATCCGCGAGTGCAAGATATGCCAAAAGTAAAGTATGACAGGCAAAAACCACCTGGTCTATTGAAACCATTACCTATTCCCAATGAGCCTTGGGAAAGTATAGCCATGGACTTTATCTTGGAGATTCCTTGCACACAAGGAGGCAATGATGCAATCTGGACTATTATTGATAGATTCAGTAAGCAAGCTCACTTTATACCTGTACCAAAGACAATCAAAGCCGATCATATGGCTAAGCTATTCATTGCTCATATTTTCAAGCATCATGGCATGCCTAAGTCCATTACAAGTGATTGAGATCCTCGCATGACCAACCTCTTTTGGCAAGCTCTCTTCGAGAACCTTGGGACAAAGTTAAAGTTTTCATCCTCTTATAAAGGATAAAAAACCCTCTACCTTGAAGCACTTTGATGAAAATTTAGAGTATGTTGTTGTCCATGCTTGACCATAGGAGATTGAAGCTCAAGGAGGGAAAGATTTGGGCAAATCTTAGTTGAATGAGATGAAGAGAACTTATATACAATTCCGAAAGACTAAAACTATGATTTAGAACCTTCATTTACTAACATTAAAAGATTTCTTAGTACTATCCATAGTCCACCATAACTAAGGTTTTCCAAAGCTTCGAAACAAGCAAAATACTTACCTTAGAGAGGAATAATGGAATGTTGAGCTTGTAGCTATGCTTTTAGGCTAACATCGACCACTAGAAATGGCCCCTTGATACTCCAAACATTGAAGAGGAGAAGAGTATTTGATGTTGCCCTATTTGTTCCAACAAGAGAAGCTCTATGTTGCTTCAATTTTAGAAGAATAGCCTTCAATCTTCAATATATGAGCTCCAGAGTGAAAGTGCTAATTCTATTGTTTTAGACCTTTTGAAATCCTATGTCTCTGATAATCAAAGAGAATGGGAAAAGTATTTGCCTTTAGTAGAGTTTGTATACAATAATATGGTGCACTCTAGTACTAGTAAGTCACCCTTTGAGATCATCTATGGTAAGTCTCATTTACCACCCATTCTTCTTACGAAGGATAAGATCTTTGCAGCAGATGAGTTTGTTAGAGAAATTGATACAACTTTCACTCAAGTAAAAGCTACTATCCAAAGGACACAAGAGAAGGATAAACACGAAGCAGAAAAGCATCGTCGTAAGTTAGATCTCAAGTTGGGACAGTATGTTCTTCTTAAGTTTGAGAAGGCTCGCTTGAAGAAGCAGAAAGGTCAAAAGGGTAAAGTGGTTAAGCTTTCTAATCGCTATTATGGCCTTTCAAGATCATAGATAAGATAAACAATGTGAATTTTTGTTTGGATCTACCAAGTCATTGGAACATTTATAATGCTTTCCATATAAGTTTGCTACGTCCCTATATTGGAGAACCTCCAATGGAACCAATCAAGGAGGATTTACTTGACATAGAAGAAACATAAGAGTTCCTTGTGCCTGAAAGAATTATACACCATCAGGACAATACTCTAAGGCCAGGTAAGGTATTATGGAAGTATCTGGTTAAGTTTAAGAATTATCCCCCATGGATGCTCAGTTTATGACTGAGAGAGAACTACAAGGCTTTCCAGATCTTCTTAAGGACTATGTATCCCCTCTATAGTTGAGGTTAACTGTTTAGAAGCCAGAGGGATGTCACTAAATTGATTGCTTATTACACATTCTTTATTTAATAAATTCATGCCAATAAATTAATGACTCACTTTTCTTTTAAGTGTTGGTGATGATCTAGCATGGCCATGAGACCATTATTCCTAGTGTATCACTTAATGGGGTGATCAAAACACTGTGACGGGGATATCTGGTACAGGCAGTATAAGTTATGAAGGGAGAAAGAAGTGTCTACCAAGTGTAAGAGTGTATACAAGAACCAAGGAGTTACACATAAATGAAGATGGATTGAGTTTTAAGAAGAGGAAGCGCATTAGCATTGTGTTATGTATTTATGTGTGCATCCAAGGATGCCTTGGGAATGTTTTACTTGTGTATAACGAGCATTGCATTCATTTGGGGTCATCCTCTCCCCTACAAGTCAAGGTTTAAGGTCTTTTCTTTCATTAAGAAAGACGAGAGAGGGAATTCTCTCACTAAGAAAGATGAGAGAACGTGATCCTTTGGAAGTGAGGAGAGAAGTGATTTTCTCTTTCTAAGGTCTAAAATGACACAAGATTTTTTGTGGAATTCAATCTTAAGGTTGAGGCCCAAGGCAATCTAATGAACTCTCCTTATCTATGACTCAAAGTGGATGCATGGACCACAAGTTAAGAGTATAGTTTAAAAATGTATTTTTTTGGGAAAATCCATTTAAAAAATATCTCGCAATAGAAAAACGATCTCTAAAAACGGGCCGTGTGGGTTATCGAAAACAATGAGATCTACAACTTTCGTGTTGGACGTTTTTTCATTCAAACAACGCACAAAGAGATATCTCAAAATTAGTGCTGCAAAGTGGAACAACCACATCTTGCATGAAGAACAACTCAACTCTCTCTCCAAGAAGAGAAGCTCTTGAAAGCCTATAAAAGAGGAGGCTCTCTTTGGGTGTAAGAGAGGGGTGAAGGAAGCATCACTTTGCATGTATCCAAGAGGAGAAGAGAAGGTGCAAGTGCTATGGAAGCCCTGCTGAAATCAAGTTCCAAGATGAGAATAGAAGGTGCAAGTGCCGTGTAAGCTCTGCTAAAATTAAGTTCCAATAGGAGAAGAGAAGGTGCAAGTGCTGTGGAAGCTCTGCTAAAATCAAGTGCCAAGAGGAGAGCCCTACACATATTGTGTAGGAGAGAAGAAGACTCAAGAAGGATCAAAAGGTGCCAACTTCCAAGTTGTGCAAGTGTTAACCGGTTGTTGTATACTGTGCAAGGGGCCGTGATCTTGTTTCCAAGATCTATAAGTAAGCATTGGCTTATGTGTAACGGAGGAGCTTGCTCCTTGTCAATAATATAACTCCACAAGGGGGGGACTGGTCCATCTTCCAGTCCCTAGTGTGTTGCCAATTTCTCTACCTCTCTCTCTACATCTTTTCTTTCTCTCATCTATTCTCCCTTTGTGCCAACATAATATTTGCCATATATATTTTAAGTATATAAGAAAGTCGAGCGTGTATCTCAAATTTTATAACATGTATTATTTTCACTTTAAGAACATTGGTTGAAGATTTTTACTGGCCACAAATGGAATTTGATGTTTCTAACTTGTTTCTGAGTGTTTAATTTGCCAAAGAGTCAAGCGACACAATGGTAATCAATATGGTTTATTAATGCCTTTACCAATTCTTGACCATCCATGGGAACATATTTCAATGAAATTTATAACTAGTTTGCCTAATACACAAGCTAATCATTATATGATTGGAACTATAGTAGATCGATTTAGCAAACAAGCATTATTTCTACCATGCAAGAAAACATTAACTGCATCTCAAGTTGCACAATTATTTTTGAAGACTGTTTTCACTAATCATGGTTTGACAAAAGTTATTACTTTTTATTGTGATTCTGGATTTTGCAATAATTTTTAGACTACTTTGTTTGCTAATTTGGATACTAAGATTGATTTCTCATCTGTATTTCATCTTGAAACCAATGGGCAAACAGAAGCTACTAATAGTACAATTCTAGATCTTTTGCGTGCATACACAATTTCAAAACCACAAACATGGGATACACATTTGCATCTACTTCAATTTGCATACAATAATACACCACATACAACTACTCAAAAACACATTTTGAAATAATTTATGGACATAGATTGCCTACACATATTACATCATTGTCGAATAAAGTAAAAGCTGTTGATGATATTGCCAATACGCATGCTACTATTTTTTCTCAAGTTAAAGATATGATTACGAAAGCCCAGCAATCATACTAAACAAGGTAATAAGAAAAGAAAAGCCATGAGTTTCAATGTTGATGATTATGTATGGTTACGCATTGAAAAGAGAAGATTGCAAAGTGTTGAGAAACACCCTGTTGTTAAATTAGCACCTAGGTTTTATAGACCTTTCAAAATAATTCATAAGATCAATGACAATGCATTTAAATTAGAACTACCCCAATATTGGAAGATACATAATACTTTTCATATCAGTTTTCTACAACCTTTTAGAGGCCAATTACCTATCCACCCTATCTATGAAAATCCTCCTTTGTTAGAAGAAGAAACTGAAATCGTTGAACCCGAAACTATTCTAGACATTGACTTTATGGCCACTAAAACTGGTTGTAGATATTCTAGATATTTGGTTAAGTTTAAAAATCATCTTGTTGAAGAAGCCCAATGCATGCACGCTTGCGATCTAAGTGCTTACCCCTCACTGCTCGCTCCACATTGAGCTAATAGCAATTGAGGACAATTGCTATCCCACCTTGGGGGTATGATACCAGGAGGCATATTCCACGGTGGATTCCGTGAGGTTTTTCGGTGGATTCCGTAAAACTAGAGGCATATTCCATGGTGGATTCCGTAAAACTATATTTATTAGCCAGGGCTCGTATACAAGGTGGATTCCTTGTGCGAGAAGTTGATGGGGATGCCTGTCCTTTTCGGGCATCACATTAATTTAATGTGCACGTGGGTGATTCAACAACGGGTGATTCTGCAAAATACATATCAAATTAATGGACATTTATGAGTTTAGAGTACACACTCGAATTAAATTAAGGCTAGGACAGAGTTCCAACCTATTTAATTATTTGTAGCTAAAGACTGCTAGGTATTCACTTTTGTTGGGTTTGATCTTATTATTTTTAAATAATTGTGAATGCTTCAGTTGATGCGTAGAGTAGACGGCGATGGCATTGGGTAGCACTGGGCAGTGGCGTGAATTCAAAATGCCTAGAAGATTTACTATTTTTGATGGGCGTGTGCCTTATCACTAAAGGCACCAATATTTATTTAGGCATGCTTATTTATTAATACACTTGACAAAAAAATTATTATCTTATATGCGCATAGGCGCTCGGTTACATATTTCATTACCTGATATTTGAATTTGGGCACAGCTCGACGCCCAAATGCCTTACTCTTTATTTGGATAAAAGCAAACACAAAAGCCCAAAAGCATGTTATTTGTAAAGTGGGCGATTTTTGAGCTTAAAGATAAATAAATCAATGAATACATGCCTTGTGAAGCGCTCACACAAGGCATGGGGGGAGGTTGCACCTAATTGCTCTTTTTTGTCTCGTGTTGTGCAAAATCTCTTTTTTCTTTTGTAAAGGTTTTGTAGAGTTCTTTGTTCTTGGGGACCTTTCCGCATTCACTACACGTGCATACAACATCCGATCTGCGCACGAGCCTTTAAAAATAAAAATATTATCACAAAAAAACAAAAATAAAAAACACAAAAAATCAAATAAATTAGAATAATTAAAAAAGTAAAAAAGTAAAAAATAGCCATAAATTTTTAATAGAAAATTTTCTTCGAAAAAAAAAGAAAGAAAGAAAAACCCTACTAAAACCTAAAAATTCTATTAAAATTTCTAAAATTAAAAAATAATAAAATATTAAAAAAATCTTAAAAATACCAAAATTTTCATTCAAAGATCCAAATCTTTTATTGCTATTATTCTTTCAAATTTATTTGTTTTAATTTAATAATAATAAAAAATAAAAATACATAAATTTCTAAAAAATCCAAAAATATAAAATTAAATGATAAATAAATATACATACCATGTTTTGGTCTTTTTCCTCACATTATTAGCTTTCAGGCTAGCTAGATTACATTTTGTCTTGCTTTGTGGACGTGGGCGTTGCTTTTTATTGTGCGCATTCAAATTAGAGCACACACACACACACACACACACACACACACACACACACACACACACACACACACACACACACACACACACACACACACACACACACACACACACACACACACACACACACACACATATCGGTATCAATTCTCTTTCTCCTTTTTTTGGTAGGATAAACCATAATTGATTCATAAAATTGAACCTAATTGATTACATTTTCCACACGCATTCACATCCAACACACTATTAAAATAAAATAAAATGAATCCTGTGTTCACATTACACATGCTTTATACGTCAAACACACATATTGTTTTGTAATAAGAGGAACCAGTCGTCATCATGAATGCGTTGGCTTAAAAGTGCTATACACATAATAATTTATAATCAATGAATTTCGCATTTAGAAACCTTATGAGTCAGGATCGTAGTCATGGGTTGGGTTTAATGCGCCAATCAATTTAATAAAGTTTATAATGGGTAATTAAGGAACCATCATTTTTTAAAGATTTATCACCTAGTAAAACTTCAAGGTAATCTTGTGATTTTGGAGGATGAGGATATTTGCCTTGGCATGTGGGGGATATAATTTTGCAAGTTGTCTCTATGTTCAACATCTAGAGATACAGATAGATGAGATTTTTCAAGATTATTCATCTAAAGTGGCTAACAGCCCCAAAGTTTCTTGGCGTCCAATGATAGATTGATCTATTGCCTTGAATTTCTCGATAATTGAAATTCATTGTTCATTCATCATAGATCGTATTTTTTCACCTTCTCTTCCTTATCCTTTACTATCTACTACACTCTATCCACTTTTTCAGCATACTTCTTAACTCCTTTCATATTAGATTTTGTTAATTTTTCTAAATCTCCATCTTTAAGTCTTTCTTATTTGTATAATTTTGTATATCCGTCACTTGATCCTTTACTACTTATTTCTCTTCATTCTTCTACATGTTTTATTTTTTATTCACCTTAGTTGGATAGTATCCACTTAGATTTTGATTTGTAGATATCTAGATGCAAAGGATAGACTTAGATAAATTCATTAATGAGTCCCCAGATTAATTTGCCTATCATTCTAGGAAATGAAAGACTCCTACACAAGCTTGTCATAGTTATTTGCATTTTTTTCAAATATATCATCAGACTACTAATGCTTCAATTAGATTGGCTGCTCATTTTGCTTGGTACTTAGCATACATACATCATCATTCTTATAATGATTAGAAGCTAGTACCTAAATTAAACCTTAATACTAATGTAGATATTGATTCCCATAAGTTGGACATGTTGTATTTCCATGCTCTTGTACTTGTTGAGAGAATGTGTTGTTTGCAATTCTTTCAAAATCCTCCCAAGACATTTGTGGATGAATACCTCTCCATAGACAGATTTCAAAACTATCAAGATGTGATGCACTCCATTGATTCTTGATGTATCGATATATTACATTTTTTGGAGGTGCCATTTAGGTGACTGTTTTATGTCTAATTTGTGTAGGTGGTGTGTGAGTTGTACATAAAGGGATCTTGGTTTGTTAAAGCTAATAGAGACAATGGTTCTTTGTAATTGTCTGGTTTTGATGAATTGCAATGAACAGGCAAAATGTAATAAACCAGTTCTCACAGTAAATCAAATAATTGGAAATTCATGAAATATACCACTCTTACAAAGAAATACAAGAAATACACCATGTTTATAAAGTAGCCATAGCCAAGGTAGCTAAGCTTGAGATAATATTGCCATGAAAGGCTGCGAATCAAAGATGTAAGCTGCAACATGAATATTCACCTCATGTCAAGGTGGGACATGGTATGCACCCCATATCTTGGTGGCTAAGAGCATGCACCCTCTTAGTTGGTGGGAGGAAGGAGCCTCAAAACATGTATTGTTTGAAAATGACAAAAATATCCCTCACAAGTTACATCTCCACCTTTTATATTTAACCCTAGCCTACTCTAGACTAAGGTGACTTATGTTTTATTACAAACCATCCCGGCCTAAAAGAGCTTTGTTCTCAAAGCTGAATTGGGAACAAATTACAAGGATGATTACAAAGATAGCTTGAAGCATTTGGAATTCATGCTGAAATAGAGCTCCATGTTGATGAAGATAATAGAAGTTGATGAAGATGGACCACATAAATGGAATAGGCTATTGTAAATTGTCCAAAACAGGCTGTAGTATAAAATGGGCCATATCTTGAGCTAGAAGTGGTCGATTTCCATGTTTGAGATATAGAAATGTAGAGGAAAACATGTAGTATCCAACCATGCCTTCAAAATTGAAGTTTGAAGCCAATAAGACAATTTACTTTGTCACATAAATTTAATACATCAAGCAGTTTACTGCTCTGTTTATGAACTATCCTCTTGCTGAAGCCATGTAAATTGTTCCAAATATGATGTTTGTTGCCATGAAGACTCTTCGATAGGAAAATCCTTCCATTTGATAAGGTATTCAACAAGAATATGGTTCCTGAGAACCTTCTCTTGCTTGCCAATAATATTTTCGGGCTCATAAATGAGTAAATCATCATCATCCAAGGGAGGTAGTTTTTCAAGAATTTGAATTTGAGGTCTCACATACTTTTTAAGTCGAGACACATAAAAGACATTATGGATTCTTGTATTGGAAGGTAAGTCTAGTTGATAAGCAAGATCCCCAACTCACTTGATAATACGATAAGGACCATAAAACCTATGAGCAAGTTTGTTGTGTCCTCCTTTAAGAGAATCATAACTTGACTTGGGAACCTTCAAAAATACCCATTTATCTTCCTCAAAATCCACATGTTTTCTTTTCTCATTCGCATAGACCTTCATTGTCTCTTGAGCCTTATGAATCTTTTCCAACTCCGCACGGGCTTGTGGATTTACATCTTCATGAAACAATGCGGAGGGGGTACTTGTACTTTGTAGCCATATAAAGCTTCAAAAGGAAACATTCCAATGCTCATATGGTAAGTATTGTTGTAACAAAACTCCGCAAGATGGAGCCGTTGGTCCCATGCATTTTGTGTCTCATGGAAAAAGTGCCTCAAATAAACCTCTAGCCATTTATTAACTCTTCAGTTTGCCCATCTGTTTGTGGGTGATATGCGGTACTAGGAGTCAAAAGAGTCCCCATTGAAGAGAACAAAATTTTCCAAAAGCTGCCCATAAACTTAGTGTCACGATCAAACACAATCTTCATTGGCAAACCATGAAGCTTGAAAACACATTCCATGAATTGTTGAGCCACTTGCTTTGTTGTAAATTGGGCCTTTGTAGGGATTAAATGGGCTGATTTAGTTAGCCGATCAACTACTGTATAAATGCTATTCCACCCATGCTTAGTTGTAGGCAATCCCACAATGAAATCCATAGAGATATTAGTCCACTTGCCTCAAGGAATGGGAAGTGGCTGAAGTAAGCCGCTAGGTAGAAGAGATGATTCTTTATTTTGTTGACATGGAAGACATTGCATTACATAATCCTTTACATCTTGCCAAATGCCCTTCCAATAGAAGCTCTTATGGATGTTGTCAAATGTTTCGAACAGCCATGATGACCCACTAAAGGTGAAGAATGCATCTCATGCAAAATACGGTCTTTGAAAGAGGATTGTGGTGATAAGTAGACTCTACCATGATACCATAAAAGACTGTTGTGCCAATTAAAATTGGAATACTCTTCTCCTTTTCCTTGCTGAAATTCCTTCATCATCTTTGATGCTTACTCATCAAGCAAATATTCTTCTTGGATGTCATGAATCCAATCCTTATGTATGATTGAAATTGAGGATAAAGAACATGTCCACATACATGATAAAGCATCCGCCACAACATTATCTTTTCCAGCCATGTAAGATATTTCAAAATCATAGCTTTGAAGAGTAGCTAACACCTCCTTTGTTTAGGGGATAAATTTGGTTGGGAAAAGAAGTATTTCAGCACATGATGATCGCTTTTCACCTTGAAATGGCTGCCATATATATAGGGATGCCACTTTTTGATAACATGCAAAATTGCCAACATTTCTTGTTTATAAACATGTAGTTGACGTTCCTTGTCATCAAGCTTGCGACTTTCATAGGCTATAACTCCATGGTCTTGATACAAAACAGCCCCAACTCCTCATCCACTAGCATCCGCACACATAATGAATTCCTTAGAGAAATCCAAGCATACAAGAATAGGTGTTGAAACTAATAGAGATTTCAGCTCATTGAAACTCTTGTCGGCTATGGAATCCCAAAAGAAAGCTTCTTTCTTTAGCCTATTGGTCAAAGGAGCCGCCACATGAGTACAATTTTTGATAAACCTTCTATAGAAGGAAGATAATCCAAGGAAACCTCTTATGGAAGTAGAATTTATAGGAGTAGGCTACTCTTTGACACATATCACCTTGTTCGGATCCACACGAATGCGTTGCTCTCCCACAATGTGACCCAAGTATTCCACTTCATCTTGCATGAAAGAACACTTTGATATTTTGGAAAAGAGGGTATGTTTTCTTAAAATGTCAAAGACCTCTCGAACATGCATCAAATGCTCAACCTTGGATTTACTATAAATGAGGAGATTATCAAAGAATACAAGGACTATTTTGAAAAAGAAAGGCTGCAATATCTTATTCATGAGTGCTTGAAAAGTAGCGGGTGCATTTAAAAGCCCAAATGACATAACCAAGAAGTGATATAACCCTCTTTTAGTCCTAAAAGCTGTTTTATATTCATCCCCTTCCTTCATTCGAATTTGATGATAACCCGAACAAAGATCAATCTTAGTGAAGACCTTTGCATCTTTGAGCTCATCCAAAAGGTCATCAATGCAAGGAATCGGGTATCTATTCTTCACCGTGGACTTGTTAAGCTCCCTATAATCAATGCACATGTGAAAAGATCCATCTTTCTTCTTTATCAAGAGCACATGAGTGGCAAACAAAGATTGACTTGGCTGAATTAAACCCATTTGTAGCAACTCTTTAACTTGTGTTTCAACTTCTTCCCTTTCAAACTTTGACAGGTGATAGGGAGGTTTGTTGATGGGTTTTGTGCTAGGTAGTAAGTCAATAGGGTGGTCTACCTCTCTCTTTGGAGGCAAAGATGATGGTTGCTGATATAAATATTTATATTCCTCCCAATAGCTTTTCCATTTGTGGATCCTTTTGCTTTGAAGAAGATGATGGCTTATTTGGTGACTGCTCTTCATCCACTTTTGCAAGCAAAATAGTGAATATGCATGACCGTGCATTGATTTCTTTACACAACTTCTTCTTAGAGATGAGTTCCATTTGCTTTTGACCAATGCCCTTCAATATCATAGGTTGTCCATTCCATTGGAATTCCATCACCATGTTTTGCAAATCCAAAGAAAACTTTCCAATGGTTTTCAACCAATCACAGCCAAATGGCAATATCTATGGGACCCATTTCCAAAGTGATCAATTCATAAGCTCCATTAGCAACTTGAATCTTCAACGGCACTTGCATTTATTGAGGAAGCAATCTCAACCCATGCAAAGATTTGGTATTAGTGAAGCTATGGATGCTACCCGTATCAATCAAAAGATGAACTTTTCTGCCATTGATTAGCCCTTCAAGTCTAAGGATATTTTCTCCTTTACAACCGGTCCAAGCATCATGAGAAATTGCACATAAAGAACCACCTGGATCAAAAGAAAAACTGTTCACAATATCATAAAATTCATCATTATTTCCTTCCTCTTCATCATGCATTTCTTCAACCATAGGGTTTGCTTCTACCTGAAATACATTCCCCTCTTCACTTTCATCCTCATTCATCTCATCAATGATGACAAAGTTAAGCTTGTTGTTTTTGGATTTGCATTTCAGCCTATGGTCTTGTGTCCACTTTTCTCCACACTTGAAGCATAACCCTTTTGCCCTCATGTCTCTAATTTGTTCATTTGAAAGAACTTTGTTGTAAGTGTTGTTTTGAAAATCCCTTTTGTTCATTTTTAGCCCTTGCAAAGGTTACTAACTAAAGACTAACTAAGGTAAAAACTAACTAACATTAATAATTAAAGGTTTTTATTTAATTAAAAATATATGTAAAAAAATCGAGAGTCATAAATCCGATATTTTTCTCTGATTGAAAAGGATCGTAGCCACCCTTCATGTAAGTTACAACATGAACGAGACTTATGAGCTATATTAATCACTAGTATTAATGTGTATAGTTTGGATGGTCAAAAAAATATTAGATTTTGGGCAAAACTAGTATATTTTAGATATTTTACATATTATCCAAAAAAAGATATGGAGATTTCTAGAACTCGATGTCATTTAAAAGAAAAGACAATTGATGTTTTAGTTAGTTTTAGAGATTTATAAAAAGGAAAATAAAGAAAAGTGACTGGCGAAATCGCGCACGCCGTGATTGCAGTCCACAGATAGAAAACAGCACTTCGAATAGAGAAAATAAGAAGGAGTGAAATAAGAGCTTTCTAACCAAATGTCTTTGGGTTTTACCCCCCTGTCGGAGCTAATGGAACCATCAAATTTATGATCTGAGCATCAGATCACTGATCTTTCCAAGATCCCCCTCCACAAAGAGCTCCACTTCTCAGCCACAAGCCATCTTCTCTAATTTACTATAAATATGAGATATGGGGAGGCACAAGGGAGCATAAGGAGACCCTGAGAGGCTGTGAGAGAGAGGTAGAGAGAAGGATACCCTTCCGAGAGAGAGAGAGAGAGAGAGAGAGAGAGAGAGAGAGAGAGAGAGAGAGAGAGAGAGAGAGAGAGAGAGAGAGAGAGAGAGAGAGAGAGAGAGAGAGAGAGAGAGAGAGAGAGAGAGAGAGAGAGAGAGAGAGAGAGAGAGAGAGAGAGAGAGAGAGAGAGAGAGAGAGAGAGAGAGAGAAGTCACCCCGAGAGGCTGCAAGGAAGGAGAGTTAGCTCAATTTCCTCTATTTCAATCCTCGACTTACCCATCTTCTCTTACACTCTCCCATCTCGAATCTATTCTGCCTTCTTAATCTCTTGAGTCTACTTGCGAAGATGGCCCCCAAGCGAAGAATGTCATGTGCGGATGGCAATCCCACAATCAGAAACGAAGCTTCGGGCAAAGGCATCATTGTCAATCCAACTACGATTCCGATCGTAAGTAATGCATTTCCAAATTGATAGATGCTTGTTTTGATTCTTGTATGAGATACGTTAGGTCCCATATTATGATGCATGAGTATAGGTCATCAAAAGGGATAAATTTTATCTCACATATTCAAAAGATCAAGCTTGCAAAATGCATATATCAAGGAAAGTTAATTGCACCTAGTTGCATGTGGCTTATTTGTTGATAGAGCAATTACAAGGAAGAATTGGTCAAGGGTTATGAATGGCATAATTATGACATTAAAAATTGTGCATACAAGTGTTAAGTAAATTTTATATAGAATTGCTCGTTGATCCCAAGGGGGACAGTAGATATGCGATGGAAATTTTATCGCGACTATTCTTGCATTGTTTGGGAAGAATGCAATTGGTTTTGTTGGTTGATCGAACAACATCCTAAATGCTTTTACATTCAACTAATTGTTAGTTTATTATTTGGATGATTATTCTAAGTGCTTGTGATTTATGGTAAATGCATGGCAAGGGTCTGTGATGACAAGTTGCCATGGGAATAAAGGAATGTCTTCTTGAAAGATGATATTAGAGTTGACTTCCTTGTTTGTGCTTGATTCTTAAAGGATTTAATTAAGGAAGGATATTTTTCACAGGTGGATCACCTCGATGATCGCACTGCAGACTAACCCAAAGAGGACACTATTCGATTCATGGGCCGAAGGTCGAGTGGTGAAAAGGCCAACCACGGGAATGATGTTTTGCTCCTAGACAACTTGTGGGTGAGTTGGAGCTTTGGACACCCCTTGCTAGGTCTGGAATGGATTTGAAGACCTCTGTGGCCCCCAACATATGGGCATGTTGGGAGATCCTATTCTAGATAAAGGATTGAATTTGTGGTGCCATGAGATTTGGACCAGTTACTTTTGTAGGGCAGAAGAGATACTTCTGTTGGACAGAAGGGATACATAATTTCTCGTGTATGGACAGAAGACAAAGATTAACTTGAAGATGAGTTAAGGAACTTGTTTGAACTTGTTTGTCAATAGATTGCTTGCTTTGTTTTCGTGTTTGTGCTATAAGTTACACGAACGAACCCTATTCCCTAAAAGGCTTAAATAATGAAGTTGACTTTAAGTGTCACACATAAATGTGGTAGGACCTAATTAGAAAACTAAAGCTATGAAGGGAAGCGGGTGGGCGGAACCCCTGATGGGTCCATCCTACGACAGGGTGGTCCCAGAGAACTAGGAAGTTTCTCACAAGATTTTATCGTCATTTGACCTTTAGAAATTGTTAGGATAGAATCCCGATTCATGCAGTTTTAGGGGACCTGAATGGGACTATGCCCTATGGACAGAGAGGTTAAGAGGTGCATTCCTCTCGTTTCCTATTTTCTTTGAACCAAGTGCACTATGGATGTGCTTCAGATTGGGTATCTCTGCATAAAATAGGATGTCTAGGATCCGACGCTAGAATGCTATTAGGAGACCTTGGCCACTAGGAGCCCAGATTTCAGGTCGATCCTAGCGTGAACGTTTCGTTGCGAGGCAAATTTAGAAAACCCTAGGCGACAAAACTCGAAAAATTCCATGGGAGTGCTGGGCAACGACGCTTAGATTCGTTTCTCGATAGACTGTTAAAAGCGTGCCTGGACAGGCGATGGGCGGGCACCTCATAGGGACCATGACTATAAATAATATGTTGCACATAAGAAAAGATATAGAATTCGTTAAGTGCTAAGTAGTAATTTGAAGGCCTACTGAAGCTCTATATGAAGTTTGAAAAAATTCAAGTGCTATCTACTTGATTGTGAGTTCATTCCAATCAATCATATGTATCATTTACTTATCGTCTACCTTGAATGGAGCAAGTTGGATTATTGGGCACTTTATTCCTAGAGAGGGTTAGAACTAAGCAAAATGGGGCCCTTGCATCAGTGAGGAAAGTCCCTCATTTCTCATGGTAGTGACCCATTTCATTATCTACCTTGAATTCAATGAGTTGCAATGCTGGGCACCTCATTTCTAGGGAGGGTCACTACCAAGCGAAAAAAGCACCTCTCTCAGAGAGGATGGGCCCCATATCACTTGGTGGTGACCCCTTTTGAAAGTATCACTGAAGCCTCATATTTTCTTTCCCTTTCATCCGAAACTTTTTCTAATCAAAGAAACTTCCTAACCATACAGTGTATGAATTTGTTTTCTACCCAAGCATCCTTCATGGAGGCTTTGAATTTCGTGAGGGTTTTTTTGAAGGCTGGGAGATCCTCAATGGACCAAGGTGTTTTGTCACAATACAAGAACACTATGTTCAACACCTCCCAACCTTTGGCCTTGCTATTCCTTGCTTTCCATCATCCCCGTGCCGTGGTCTTTGACTAGATTGTGAAGCACTTTCCATTGGTTGTGATGAAATTATGCAAGAAAAATCTTTTCTGAGCTCGCTATGGAAGCCCAAAAACCTTTTGGCCTCAACCCTAACTATCGAGGCTTTCCTGAGCATACTATTTCCATTTTTGGATCTGTAAGGATCTACCTCAATCACAACATTGCCCTCATGGAGACCAATGTTTGACAAAACCCTCTCAATAGCCCTTATAGCACCATCCTTGGCCTTTTGAGATTGCAATTTCCATGCAAATCTAGTGCACAGATGCATCCTTTTCTCAACTATTCTATACAAGACATGCAATGTGTACATGTGGACATTTGTTAAAGGAATATCTAGAATGGCTTGAAAGTTTGTATTTTTAGTGTGTCTATCGGACACCTTGTTTCAACTATTAGCATTACACTCCTTGGTCATGGCCATGTAGTAAATGCAAGGACTCTTAGCAATAGCACCTTTTGACATATTGTAATGTACTTTAGTGTATTTAAGTCTATAGTCATGTGCCATTTCACTTTATATTGTTCAAACCCTTTGATACTTAGTTCCACCCTTGATTGTTGAGCACTTATCACCTTGGATATAGAGGTTCGTTTTTGAAACATTTAGTTCAACATGTCAAAATCTTTCATGGCAACCTGAAATTCTCCCAACCACTAGATGTCTTGCTCTAATTGCACTTTGAAGTGCACTGAGTACTTTGAGCCTTCATCCCCCTCAGTATATGGCTGAAGAGTCCTATTCATCAAGGTAATAGAAACTCTCTCCATTTTCTTGCCCTTCACAATCTGACTTCTATCCAACTTGATAATAAAATGACAATCCCATTTTCATTTGCATACTCTAGCATATAAAACATGATCATTGCTCTTTGCAACATCCTCAGGTCAAAGAATATATTGTTATAGCTATCATAGTTTAGTACTCTCTTCTTTCTAGAATAGCTCTCTATGATGTGAAAGGGCTCACCAAGGACTTGGCTACTAATCCTCACCCTATCTAGGGTGCTTTGGATGTCCTCTTTGTTTAGGTAAGACCCTTGTAGGAGCTTTTCAACACATTTCTCCTTCACTTTCTTAAAACTCTTCTTGATCATCATGCTCCTTACAACTTTGGGAAGAATGATGTTGATGTAGGCTTTTGATGCTTTCTCTATGTTCCTTGTTGCTTTGTCCGAATGGAGAATGGCCTTGTCGGTTACAACAACCATGTCACATGTATGAGAGTTAATTCATAACACATTCATAGAATGACCACTTACTTCAGACTCAATGCTCCTAACATAGAATATAATAATACAAGTAGTTTAGGGTGAGTGACCAATGGTTACCATATTGTTGTTATTCTTCTCCTACAACCTCCACTTTTAGGCTTGAGTGTCTCAATATTCTTCAGACTTCTCTACCTCTCATGCCACATGAGCATCGTTTTCTTCCGCCCAGTTGCACATCACTAGGTTTCAAGCCTCCTTATTTTTTCTTGGCTCTCCTCCCATTGTTTCATCATTGTAGCTCTCTCTTGGATTAACCATTGGTTTTGCACCTTCAAAATGTTTGAATAGCCTCCTAGATTCTGTGAATAAGCTAGAAGCACTTGGCTGCCATCTCCAACAAACCTTAGTAATGAGGAAGACGATGAGAATGAAGGGGTGCTTCTTGCTGTGGGATCTACGGGATACAATCTACCATTAGTATATAGATTGATATTCTTTCTACCCTCTAATCTCATTGCCTCCAATGCACTCAATAGACACCTAGGTGGTTTCTCTTGTGAATGGAATCATACTTATCTTTCAGAGATCAATATGGAGATGGTGTAGATGCTTATGGCTAGCCATATTTGCAATTGAGTTACAAGTAGTGATCCACACTTGTAGTGTTGATATGGTTTAGAGTCCCTGGAAACAAAGATTTGAAAATGGAGAGGGAAGATTTTGAGAGAGTCATCGAAGGGTGGTTTCTATGCAACAATGAGGCATTGAAGGAGGTTTATGTGACATCTTCAAAGTTTGTCATCAATGAATGATAGAAAATAAAGTAATAGGTCAAAGGAACAGTTCGATGGAACAAAACCACATGCCTTTGGTGAATTATGTGTAGAATAGATCAATTTTTAGTCACTTAATGATTATGCCTTTGGTAAAACTCAACCCATGCACCAACCACAATCTGCGATTCCATTAACTAGAATAATTTTTTTTGAAGAAATGGAAGGATTAAGACATCTAAACTTAAGGATTGAAGTACCATGGCTCCCTATTAATGACCGTTGTAATGGATACTAGATAGGGCATGGCTAGGAGAGAGGGGTAGACTCAAGATCTCTTTCTCTCTTTCCTTCTCGCTGCCATAGCCAAAATTGCCATAGCCTACTCTCTCTCTTCCCTTGCCCCTTAAAAAATAGGCTCACTATTTGGACTTCTTAGGTAGTAGGCAACTCCATAGCCCTCTCTCTCTCTCTCTCTCTGGTGATGGAGAATCCCGGTCCTGGTGCTATCCAAGCTATGATGACTCTGAGCTAGTGCACCCCATGGGTGTTAGTCCAAGCACCAATGCGATACTACAAAGACCTATGGGCAAAGAAGCAGAGAAAGGGATGATGGCATCATTGTGAGATCACCAAAAACAAAGTCAAGGGAGGACATTTTCTCAGATGTGACATGATGGTGGCATAAGCAAACCCAAGTTCTCGTAGCGAGCAAGAAAAAGGATCTACTTAGACTACTGCTATGCAAACAACCTCCCAGGTCGATAATGGACATGCATTAGGGGAGTCTACTTCTCACATATTTGGTTGGATAGAAATGCTTTGGTATTTTTAGGACATTGCAAATCTTTATTGCATCTAATATTTGATTTTACTTCCCAAGAATTATATCTCTTTTTAGTTTTTTCCTTTGGTTCTCTTTCGAAAACTTAGAGGGAGTTTTGTATCTCTTTTATGCCTTAGAAGAAACATATGTAATGCAAGGTTCAAAAGATATATAAAAAATCAAAAGAAAATAAAGCTCACATGGAGACATAGATATCCACCTGATTAGATTGTCAAATATCCATGCGATGATAGGACTTCAAAGCTTGCACGAAGACACAGCTACCCACACGATTAGACTATCAAATATCCATGTGATGATTGGCTTCCTATCATTCTTATTATTTCATAAATGTTCTGTGAGGACTGTTGTGTCGAGGGTTTTGCTTCCTAGAATCCTTTGTGTTACCTAAAGGTGTGAAGCTTCAAGCTTTTAGGGTTCTATTTTCCCCAGCTTCTATGAGGCTACAAGCACACAAATGTGTACTAAGGGCAAGTCCCATAGCCATTGTCCTAATATCATAGGGGACATGCAATTTCTTTGGTGGGACCATAGAAAACACTTCATCTTAGTAGTGAAATAGGTTGGCAATGAGGATGAGGGATAGATAGTTGCATCCTTGCTTGCATAATCACATATACTTAGTTATAGGATGAATTTTGGAATTTTGGGTGACATGTAACAACTAATTAGATAGTTTTCATTGCAAGGAAAAACAAAAGGGATGAGTACCTAATACTTAGCAAATTCTACTTTGCAACAACATAGCAACTACATGAGGAGTATGGCCTGAGCTTTGAGGGAAATGTTACTTGGGACTTGACCAATACTGATCTCCCCAATGAACAATGGCTTATAGTGTTCAAGTTGCATCATTCAAATAATGCCAAGATATACCTGAACCATTTACAACCTAAATTTTTTGAGGATTGAAGACTTCTCTTTAACAATGTTTATTAGCCCCCCCCATCATGTGGGGAGATCACTGCAAAGTTTGCTAGGTGCTACATATTTGAGAGGTGTAGTGTTGCAAAAGAAGACCATTCTGTGCATAAGATTGCATGTTCAAGGCGACCGTGCTAGACATGTGCAAAAGCAAGCTTGGTTGACTAGAAAAGAAGTTGGACAATTGGAGGAGGGAAGATGGCATATTTCACGGTGGCCTACATTTCTTTTGAACTAGATTACATTTTTGATTTGCACAACATTGCTAAGAGGATTCTGACAAGCTATGCATAAAAGTTGAGAAAGTTACATAAGTTGAGGCCATCTCTCCAACAAAAGAAGGAGATCTTATTGAGGGTTGAAGCTAACAATACCATGGCTAAGAGAATTAAGGATAACATAACTATGTTTGAGCAACACCTAGAGGAGCTACACTGGCAAGGTCCGCCTTTGATGCTAAAGAGATAAATGAAGTGGAACCAATCTAAATACATCAAAGTGTGTGCTCTATCGACTTGGAATCACTAAGAATGTATAGCTTCTTACCCAAGAGGTGGAAGCTCAATCTAAATACATCAAAGTGTGTGCTCTATCGACTTGGAATCACTAAGAATGTATAGCTTCTTACCCAAGAGGTGGAAGCTCAACATGTATTTTTGCCTTACCTTTTGGCATCATCCTTTTCTTTTGGTAGTTATTGTACTCCATTGGCCTAATGTTATATTTATTATGGTGACTTTTGAAAATTTTGGATCATTTCAAAATATATTGCTACTTTTTGTAATTTTTGTCGAAATAATTTTGTACATTTTGAAACATTTTGGTATATTAGGCTTGGTGTTGACCCTCATGTGAATTGAATACTACATGGGTCACCGCCAAATGAGGGAGGCTCCTCACTATGGTGAAGGGTACCCACATGCTTGGTGGTAACCCCTATATGTACCAAATACCCTATCACCACTAAGTGAGGAAGGCCCCTCACTAGGAGAGAGGGCCCTTGCATTGCGCTTAGTGGTGACTCTCATGTGTACCAATCATCATATGGATCACTACTAAGCAAGGGAGCCTCCACATTGCAACAGAGAGCTCCCCATTTCTTAGTGCATGGACCACTACCAAGCAAGGGAGACCCCTCGCTATGATAGAGGGTCCCCCACCATCACTTGGTGGTGACCCTTACGTGAACATTTTTGGAGGAGCACCCATCGTCGCTTGGTGGAGGACCCTCCACTGCTTGGTACTCTTTTGATATTTTTGGTACTGTTTAGTACTTTTTATTTTTTAATATCAAATATTATTTGGTATTCCCCATTGCTTGGCAAAGGACTCCCCATTCCTTAGCTAAGAGCCCCCTATCACTTGGTGGTAACCCTCATGTGAGCTTTTTCAAAGGGACCCCCCATCGCCTAGTGATCCTCATGTGAGATTTTTGAGAGGGACTCCCCATCGCCTAGTGATCCTCATGTGAGCTTTTTGAAAGGGACCCCCCATCACCTAGTGATCCTCATGTGAGCTTTTTGAGAGGGACCCCCCATCGCTTAGTGATCCTCATGTGAACTTTTTCAGAGGACCCCCATTGCTAGGCAGAAGATCCCCCATCACTTGATATTTTTTAATATTTTTGGTATTATTTGGTACTTTTTATTTTTGAATATAAAATATTATTTGGTACTCCCCATCCCTTTGCAAAGGACCCCCCCCCCCCCATCACTTGGGGAAGGATCCCTATTACTTAGTACTTTTCTAGTATTTTTGGTAATGTTTGATACTTTTTTATATTTTTGAATATCAAATAAACTTTTATACTTTCCATTGTTTGGCATTGACCCTCCATCCCTTGGCAAAGGGTGCCCCATTGATTGATGGTGACCCTCATGTGAACTTTTTCAGAGGAGCTCCCATCACTTCGCAAAGGATCCCCCACCACCTGGTACTTTTCAGTATTTTTAATACTATTTGGTCTTTTTTATTTTTGAATATCAAATATTGATTGGTACTCCATTATACTATTTGGTATTTTTGTACACTTTTATTGTATATATTATAATACATTTTGCACCCAACTATTTGTGTATTTTGATACTTTCTGAAGTATTTTGGTACATTGTGGTTTACCTTTTGGTGCTTTTTGATATTATTTTACTCTTTACTAATGACATTTTCATGTTTATTTTGCAGATGAATGTGATTTGCTCATAGCTAAGAGTCAAGAGGCTCAAGCTCAAAGTTATTTTCTTAAAAGGTTGATTGCAGAATTGGAGAGAGGTAGAAGGCTCACATTCTTTCCCAGACCCCAAGTTGTGGATGAAGGAAGTAGAATCCATATTTTAGGGACTTGCATTACTTGTGGGGAGTCTTTAGACTCTGCCTATGTGGTAGATTCCTTCATGTTGGCATGCAGCACCAATACCACTCCTTGTGTTTCACTACCTCTCTCACAAATGACACTTGCGTGAAAGCTAGATGCGATCATAGATTTTGAGAAGTGGCCAAGAGTTAGGCTCACAAGGGATATATTCAAGAGAGTAAGTAACTATTTGCTTCTTTTTCATACTATTTTCCTTATTCTTCTTTTCCTTGTTTGTTATGGGTAATCTTACTGAACTTTGTAGATTGTGGGGCTAGTATGGTGCATGCAGATAACCATGCCATAGATGAGGATCATAACGATCTTAGACACATGACTCTAGTGACATTAAGGAAGATTTGTTGGGGGATCCTAAACCCAACAATGACTAGGGTGATGCAAAAATGCACACAAAAATGCCCACTAAGCCTATTATGTGTGAAGACCAAAAGGGGGAGCTAGAGAGAGAGGAGGAGTACACTATGGTTCCTATCTCTAGAGAGTAGAAGGGGGAGTTAGAAGGAGATGGGAAGTCCACTATAGTTCTTGAAAATGAGCAAAGACTAGGTGAAGATAATATGTAACTCAACCAATTTTGTGTTCAACTATTTGTTAAGTCTCTTGCACATACCTAATTTGTTAACTTATTTTAAAAACCTAAGAGCTTGGTGGCTCGAAGAGGAGTCTATCATGGAAAATAAGTTTCTATGTGATATTTTTGCAACCAAGGGAAAATTGATAATCATTGATTTCAATACAGTGCTCTTGAAGAAATTGAAAGAACCTTTTAAAACAAGACGCTGTTAGAGGTACCCAAACCAATCCGAGTCAATGAGGATTGTTACTGTATGGTGAGGCCTAAAGCCAAAGAGTTTCTATTAGCATTGGGAGCCAAAGCAAGTATCATGGTTTGGAGTCATTGCAAGAAGCCAAAGTTGATGCAGATTTTGTTTCCATGCTTCACCCTACACACTGGCCAACAAAAAATTTCTTACAGGTAAAGCCACTTGGAGACCGTCGGTATTTTTGTGTCATTCCATAGTCTTCTTACCGATTAAGTCTTACATTCCCATTTTTGTATGAACATATGTATTCTCTTAGAAAGATTGTGAAGTGTGGCAAAAGAGTTTTTGCCATATCCCTTATATTGATGAGCAATATTGGAAAAAAAGCCTGTGTTATTAAAAAGCTTGCAAAAAGTGTACTAGCAACACCATACTCTTAGAGGATTGTCGTACAAGTATCTAAAGAATAAATATAAAATTTTCTTAGCTACCCATTCTTACATGCCAAAGGTTGAGTCCCGTGGCAGTCCATCATATTTTATGGATATTGTTGAGTCTCGGCTTCAAGGGTGGTTCGAAGATCCCTATTCACTAGCCTATTGTAGGCAATGTCCGATGTATGATGTCGAAGATGGCTTGGCTTGATTGGTGAAAATTTTATTCATTCAAATGGAAGGCTATTCATATCAGCTTGGAAGGCCAAATATAAGAATTGTTCCAGCTGGAGTGTGATATAAATCTCATTGGTTCACCACCAAGCCAGAGCACCCCATCACATTAGTGTAGTTCCCTCCTATCACATGGTGGTGACCCTTGTGGTAGATTGCCACATTGTATGATACTACATTGTGTACTTATTTTTGTATCAAATTGTCAATATCGAGCCCCTTTTCAATGATTACATGGTGACTTAATGATATTATAGGTGATAATACATGGTAATCTTAGGGCTTTTAAATATCTTGATAGTGATTATGTTGTAATTATGAGGTGATACGATGTTGTGGGTACCGACATGTGGTGATTTTTGGGCTTTTAAAATGTCAATGTTGATTATGATATCTTCGAAAATTATGTTGAGGAGGTGACCATCATGTTGATATGGCATGCTATCACTTGCTATGTTGACCTTTATGTGCTGTGAACCCTGCATGGATCACCACCAAGCAAGAGAGTCCCATCACAATAGTGGAGTTCCCTCCTATCGCTTGGTGGTGACCCTTTTGGGTGGCGAGGGTACCACAAGTGCCAAGTGTGATATGATATTGTGGATGGTGATACTTGGTGATCTGTGGGATTTTAAAAATTTCAATGTTGATTATGATATCTTGGGGAATTATGTTGAGGAGGTGACCTTCATATTCTACGAATGTCACATGGCTCACCACCAAGCAAGAGCCCCATCACAATAGTAGAGTTTTCTCCTATAGATTGGCATTGACTCTCATGGGTGGCAAGGGTGAGAACCACAAGTGCCAAGTGTGATATGATTTTATGGGTGGCGATAGGTATTGATCTAACCTTTTAAAATAATCAATGTTGCTTATGGTATCTTGGGGAATTATGTTGAGAAGGTGATCTTCATGTGCTATGAACCCTACATGGGTTACCACCTAGCAAGAGGGCCATCACTGTAATGGATTTTCCTCCCATTCAAAGAGAGGGGAAGAGACATACAAGAATGGGAGACATGAATAAGGAGCAATGTACTCTCTCTTCTTCCATGATTTATTCATTGTATAATACACAAAGGAACTAAGTCCAAGTCACACATACAATGTATAAAAATAGATCACTAATTGACCAAACACTACTACTTGCAGCTAAGGCTGCGCCTTTATACTCGACATTTGTGCTAGAGAGAGAAATTGTAGATTTCTTTTTACTGCTCCAACTAACCAAACTACTTCCAAGACTAAATTCATAACTACTATTTGACCATTTGTCATGTGCACAACTAGCCCAATCAATATCTGTATAGCTTGTCAACTCAAGTGGATTTCTAAACTCATAAAACAACCCATAATCAAAGTACCCTTCACATATTGCATAATCCTTCTAATTGCATCCAAGTGAGGTTTGCATGGCTTCTGCATAAACTTTCAAATTAGCGTTAGTAAATAATTGAGGTTAAGACGAGTAATAGTAAGATAGATCAAGCTACCCACCATCTGCTTGTACATTGTAACATTCTCTATCTCACTACCAACAACAACTCCAAGCTTTACATTCTAAGCTAGCTATGTTTCCATGGGCTTACAATCCATCATCCATACTTGATTAGCATATCTTATGCATACTATTTTTGTAGAGCAATCAAACTCCTTGAGGTGTTGTCAATATATCGCAATGCTAAGAAAATATTTTAACTCCTTCCAATTCTTTTACTCTGAACTCTACCTATAATATGGATTTAATTTCAACAATACCATGGTCATCATCTCCAATAATAATCAAGTTATCTATATAAATAACCAAGATTATATACATGTCTTTGTCTACTTAGTGAATAGACTATGATCTACATTTTCCATCTAAAACCTAAATTGCAATAAATATGAGCTGATTTGCTCAGCATTCCATGCCCTTAGTGCCCGTTTTAATCTACACAATACCCTTTTTAGTCTACACACATGATTCAAGTAATCATGATATACATAACCCTCATAATATTCCATATACACTTCCTTAATTAAATCTCCATTCAAAAATATATTTTTAACATCCATCTACTAAATCTCCCATCCCTTAGATGCTGCCAAAGCAATGACACTTCTCACGATTGCCATTTTTGCAAGTGGGCTGAAAGTCCATACTATTGTGCATAGCCTTTAGCAACCAGCCATGCTTTGTATCTCTTTGGAGATCCGTTTGCTTTGTATTTCACTTTGTAAACCCATTTATAGCCAATGGGTGTTTTGCTTTTAGGAAACCTTACCAAATCCCAAGTGTCATTTCTAGCCAATGCCAGATATTCCTCATCCATGGCTACACACTAATTCTCACTACCAACTACTTCACTAAACTTTCTAGGCTCTTTGTGACTCATCATTTTAATCATGTAAGCAAAGGTTTGGCTAAATATCCATTGTAAGTCAGCATATCAACATGCTTTTTGGCTCTCTCTAACCTTCTTAACTATGGTGCATTATGTGATTCCCTCTCATGAGGTGGTGCATAGTTGCTTTGCCTAACTCCAAGCTTAGTAACAAATGGTATACCAAGTTCATTATCAAGACTGTCATTGCTAGGTGACTCATAACTAGAAGTAAGTGGCCAGTAACATCTTCAAACATCTTTCCTTTGCCTTTATCTAATCTCCCCCTTACTCGCATATCCATGTGTCAGTGGACATATAACCATGATTGTGCAAGCGACCTATCCATGGACTAATAGTAGAGGATGTGTCTCTTGTAGGCTACTAACATTGACACTATTCATAGTACAAATTTCAGCATGAGTATCATCTATTGGTCCATCAAAAAACAATCATGTTTGGACCACCATATCATGAAACCAACTCATTAAACACTACATCCTTGCTAATCAATATCTCATAGGTAGTCAGCTTGTAGCATTTATAGGATTTTCTATCCTATACATAGGCGACAAAGACACAATTAGCAGCCTTTAGTTCTAATTTCTTCCTCTTCTCATCAAGCACATGTACATAAGCAATACATCCAATGACTTTAAGATGGTTGATATCTGGTTTGTGCCCATACAGTTTCTCATATGGTGTAAGTTCATGAATAGCTATAGGAGTTTTGTTTAAGATATACATTGTAGTTACAACTACTTTAGTCCAATAATAGCTTGGTAAATTCTTTTAATTTAGAATGGCTCTTGCAGCTTCCATGAGCACCCTATTTTTTCTCACTGCCACACCATTTTGTTGTGGTATATAACTGCATGTAAGCTATCTTTTACTACCATACTCACCACCTCCATCAGATCTCAAGCATGAGATATAACATCCAAACTCTTTTTCAATATGTATTTTAAAGCCCTTGAAAATATTTAGCACTTCATCCTTGTGCTTTATAGTATACAACCAAGTATATTTGTTAAAATCATCAATAAATAAGACATAATATTGCACCACTGAAGGATGCATTATGTGCCAACCCGAAACATTAGAATGCACCAACTACAATGGTTTAATACTATTTTTAACATGTCTGAAAAATAGAAGTCTTGCTTGCTTCTCAAACAGGCAAGCAAAGCATACATATCCTACCTCTATATACTTGAATTTTGGCAAGCCAAGTACAATCTCCTTCTATCGTTGCATGGTTTTCAATTGTTGTATATTTACATGTCCAATACACATGTATGATTTCCACATCTTCAACTGCTCCAATGTCATAGGAAACATGGCTACCTTTAACCTAGGAATAATAGCATCCAAGGTAAACATCCTACTATCCCTTTTACCTTTAGCAATATCAGCTTGTAGCCATTTCCATAATCTTTAATAAAATAGCCATCTCTATTAAATTTGAATCGTAGATCTTTCTCTTCCACAATAGACAATAAATTTTTAGTAATAGATGGTACATGAAACACATCATTCAGACTCTTTTTCTTCCCATCATGCATGACTAACGGTACAACACCTATATGCTTGAGTCATGTTGTGTATCATCACTAGTACACACATAGCTGTGAGAGCATGTAGTCATCTCATCAAACATTCTTCATGCAAGGTCATATGATTTGAGGCACTTGAGTCAATGTACTACTTTTCATTATCCTTGCCTTGCTTAACATACCCTTTGATACATGTGCCATATCAAATAGCCTATTTGATTGACCATCAACATCATTACTAGAGGATGCATCGCTACCATATTGTTTGCCTTTTGCTTTCATATCAACCTGATTTTTAGGATAGTCTTTTGCTATATGTCCATACTTACCATAGTAATGACAGTCATAGTTTATATTTGATTGATCATGAAATTGCCACCTCTACCTCTAGGTGATCTCCCCCACCTTTAAAAGATTCAGATCCTTTTTGACCTTGTGCATTTTGATTCTTCCAAGCATTTTGTTGCTGTTGTCCATAAGCATTTTGAGTGTCACCATGACCTTAAGAGGCTTCATAAGCCTCGTCACCTCTAGCTCTCTAACTAGAGTAAAGATAGTATCTCTACTCTAAGAGATACTCAAACCTGTATTCAAATCAAAGTTGACTTCTTCATGCAGCAGCAATGCAAGTAACTCATCATAATTAGGGGGTCTATTTGCATAAAAATCGGTGAATAAATTTTTGGCTTTATATTCCTTATCCAAGCCATTGAAAGTAACTGCAATCGTGCCATCATCCTCGATCTTCGATCCAATAGAAGTAAGATTATCTGCAATGGTTTTAATTTTTGTGGTGTAAGTATGTAAACTTCTGCCAATTTCCATAGTTTTTCATAAGAATCTCCTATCCATCCTTTGGAGTTTGAGAGTTAGTAATTTATGGCCATAGCATCCGATATGTATAAGAAGAACCAATATAAAACTTTTCCAGCTCTTTCCATCCATTGCTTATGAGTTCTCCACTTACTCAAGAGTAGGATTTCTATCGAACAATCTTGGTTCGACTTCATCTCCTAGTACATAAATCCCAATAACCTCTTCCAATCAAGAAGTTTTGCATTCTGAACTTCCATAGAGCAAAGTTCTTACTGTCTAGTTTCTCCACCACAATCTGAGTGATATTATCAATTCTTGTTACATTAGCCATAATGTTCTATCAGTTCAAGACAATGCAATGTCTTTTCAGCTAGGCAACAACAATGCCTTTAAACAATCTTCACAACTTTGTTATAGTTTACTAGCTATAGCTATCAATATCATTAACTACTCAAGACATAAACCAAGTGTATTTACCACAATTAGTGGTAGTCTAACCCAAGCTCCAAGATAACAAATGCAATTTAGATCTGTAGCTTAACAACTCCCATAAGCATATTTATACATGTACATGACACCTAAAGAATCAATACATTCATTAGAAGTACTTGATCGGTATCAAATCACTTTATGGATAAGCTGCCCACATGAATGCTAGATGTAAAAAGTGAGTTAAACTCAGACCCAAATCAGCTAAAAATATCTCAGGACATCACTATATCCATACGAGCACAGTAGATGCATAGAACTCATGCCAACATGTGGTGAACCCTTTCATAGTCAATGACAAACAAGCAGTTTGTAATGACTAGTAGTGAAAAAGTGTGTAATAATTGAGGTTTTCTTAGCTTAGTAGCACTTCATAGCATCTCAAACATTTTCCATAACATTTGGGAGTCAGAACATATTCATATAAGCATAATTGATTTCATGTTCAACATGTATATCTGAAGAAGGGCCTTCACTCTATCAATAACTAGCCAAGGGACCTATCATACAAACAATAAAACACCTTGAAACTAAGCAACCAATGCTCAAAGTATCTCAAATAGCATCCCAAAACAACCAGGACATGAGTGTTGTTAGTCATGTTGCATAGATAAGAGCTAAATATCTCGAAATTCATGTAGAATTTGAAAAAACTTTCTTTTACAAAGTTGTAAACAACATCAAAATAGTTAGGGACTATAGCTATTTCTCCAAAATCCATTTCTGCAGTAAGATATGGCTTCTACAAAAAACAGGTTGTTGCACGGTTTCTCATAGTTTGAAGGCTCACAAATTGAGGGTCAGCTTCGACAAAGCCGATCTCTCATACCATGTTCAAAGAGAGGGGAAGAGACAAACAAGAATGGGAGCCATGAATAGAGAGCAATATAATCTCTCTTCTTCCATTATTCATTCATTGTGTAATACACAAAGGTATTAAGTCTAAGTCATACATACGGTGTATGAAAACATGTCACTAACTAATTAAACACCTCTAACCTACTAGTTGACTCATTATTATGGCATACAAGAGGGTAGCAACTAGCTACAACTATACAACTAAGTTAGTGTAGATACTGAACTTGAATTGCAATACCTCTTATAGCTTGGTGGTGACCCTCGTGGTTGAGTGGCAAGGGTGAGAACCACAAGTGCCAAGTCTGATATGATATTATGGGTTGCAATAGGTGATAATCTTTGAGGTCTTAAAAATGTCAATATTGATTATGGTATCTTGGAAAATTACGGTGAGGAGGTGACCTTTATGTAATGCGAACTCAACATGGGTCACTACCAAGCAAGAGCCCCGTCATAGTAGTGGAGTTCCCTCCTATAGATTGATGTGACTCTCATGGGTGGCGAGGGTGAGAAACACAAGTTCCAAGTGTGATATGACATTGTGGGTGGCGATAGATGGTGATCTTTGAGCTTTTAAAAATATCAATGTTGATTATGGTATCTTGAAAAATTACATTGAGGAGATGACCTTCATGTGATGTGAACCCAGCATGGATCACCACCAATCGAGAGACCCATCACAGTAGTGGAGTTCCCTCCTATAGTTTGGTGGTGACCCTCATGGGTGGTGAGGGTGAAAACCACATGTGCCAAGTGTGACATGATGTTGTGGGTGGTGATAGGCGATCTTTAAGCTTTTAAAAATTTCAATATTGATTATGGTATCTTGGGGAATTATATTGAGGAGATGACCATCATGTTGATATGCTATGTTATCTCTTGGTGGTGATCTTTGTATGTTGTGAACCTCATATGGGTCCCCATCAAGCAAGAGAGCCCCATTATAGTGGAGTTTCCTTCTATATCTTGGCGATGACCCTTATGGGTGAGGAGGGTGAAAACCACAAGTGCCAAGTGTGATATGATGTTGTGGATGATGATAGGTAGTGATCTTTTGGCTTTTAAAAAGGTCAATGTTGATTATGATATCTTAGGGAATTATACTAAAGAGGTGACCATTGTATGCAAAGGGCTCTGAATGGATCACCACCAAGCTAGGGAGATGCCTCTCCCAAGAGCATTATGGCCCATTATTACTTAGTGGTGTCTTGCATGTGGTATGAACCCCGCATGGGTCACCACCAAGAGAGAGGAGCCCCATTCCAGTGTTGGAGTTCCCTCCTATCACTTGGTGGTGGCCCTTTTGGGTGTGGTGAGGGTGAGAATTACACAATACCAAGTGTGGTTATAACAATGTTGCATCCTAGTATTAGAAAACAGCCCTTTGTTATAGAATAGATTATAATGTTGGTACTCTAATTTGAAATCAAATGTCTATTCTAGGATCAAGAAAAGTGACGAACCCTTAATTTGATGCAAAAATTGTCAAAAATCAATGCTATGTATTTTAAAATGTAGTGTAAATTGCAAGGTCTTTTGGACATGTAGAAAGCTTATGCACTTGGCCCAAGACATTGAAGGCTATGAACCTCAGAAGAATTTTTAATTTCGTACTTCAATATAATATAAGCACAAAAAAGGGGAGGTTTCAAGAGTCATGTGAGAGGAGGTTGGAAAATGTGATTGAGAACTTCCTTTCTCCTTTATCTTTGAATCACATGATTCTTTTTCTCTCTCTTGGTTCTATGTAACTCTTGCTCTTCTCTTGTGCTTTAATGTTTATCTTCTGAGAGGGAGTGAGAATGTAATCCATGGCTTTATTTCTTGTGTTGCATAGAGGTTCATGGCTTTGTGTGAGAGAGGAGAATTTTTAAGTGCTTCTCTATTTGTTTCTTGGATCTATGAGAGTACTTATAGCTTTCCTTTCTTGGGATTCTTTTGTACTTGCAAGGCTGTATCCATTTGGTGCATTTTCTGGGAGGGAGGTGACCATAGAAGCTTGCAAACATAAGGCATGTTGGAAAATAGAAATAGCATGCTTTCTACTACAATTATTCTTTCAAAAGAAGAATGCATTTTCAATTCCAGGTGCCATCAATCATCCATTAACACTCTCAAAGGTGTTGTCCTTTTGATACAATTACAATCTTTATGCATTGCATTGGATTGTTCCTTTAAGAAAAAACACTAAACAGATCGAATACATAAGCCAAGTAGAAGAGTCAAGCAAGAAGAAAGAGGACGTGTGATGAGAGAGGGTGAACTATTAGGATAGCAGCAATGAATGGCAAACAAGAAGAAAAGTGGAAAGAAGACTATATATCTATGTCTACATAACAACACAAGCATTAGGTGAAAAGAAAAGAAATAGAGAAGAGAAAGTGTGATGCATCATGTAAGTCAAATGATAGAGGGAGCCTGAAATCAACCAGATGAGATGTAGCAACATTGAGATCAACAATTGAGGTCCAATACATTTTAGAGGGTAGTCACACACACACACACACACACACACACACACACACACACACACACACACACACACACACACACACACACACACACACACACACACACACACGCACGCACGCACGCACGCACGCACGCACACACACACACACACACACACACTCTCTCTCTCTCTCATCAACATCACCAAACACTCGAGAACAAATAGATGGATTCATAGCAAAAAAGACTTGATCATTCGAATTAACAATCTAACAAAGAAACCCTATTTTTAAAGTTCTTCACACACAATATTTAACCTCTTAATATTTCACATAAACTAATCATGACAATGGTAAAGTATAAGTTGCAATCAAATCCATGTCCAAGACAAAAAAGCCATGGGAGGAGATTTTCATCAACAAAATCACAAGTGCAGGTATGCCAATTGCAAAATTCTACTATAACGGGGCTTTCTTGCACTAAGCTTCAAGATGGAAAAATCATTTATACCATGTTGTGAGAGTTGTACTTTTGTGGACCAAAGGCAGATGGAAGACTCACAAGTTGTTTTCATGGAGTTTGAAGAATTAGTGTGGGAGCATGGTGATGCAAGTGATAAAGAGTTGTGGGGTCTTCATCAAGCTTGGTTCGTAGGAGCTTGCCTTTCTAGTGTAGGAGAATGATGAACCCTTAATTTGATGTGAAATTCATAAAAATTTGATGCTATGTATTTTAAGATGTAGTGCTAATTACAATCTCTTTTGGACATGTAGAAAGCTTATGCACTTGGCCTAAGACATTAAAGGCTATGAATCTCAGAAGAATATTTAATTTTATACTTCAATAGAATATAGTCACAACAAAAAGGGAGGTTTCAAGAGTCGTGTGAGAGGAGGTTGGAAAAGGTGGTTGAGAACTTCCTTTCTGCTTTATCTTTGAATCACACGATTCTTTTTCTCTCTCTTGGTTCTATGCAACTCTTGCTCTTCTCTTGTGCTTTAATGTTTATTTTCTAAGAGGAAGTGAGGATGGAATCCATGGCTTTATTTCTTATGCACAAAGGTTCATGGCTTTGTGTGAGAGAGGAGAGTGTTTAAGTGTTTCTCTATTTGTTTCTTAGATCTGTGAGAGTACTTGCCTCCCTTTCCTAGGATTCTTATGTACTTGGAAAGCTTTATCCAAAAAGTGCACAAGGCAAATAGGAAACAATGTTTGAATTTTAAAATAGAAGGTGATGGAAGGAGACAAAAAAACCCATGTGTATTACGTCAATGATAGCATTGTTGCACTAGCTATAGTTTGCAAGCACGAGACTTGTTACAATGACCATGAGGTGGCTTCTTCCTTGCCTTAGAAAAGAGCTTCGATAAGGTCCAATCACTTGGAGATTTTGTTGTTGCACCAACCATCTCCGAATTAGCATTTGTCTATATTGACCAAAAGTGGGTGCACATGTTATAGATTTCAAATCTATGAGTTTTGAGGAGTTTTTAAAAAATTAAACATAAGTTTTATCTACAAACAAGTTGTAGATAACATGTATTGTTAAGCAATTAGTGAAAAGGGTTGCATGGTGTATTGCTATGCACTTGTTGTGAAAGGTTGTAGAAGACTTGCTTGCTGTTTCGTATCATTTTTGTGATAATGGTAGAGAATAGTGAAAACCCCATCATTGAGAAGCTGGACAAGAATAACTACCCATAATGGAAGTTCCATGTGACGAACTTCCTTATTGGAAAAGGCCTTTATGAGTTCATTTTAGGTGAAGAAAAGAAGCTAGAACTCAATAACCCTATGAATGTAGATGAATTGAAGACATTAAAAAAATGGAATACAAAGGACAAAAAGGTGATGTATTGGCTATTTTGAATCATTGACAATACTATACTGGGGCATATTAAAAATACCGAAACTTCACATGCATCTTGAGAAATTTTTAAGAACATCTTTTTTGTAAATACACAAAATATTCAACTCAAGTAAGAGTTGAATGCTTTGAAGAAATGAAAAATGTCTATCAATGAGTATGTTCTGAAGGTAAGGACCATTGCAAATGCTTTGGCAGTGATTTATGTAATGCTTGATGATGATGATTTGGTTTACTCTACTTTGTGTGGCCTTAATAATGAGAAGGCTTGGAAATCATTTGTCACATTCGTATATGTATGGAAGCCATTTCTAAATTTCCATAAGTTATTCTCTCTCATGATTATCAAAGAGATCAATATGTAGGGTGACTCATCTAAAAGAAATGGTGAAAAGGTCCAAGCGTTTTACTCAAGTTTAGGAAGGGGACGTGGCATATTCTCTTCAAGAGGCCATGGTATGGGATGTAAAGTAAAATAGGTTAAATCAACAATTTGGTGAAATACAAGTTTCAAGAGGCCGTGGAAACTTTAGAGGTAGGGAGCTCTAGAGAAAATGGTAGATGGCAAAATAGAGGTTCTACAAATTCTAGTATTATTTGTCATTATTGTGATAAAATAGATCAAATTACAACTTGTTGTTATGCTAAGAAGGATGATATCCACATTGGTAAATTGCAGGAAGGAAATTATACATCATCTTTACAATAGAATGAAAGAAAAATGAGTGTCTATTTATCATACAACATACGATAAATGTTGTTACAGGGGAAAGAAGACAACATATGATAATGTATGGTATGTCAATTTAGGTGCATCTAATCATATGACTAGTCATGCTAAATGGTTTGAAGAGATACAAGATTAACAAAATCTAGGTTATGTGCAAACAGATGATGATTCATGTCACCCAATTTCACACATTGGAAAGATCTCCTTGTCCAAAGGTTCAAATACAACCAAAGGTCCAAAAAGATTAAGAAAAAGTACCAAAAAGTACCAAAAAGCACAAATTCACTAAATGTTCAAATGCAACCAAGTTCTACCAAATGCTTCAAGTATCATAGAGCTTAAAATATACCAAAGAGCATAAGTACCACCAAGATATCCCAAAAAGAGCATGAGGTAGTACAAATAAGCTTTTTAGTAATGCAAACAATCAAAGAGAGTACCAAGAAGCACCGAATGGTACTAGAAGGGTTTCAAGAGTACCAAATGCATCCAAAACAACTAAGTGCTCCAAAATGATTAAGAGACAATAAAGCACAAAGTCCACCAAAGGTTTGAAAAACACCCTATAATCCCAAAGTACAAAAAACCACCAAATGCATCCTACATTTTCAAGTATACCAAATGCACCAAAGAGAATCAAAGGTATCAAATAGGACTAGATCAACCAAATACTTTGAGAATGTACCAAGTTCTACCAAATGCTCCAAGTACTAGAGAGCTTAAAATGTACCAAAGAGTACACGAAATGCCAAAATATACTAAAAATAGCCAAAGTCTGTACCAATAAGCTTTTTAGTAAGTAGAACAACCAAAAAGAGTTCCAAGGAGCACCAAACGGTACTGAAAGGGTTTCAAGAGTACCAAATATATCTAAAACCAAAGTCTATACTAATAAGATTTTTAGTAAGTAGAACAACCAAAGAGAGTTCCAAGGAGCACCAAATGGTACCGAAAGGGTTTCAAACGGACCAAATGTATCCAAAGCCACCAAGTTCTCCCAAATATTAAGAGGTAGTACCAAGGATAAAACCAAGACAAAGTACATCGAGTATACCTACTCAAGCTCAACCTCTTGTTTGAGTTGTTTTATGTCCTCATTGACCCTGAGAAGTTGTAATATTTGTTGGTTCACTTCTAGATTAGCTTCCACCTCCTTTACCTCTACATTATTACATGAAATTTCCTATTGGAGCTCTTGGAAGTGCACTTCATACACCTTAATGTTATCCTTTTTGTGCTTGACCACTACATTCAACCCATGAACTTGAGCAGTGCCTCCTCCTTTTGCTAGATCGAAGCCTTCAACTCAATAGTCTATTCATTATACTCTTACTCTTGCTAGGTATCCTCTCCAACAATGACTCCAAGTTAGTAATATAATCAGAGACTAATCATACTTACCCACACTCTAGCTTTGTACAAATATCACTCACAAAATTTCCAAAAAGCAAGGCTTCTTTCCAGGAGAGACATCAGTTGGGAGGCACCATTCGCCCTTCTCCATGTCTCAATCTTCTTTTCCAGTCCCTTGGCTTGCTCGTACACATATGAATTATAGTTTTCCCAAACTTAGGCTATGCCACTTTGTGGGCCTATGGGGTCTTTCGTCACATCATGGCATTGCTCAAATGCATAACACCATGCAAATCTCTCTATGATCTCACCACAAGATGGAGATGCTTGATATACCCTATGGAAAAGAAACCTGCAATCTTCTACTAAGTGAGGGTGCATGTGGCTTAGGTAGATCTCTGCAACTTTTTGGTACTTGTGCTCAAAGATGGTCAATCATGAGTCTTCAGATAGGGCATCTTTTCATAAGCTCTTTGGAAGCACCCCTTCTAGACTCATGTTGTACTCCTCCTACAACTCCTATGTTGTAAAGTAAACTTTACTCAAATGTGGGTACTCTTCTATTTTATTTTTTCCTAAGAGATGTAAAGCGATACTCTAAAGTTAAACCTTCCATGGTGCTCTTTTGACAAATAAACAATGCTTTATATATATATATATATAGGTGGGATCAACCGCCCAAAATTACATGGATACAAAGCAATTGTGTCTACTAATGTAGTCTTGGCAAAGGTTTTGCCTAGTGCAACAGTACCAAATTTGGTACTGTAAAGGTTTAGTCTCTCTACTAGTTATCTTGGGAAGGTCCAAAACTAGACAATCATCAGCAACAAGCTCTTAGAAATTGAGATTGTGAGATCATATAATAATGTTGCTTTAATGTCATCATTTTGACCAAAAGCACTCTATACACGAGCATGCATTGAAAGATTTGACCCCTTCAGTGTTTTTAAAAAAACACTAACACAAGTTTGTATTGATGTGTAAAGGTAAAATTTATAGCTTCAAAAGAAGTCAAATATTGCTAAAGACTTTAAAGTTTGGTAGGCACTTTATACATGTTTCTTACATCCTAAGCGGCATTAGGATTTGACATGCACCCCTACTTTTCATACGACATTTTCTTTTGGACCTTGCCAATCCCAACTACATAGCACATTTGAACATTTTCAATCAATTGGCAATCATAGTAAATTTAGATGTGAAGAGATTTGACCAACAACAACATTGGTAATAACTTGAGAAAGAAACTAAGGGGGAACGGAACACAACATGAAATTTTTTCATTATGTTCTTCCAAATTTAGTTGCATGCAATTAGGCCTCTCCCCCCCATCCATGTTCTTGTCGAGCACAAAGTCCAAGGAGAAGGGGGTGAGAAAAGAGAATATTCTCTCCCCTACAAGGGAGAGGAAAGTACATTATAGCTTCCCAAAATGATGGCTAATACTGGTGCACTAGGCCCACTTCTAATCCCAAAGTTTGGAACTGTCTCAGACTCAATCATGAAATGAGTCAATAGGGATGACTGAATCTCTAAAATCTACTTATAATCCCTTGTTTAACTCTGTCTATCGGAATACTAGCTTCAACAAAATATCTAGCAAGAGACAATGCTCCAAAATGGTGAGACATAGAATGCAACAATTGATAGAAGATGATTGCACAAAATACACACTAGAGGATCTTAGGCTACTAAACTAGTTCCTAAAACCAACATTGGGGCATCATGTCAAAACTCCATCAAGATGCTTAGCCCAATGGAAACCCAAATACTTCTTGAAGTTAGTGCAACCATGAACATGAAGGCCATTTGTCAACTCCACATTCAACTCAGAAGGAAGGAAAAAACAAAGATGAGAGGCCACCATCTCCATGTGAGGAAGAGTTAATAATTCATGTGTCTATACAACCTATTAGTTTAAGAATGTGGAATGAGAAATTCAAGAAAAGGGCCCTGGTAGGCCTGTGTCAAGGTCTTGCCCTCCCATAGAGATCATGCACACTTAGATAAAGTCAATTTGGGAATCAATAGGATGTAGGGTTGTAGAGATAAACTATATGCCCAACAATTTCTTCTTTTTTCTATTTGAAACAAAGGAAATGTTGTTAGAGATTCTAGGTATCGGTCAATGGATGATTTAAAATTTCCCGTTGACCCTATTTAAGACTCCCAAGTTTTAATCCCCACATAGACACGCAGTCCAAAGCCCATATTTGGGTTGAACTCACTGACCTATGCATAATTCTCTTTCCCTTTGTCAAAACCCTAGTAGCTCCATTAGGGAGTTTGTTAGGTCAAAGACCAACAAATCTTGTCAACCCTCCCATGGGCATCCTCTGATTCCATTTGGTTTATCATCTTCCATGGCTACATAGAGAGGTCTCACATCCAAGAAAGATCTACGGGATTATGACAGGGGGCAATGGAAGAATCTAGCAAAACTAAGAGTAACAAAGGTCTTGGGCAAGAAGACTTAATACTCATCCAACAAAGAATTAACTATTAGACATCGTATGTTAGCCAAACAATCCAACTAAATATGAGTTTTAATGTAAGAGGCCTTTGTTGGCAAGAGAAAAAACCTCTACTTTCCCTACCCAACATCAAATACCAACCAATTACTTTGTTCAAAAAACTCAACACCATATGGAAACTAAAATGGTGTCCTAGCCAATGGAAGCGCAAATTTAAGATGATATGGAATAGCACAATACAACCAAAAGGCTCATGTTTAATGTGGCTAATCTGGGCAAATATCAGCCAAAAAAATCAGATATTGGTTCTGGTAAATTTTAAAGATATCACAAAGTTATGGAAAGCATCCTTCGTTTATTTCTCAATGTTGAAGCCAATACTAATATCTTAAATGTTATGTAGTACTAATAGCTCCTTATTACCCCTCTACAATCACATGGAAAGAACTGCTAATGGGGAAAATCTATGTATTGTCCCTAGTATTTTGGAATTGGTTAAGAGGTCTCTTTTTGTGGTGAATTTGGTTATCAATGAATAAGCAAATATTTGAAAAGAGTATGAAGGATCTAGTTCACACATTCGTTTTTGAAGTTCGTGTGCAAGTTATGTAGGTCGTCATGGAGAAGGAACACAATAAATGGCTCGACATCAAAGTAGACCAGCTAGGAGCTACAGATGAAAATCAAGAGATTGCATGGAAACACAAGTTAGAGGCTCGCGTACTAGAGATCGCAAGGAGAGAAGCTCTAATGGAAGACTTGATCATCACTTCATCCTTTAATGAAGTAATGGATGCCCTTTTTGAGAGAGCATAGGATTGCAAATTCAATCAAATCAAATGAGTCATAGAACAAGCCTACCACTAGCGATGACCTTGTAAATAATTGTACATAACTTTGGACTTACCAGAAAAATAGCCCATGTGACCATCTCCAAGTGGTCAAATTTGGTTCAAGTCATGGTTTTCTGTAATATCTCTGCACAATAAAAGTTAGTTGGTTAGTTCAAAAGTTAGTTAGTCAATTAATAAGTTAAGAAGGTTACTAACTAAAGACTAATTATGGTAAAAACTAATTAACATTAATAATTAAGGATTTTTATTTAATTAAAAATATTTGATTTAAAAAAGTCGAGAGTCGTAAATTCGATATTTTTCTCAGATTGATAAGGACCGTGGCCACCCTTCACATAAGTTACAATGTGAACGAGGCTTACGAGCTATATTAATCACTAATATTAATGTGTATAGTTTAGATGGTCTAAAAATATTAGATTTTCGGCAAAACTAGTATATTTTAGATATCATCCAAAAAAAAAAGATATGGAGATTTCTAGAACTGGATGTCATTTAAAAGAAAAGACAAGTGATGTTTTAGTTAGTTTTGGAGATTTTATAAAAATAAAAAAATAAAGAGAGGATTTGTGAAATCGCATGCACTGCGATCACAGTCTACAGGCAGTAGACAACACTTCGAACAGAGAAAAGAAGAAGGAGTGAACTAAGAGCTTTCTAATCAAGCATCTTGGGGTTTTACCCCCCTTTCAAAGCCAATGGAACCATCAGATTTATGATATGAGCATTAGATCACTGATCTTTCCAAGATCCCCCTCCACACAAAGAGCTCCACTTCTCAGCCACAAGACCTCTCCTCTAATTCACTATAAATATGAGGCATGGGGAGGCACAAGAAAGCATAAGGAGACCCTGAGAGGCTGCAAGAGAGAGGTAGAGAGAGGGATACCCCTCCAAGAGATTGAGAGAGAGAGAGAGAGAGAGAGAGAGAGAGAGAGAGAGAGAGAGAGAGAGAGAGAGAGAGAGAGAGAGAGAGAGAGAGAGAGAGAGAGAGAGAGAGAGAGAGAGAGCCCATAGGCTGCGAGGAAGAGAGTTAGCTCAATTCCCTCTATTTGGATCCTCGACTCACCCATCTTCTCTTACTCTCTCCCATCTCAAATCTATTCTACCTTCTTAATCTCTTGAGTCTACTTGCGGATGATGGCCCCCAAGTGAAGAATGTCGCATGCGGATTATAATCCCACAACCAGAAATGAAGCTTCGGGCAAAGGCATCACTGTCAATCCAACTGCGGTTCTGGTCGTTAGTAATGTATTTTCAAATTGATAGATGCTTGCTTTGATTCTCGTATGAGATACGTTAGGCCCCATACTATAATGCATGAGTATAGGTCATGGGAAAGGATAAATTTTATCTCACCTACTCGAAAGATGGAGTTTGTGAAGTGCATATATCAAGGGAAGATAATTGCACCTAGTTACATATGACTTATTTACTAGTAGAGCAATTACAAGAAAGAATTAGTCAAGGGTTATGAATGGCATAGTCGTCAAAAGAACGACATTAAAAGATTATGCATACAAGTGCTAGATTAAAGTATAGTCAAGGGTTACAAATAGCATGATTACTAAAAGAATATGACATTGAGAATCATGAATAGAAAGTACTAGTTTAAAGTTTAAATCCTTTGAAAGTACTTAGCCTAAGAGCCCAAATATTAAGAAAAACTAGATTCTAGCTCAATGCAAGGCCTATTGGAGTCTAATTACTTGAGATCATCTTGCACTTATCTTATTAAGTATTGACATGTTATGCCTATAACATGTTTGATATATGATGATAATTTTCTAGTTGCCTCATGAATTGACTAAGAGCTAGTACAAGAAATTAATCATAAGGGTTAAAACTAACATGTCTTGAGATCTGTCGGATAACAATGACTTTTGCCAATCCAAATCCAGGGTTGAATTATCAATCAAGGTAAGTGACCTATAGAGCTTATGTCATGAATAGTGTTTGAACCCTTAACATATGCCCTAGCCGAAGGAAGGAAGTGTTAAGAAATATTTTTGCATAGTATTGCTCTTAGATCTCAAGGGGGAGAGTAAATATACGATGAAAATGTTATATTGTCTATTCTTGCATTGGTTGGAAATAATACAATTGGTTTTGTTGGTTGATCGAACAACATCCTAAATGCTTTTACATTCAACTAGTTGTTAGTTGTTGTTTGGATGATTATTTCAAGTGCTTGTGATTTATGGTAAATGCATGGCAAGGGTTTGTGATGACAAGTCGCCATGGGAATAAAGGAATGTTTTCTTGGAAAATGATATTAGGGCTGAATGCCTTGTTTGTGCTTGATTCTTAAAGGATTTAATTAAGGAAGGATATATTGTACGGGTGGATCACCTCCATGATCGCACCTCGGATTAACCCGAGAGGGTACTGCTCGATTCATGGACCGAAAGTCGAGTGGTGAAAAGGCCAACCACGGGAATGGTGTTTCACTCCTAGACAGCTTGCGGGTCAGTTGGAGCTCTAGACACCCCTTGCTAGGTCTAGAATGGAGTTGAAGACCTCCGTGGCCCCCAACGTCTGGGCATGTTGGGAGATCCTATTCTAGATAAAGGATTGAGTTTGTGGTGCCATGTGAATTGGACCAGTTACTTCTGTAGGGCAGAAGGGATACTTCTATTGGATAGAAGCGATACATAATTTCTCCTGTATGGGCGGGAGAGAAAGATTAACTTGAAGATAAGTTAAGGAACTTGTTTGTCAATAGATTGCTTTGCTATGTTTTCATATCTGTGCTATAAGTTATGCGAATGAACCCCGTTCCCTAAAATTCTTAATTAATGAAGCTGACTTTAAGTGTCACACATAAATGTGGTAGGACCTAATTAGAAAACTAAAGCTATTAAGGGAAGCGGGTGGGCAGAGACCCCGACGGGTACAGCAGGGTGGTCCTAGAGAACTGGGAGGCTTCTCACAAGATTTTATCGTCATTCAACCTTTAGGTATTGTTAGGTTAGAATCCTATTCATGCCGTTTTAGGGGACCGGAATGGGACTATGCCCGTAGGGCAGAGAGGTTGAGTGGCACATCCCTCTCATTTTCCATTCTCTTTGAACCAAGTGCGGCATGGGTCTACTTCGTATTGGGTATCTCTGCGTAAAGTAGGATGTCCAAAACCCGATGCTAGAATGCTATTAGGAGACCTTGACAACTAAGAACCCAAATTTCAGGTCGATCCTAGTGGGTTCGATAGTGAATGTTCCGTTGCGAGGCAGATTTGGAAAACCCTAGGCGACAAAACTCCCTGGGAGTGTCGGGTAGCGACTCTTAGATTCGTTTCTTGATAGACCACTAAAAGAGTGCCTAGAAAGCAGATGGGCGGGCACCTTACATTTTAGTTCAAGTTAGGTTAGTAATGTTAGTAGGGATTGGCAAGACATCCTAGCTAGTCAAGTTAAGTCCAAGGTTATAATTCTCAATTAAAAATTCATTGATGTAACAACTCTCATTTTACTACAATACAAATTAACATCACACAAAAATGTAGGGTTTAATTAATAAATATCAAGCATTACATATAACTATGGCCACTTGACATAGGCATTACATATAACTATGGCAATCATAGTAAATTTGTGGCTATTACCACTTGGAGTTCAAAGTTACAATAGGGGACCCACTTTAACCCTCAAGGGTAAAACTATTAGATATTTTTCTAACACATACTATATGCTTTAAATTGTTTTTTTATTTTGGATGGGTATTACTTGTTGTTATTGCTCATCTATAAATATTTTTCCAAAAACTTTACAGTTCCATATAGATTGACAACCTAATGAAAAGTTTTGTGTTATTATACAAACCCAATGAAAATTTTTGTGTTATTATGCCAACCCAATGAAAAGTTTGTTGACAACCCAATGAAAAGTTTTGTGTTATTATGCCATCCTTGGGACTAGTTGGAGACCCTTGGACTAGCATTGCATCTTGAGTTTAATCTTGTTGTATAGCTAATCAAATCTTTGCTTTAACATTAGCATGACCATACAGTTGAGGTATCTTAGTGGTGCCCCAAGCTATACTATATTAAAGCTAATCTCTATGAGCTAGCTCAGGGGAGCATCCCATGACAACATGATTAACCCATCACTTGGAGGGTTCCTAGCAAAAAGAATCATGAGAGCCTATCATAAGCTTTTTCAAAATCCATGATCAAAAGGAGGTCTCCAATCTATAGGCTTTTCTCATCTCTTGAACACAATTCTCAACCTTCACCACATATGAAGGTTGTAACCATGTGATATGAGGTCCCTCCACCATTGACATGGGAATCTCTTGCTTGGTGGTGACCCATGCAGTGTTCACCTCACAAAAGGGTCACCATCAAGTGATATGGTATTCTCCACCCTTGGAAGGGGCCTTTCTCACTTTATGGTGATCCATTGTGAGTTAAAACTATGGGAGGGTCATGATCGAACAACACGATATTAGGAATTGAAACAATGAGATTAAGTAATATATTATATTACTTTGACATCACCATTCACCATAAGTGCCAGTATAGCAAACTGCATGAAGTCCTAGCTAAATGTGAAAAAACTCAGAACAAACAAAGTGAATCCCAAACAAAGTAATACCATGGAAGCTCACCTCTAGATTTTGTCTAAGACTTATCTTCATCACCAAACAAGATTGACATTTTCTCGTATTGCTCCATGGAGCAACTATTCTTACTTGCACTAGTGTTTGGGGTCCACATCTCCTCTGGCTTGGATGTAATATTTCCACACAATAAAAGTTAGTTGGTTAGTTCAAAAGTTAGTTAGTCAATTAATAAGTTGGTAAGGTTACTAACTAAAGACTAACTAAGGTGAAAACTAACTAACATTAATAATTAAGGATTTTTATTTAATTAAAAATATTTTGTTTAGAACAAAAAAAAGAGTTGTAAATCCGATATTTTTCTCGGATTGACAAGGACCGTAGCCACCCTTCACGTAAGTTACAACGTGAACGAGACTTATGAGCTATGTTAATCACTAGTATCAATGTGTATAGTTTGGATGGTCCAAAAATATTAGATTTTGGGCAAAACTAGTTTATTTTAGATATTATTAAAAAAAGATATGGTGATTTCTAGAATTGGATGTCATTTAAAAGAAAAGACAAGTGATGTTTTAGTTAGTTTTGGATATTTTATAAAAAGAAAATTAAAGAAAAGTGACTGGCAAAATCGTGTGTGCCACGATCGCAGTCCGCAGACATAAACAACACTTCGAACAGAGAAAAGAAGGAGTGAACTAAGAGCTTTCTAACCAAGTGTCTTGGCATTTTACTCCCCTTTCGGAGCTAATGGAACTATCAGATTCATGACCTGAGCATCAGATCACTAATCTTTCCAAGATCCCTCTCCACAAAGAGCTCCACTTCTAAGCAACAAGCCCTCTTCTCTAATTCACTATAAATATGAGGCATGGGGAGGTACAAGGGAGCATAAGGAGACCCAAAGAGGCTGTGAGAGAGAGTAGAGAGAAGGATACCCTCCAAGATATTGTGAGAGAGCTCTTGAAAGAGAGAGAGAGAGAGAGAGAAGAGTCACCTCGAGAGGCTGCACAATTCCCTCTATCTCGATCCTTGACTTAACCATCTTCTCTTATGCTCTCCCATCTTGAATCTATTCCACCTTCTTAATCTCTTGAGTCTACTTGCAGACGATGGCCCCCAAGCGAAGAATGTCACATGTGGATGGCAATCCCATAACCAACAACGAAGCTTTGGGTGAAGAGATCACCGTCAATCCAACTACGGTACCAATCATAAGTAATGTATTTCCAAATTGATAGATGCCTGTTTTGATTCTTGTATGAGATACATTAGGCCCCAGACTATGATGCAGGAGTATAAGCCATTGAAAAAGATAAATTTCATCCCACCTACTCGAAAGATGGAGTTTATGAAGTGCATATATCAAGGGAAGTTAATTGCACCTAGTTGCATATGGCTTATTTACTGGTAGAGCAATTACAAGGAAGAATTAGTCAAGGGTTATGAATGGTATAGTCGTCAAAAGAACGACATTAAAAGTGCTAGGTTAAAGCATAGTCAAGGGTTATAAATAGCATAATTGCTAAAAGAATATGACATTAAGAATCATGAATAGATAGTACTAGTTTAAAGTTTAGATACTTCAAAAGTACTTAGCTTAAGAGCCCAAATATTAAGAAGAACTAGATTCTAGCTCAAGGCAAGGCCTGTTGGAGTCTAATTACTTGAGATCATCTCACACTTATCTTATCAAGTATTTACACGTTATGCCTATAACATGTTTTGATGTATGAGAATAATTTCCTGTTTGTCTCATGACTTGACTAAGAGCTAGTACAAGAAATTAATCATAAGGATTAAAACTAAGATGTTTTGAGATATGTTGGATAACTATAATCCAATTCAGGGTTAGGTTATCGATCAATGCAAGTGACCTATAGAACTTACGTCATGAATAGTGTTTGAACCCTTAACATATGCCTTAGCCAAAGGAAGGAAGTGTTAAGAAATATTTTGCATAGTATCACTCTTAGATCACAAGGGGAAGAGCAAATATGCAATGGAAATGTTATATCGTCTATTCTTGTATTGTTTGGAAAGAATACAATTTGTTTTTTTGTTGGTTGATCGAACAACATCCAAAATGCTTTTACATTCAACTAGTTGTTGGTTTGTTGTTTGGATGATTATTCCAAGTGCTTGTGATTTATGGTAAATGCATGGCAAGGGTCTGTGATGACAAGTTGCCATGGGAAAAAAGGAATGCTTTCTTGGAAAAGGATATCAGGGCTGAATGCCTTGTTTGTGCTTGATTCTTAAAGGATTTAATTAAGGAATGATTGTGCTAGGCTACCCCCAAGCTAGCAGTGAGACCCTACTCCAAGGGGGTCATGAGATTATCGCTATGAGAGGCTTGGACTAGCTCCATAGGCAAAATGTCTGTTAGTAGGGATAGTCTCGGGTAGTAGGAAATGTGGGTGCCAGAGGGGGCTTTGACTGTAAATCCTACATTGTTCCTAGAATCTGACAAGCCCCTTCGTGGACCCAGGGTGGGATCTTGGAACCCTAAATACTAGTTACAAGGGTCGAATCTTGGTGGGCAAAATACCCTCTTGGAATTCTGTGTATCTTCCGTTGGGTCGGCGAAAAGATCTGGAATTTGTGGTGCCATGTGATTTGGACCAATTACTTCTGTTGGACAGAAGGGATACATAATTTCTCGTGTATGGGCGGGGGACAAAGATTAACTTGAAGATAAGTTAAGGAACTTGTTTGCCAAATGATTGCTTGCTCTATTTTCATGTATGCGCTATAAGTTACGCAAATAAACCCTGTTCTTAAAAGGCTTGATTAATGAAGTTGATTTTAAATGTCGCCCATAAATGTGGTACGACCTAATTAGAAAACTAAAGCTATCAAGGGAAGCTGGTGGGCAGACCCGTGACGAGTCTGTCCTATGGTAGGGTGGTCCGAGAGAACTAGGAGGCTTCTCATAGGGTTTTACCGACGTCTGATGACCCGTAGGAATTGTTAGATTAGAACCCTGATTCATGTTGTTTTAGGGGACCGGAATGGGACTATGTCCTATGGGCAGAGAGGTTGAGCAATGCATCCCTCTCGTTTCCCATTCTCTTTGAACCAAGTGCAACATGGGTCTGCTTTGGCTTGGGTATCTTTGCGTAAAGTAGGATGCCCAGGATTCGACGCTAGAATGCTGTTAGGAGACCTTGGCCACACTAGGAGCCCAAATTTCAGGTCGATCCTAGTGGGTTTGGCTGTGAACATTCCGTTGCGAGGCGGATTCGGGAAACCCTAGGTGACAAAACTCAAAACATTCCATGGGAGTGCTAGGCAATGACACTTAGATTCGTTTCTTGATAGACCGCTAAAAACATTCCTAGACAGCCGATGGGCGGGCACCTTACATTGGATTGCGGTGTCTTGTTGATGTTGCAAGGATATTTTGTCTCGTCCTTACACTTTGTCGTTAGGGGCTCACTGATGGGGTGGATTTAATAGCCCCCTTCCTTAATGGAGTCCTCATGGCAACATGCAAACTAGGTGCAAATTACCAAGAAGAGATTTTGAGTAGCACATCAAAGAGACCTAGGGGACATGTTGAGAGCTTAATGGCCAGAGGTGGCTCATGTTGTATTCGGGGTACTGCAAGCTTTTACATGTCTCTTGTGCCCCATCAATTGGATGATGGCAAGATTCGTTTGCAGGATATGATGTTTCCCAACAGTTCAAACTCGATTCTACTCGATTGAACTCCATCCATACATGATCATAATGACACCATACACATACATCGTGGTTTGACAATGTTTGAGTTGGCGATGTGCACAAAATTCTTTACAATTTTAACTTTTCTTATCTAGTTTTTTCCCTCCAAAATCCAAATTAAGAATTAATTGAAGCACCAACTATGCACATAAAAAATCGGCCCTTTTCTTGTACCACAAAACCATGCTTTCACCCATCAAGGGCTAAATTTTTCCTAGATTGGGATTTTTTTTTTCCGATGGTGTATTATGAATTGCACATTACTTTTTGTCTCCTCAATTTCATATAGGGCCAAAAATTGACCTAAAATCTCCCCTAACGGATTTTGTTCAATGTGTCATGTAGTTTCTACACTTCTATTATAATACATTGGTAGATGGAGCCTACATTCATAGCTACAATATTGACAACAATCCCATCTCAAGCCACATGATGCACAACTTGTGTGAGATCACCTTCTCATCATCACTAATGGCAGTATTCATGATTGAGAGAATAGATGAGAAAGAGGAAACCACATCTCTTGCTCCATTGCTCCTCATCGGTGTTGTTAGTATTGCTTGTTGCTAGAAGTTTGCTTATAACTTAAAAAACACATCATTTGTTTTCTATAGAAACCTTTGGTGTAAGAGAATCTATATTGATATGAAGGCACTCAAATTGCACCTTGTACCAACCTATGCTTCTATGTTATGTACTCAATAATACTTTTCATCTAATTGGAGCACCATTTAATGATCTCTGGAGTCCATCTACTCTTTATTATCATGCAATGCACATCCTATAGTATTTCATCTAATTGGAGTACCATGTAATGATCTCTAGAGTCCATCTACTCTTTACTACCATGCAAGACACATCATAGAGTATTTTATCTTGTTTGGGTACTATCACATCCTAGTGGTGTACCAATTTGGTATTCTATACTACCATAGCGATAGTTTACATTTTCAAGTGGGAGAATAAAATCCCTCTACTAATCTATTATATCTCATAGTAAAATACCAAAATGTTTCTATAAATTTTGAATTGGTAATATGCAATACCCAATGGATCTAGTACTCTAGTACATTCCTTAGTATAGTATCAAAAGGACACTATGAGTGTCGGATGCTTTTGTGAAGTACCAAATTGGTACTATATAGTTCTTTGATATTTCCTAGCTTATTATCAAATGCTTTTATAAACTACCAAATTTTTATTGTACATTACCAAAATGATTTACTACTCTAGTACATTTGCTAGCTAGAATAGTACCAAAAGTATACCATAAACTTACAAATTGGTATTATACAATACCCAATGGGAGTACCAAATTCAAACAATTGATATTACTTGTTCTTCAATTTTGTGTTGGGTATGTTTTAGTCTATGTGTGGTAAATTTTCTTATGCCCTGCGCATTCCTTGTAGTAAACTTATAGCTTATCATTTGCTTCCTATAGAAACCTTTGGTGTAAATGAACCTATATTGATATGGAGGTAGTGAAATTGTACCTTGTACCACCCTATGCTTCTATCTTAAGTACTTAATAGTACTTTTCAACTAATTGGAGCACCATATAATGATCTCTAGAGTCCATCTATTTTTACTACCATGTAAGGCACATCATAGAGCGTTTCATTTGGTTTAAGTACTATCACATGCTAGTCCTATACCAATTGGACATTTTATACCACCATAATGATATTATAAATTATCAAGTGGGAGGATAGTCTATTATATCTCATGGTAGAGTACCAAAATATTTCTATAAAGTTTCAAGTTGGTAATATGTAGTACCAATGGATCTAGTACTCTAGTACATTCCCTAGTATAGTATCAAAAGGATATTAAAAGTAACAAATACTTCTGTGAAGTAGCAAATTGGTACTATATAATTCTATTATATCTCCTAGCAAAATGCCAAATGCTTCTATACCAAATTGTTAATGTATATTACCAAAATGATCTATTACTCCAACACATTCCTAAAATAATACCAAAAGGGTACTATAAACTTAAAAATTGCTACTATGTAGTACCAAATGGGCATATCAAATGGTTCTAGTACTCTTATATTCCTATAATGGTATCAAAATCTTTTGTAAACATTAGAGCTGGTACTTTATACTACCAAATGGCTCAAGTACTTTGTTATATTTGATAGCACAGTACCAAAATTATTCTAGAAAGTACCAAATTGATTTTGTATAGTACCGAATTGATATTCGATAAAGTTAAAAGGGTAGATCAAATGGTTCTAGTATTCTACTATGTTTCATAGTAGAATATTAAAATTTTGATGTAAAGTATCAAATTGGTACTATAAAGATTCACATTAGTACTACAAATTATCAAATTGGTATTGTAGATTTTTAGATTTATACTACATAGTACCAATTAAGGGTAGCAAAATATACTAGTACAATAATGATGCTTATTTTAAATGAAAAACTACCCTATGAGTTTCAATGTTTAATGTCATAGGTTGAGTTGTTTGAAAGGGTCCATCCAAATGTACAAATATATCTTAGATGCTTTGAGGCATTAAAGCCTTACTTTGTCCAAAAGTTAAAGTAATGATATACATGTTGTTATGTATATCATGCCCAAATGATATATTTTAAGTAAGCATTTAATCTAAAGTTACAAACCAAGTTTAGGCATCATGAAAAGAATCATGCCTACACATATTTCATCTATTTTGTAGAAATGATGATCCAAGTCAGTGTATGGAAAACTAATCAATATATCATAACATCATCAATATGTGGGAATCACTTATGTGTCCAAAGCCTTGCAATTTAGAATACCATGCAATAAAATGCTTGTTTAGGGATTGTGGTGATACGACATTAACAAGTTGATAATGTATAGTGATGAGACTTTAGTGAATGGTAGAAATATGATTGTGAAGATTGTCAATGATGTCTCAATCAAGGCAAGTGGATGCATGCGAGGTTGAGAAGAAAAATGAAGGACTTGGTAATGTAATGAACAAGAAGCTCTACTTTTTTTTTACCTATTCTCCTTTCATCTTAGGGGCTTAATCACAACTCCATATTCTTATGACATGCACAACAATTTAAAGCATACTTGATGAAGTTTCAATTTGATGTTGTTGTTTTAGTTATTGAATTTGTAGAGAATTACCCATTTAAGATATAGAATGAGATCAAATCCATGCACTAGTGGTGTAATCAAGTTATTATATCTATTCACATAACCTATATTAGGAACACATGAGGTGATGTGGAATAGGCATTACCATTTTTACATTTTGATTATAAGTTGTATGATGCTCTCTTTGTATAGCATTATTTTATTCTCTATGACAAGTGGATGAATCAGAAAGGCCTTTGTTTACAGTGTTATTGTCTATGGTTAGATGGTGTAGCATTTGACCATACCCAATGGTAAATTGCATGACAAGTGGATGAATCAAAACCTTTGTTTTATAGTGTTACTAGGTATGGTTAGATGGTGTAGCATTTCAATTCAAAGCTCAAATACCTTTGTACTTTGTGGCCATGTATTATCACTTAACAAGTTTACATATGATACATAACTTTTCAGCATCAAGACATGGAAAAGCAGAGCAAGATGGAGATAGGTACTAAAAAAGAGAACTATCACTCACAAAGTTGAAACCATATGGCTAGCCTATGAAGTGTGCAGCCAATGTAATCAACTATTTAAATAAACTCATTTCATCCTAGAGATAAGATGCATAGATGCAATACACAAAGACATTGTTGGGTAGTTTCCAAGGATGGTGTGCAACACAATGATCAATGGGATTGTGTTTATATTGCAACTCATGCTCATTCCATTGCATTGATGGATATTCAAAGGATAATCCATGTGCTTTACATATTGAACACTCTCGTGTATTTGGAATTCATGTACGTGTGGATAGTAGAGAATATGCAATAACTAGAAACATGAAGATTGAAAACATCTCACCATCTAGCCTATCCTAGAATCATAGGATGATAATGTTAGAGACCTTGATAGTTTTGGTTTGATTTGCTTGTGTAAAGTGTCTTTGAATTGCCCATTTATGAAGGGAAGCCTAATCATTTGTGTGAGCTACCATCCATTGGAGACAACTTTGCAATTAGAGAATGATGAGGATTTCTATATGATCAAATGCACTAGAACTATGTATCAAATAGTGAAGGCACAAAAGGATACATGGCACAATAAAATTATCAAAGAGGATAAAGCAATTAAAGGCTTATACCATGTCCAATCTAAAGGTAGAATTGACATGTACATCATTTTAGATCACATATCCTTGATTATGATCTACTCATACCTTGTAAGAGTAATCAAGTTTCCATGGAGCCTATTCCTATATGCCAAAACAAATTCAGGATATCTATCAAGGTTTATGAAAGCATATAATAGCATGTTATATGATGATAATGATGATGATCAAGATGCAACAGTCTTGTGACAAAATGTGTCAAATAGTGAGAGAAAGTACCAATAGACTTTTGTGGTAGCTTTTTCTAACACTAAACATCCAACCACATTGTCTTGATGATTTAAGACGATTGTTTTTGTCCCTCTCTTGAGTCTCTTGTATTTTGATAGCAGCCTGATACCTCACAGTAGAAAATTTGGTTCTATAAAGTACTCGATTTGGGTTGCTCTTCAGCCAAAGGAGGGTTTGGAACATTAGGATCAACTGTAGGCAACATATTTTCACTAAAGATAGCCACTAACTTGTAATACCCATTCTCATACCATCAAGGCCTGATTTCATGTCTTTAATATCATTTGAGAGTTGATGTAGACTATTAGAGTTCATGGAAGCATGGGACATCTTAATTCCATTCGTTGGTTGATTGATAGGAGAATGAGTGGAGCTTACATCAACCTCTTCATTCTCATAATGCATGTGGTATATAGCTTCTTGAGGGGTTTCATGTTCATATTCATGTTGGTATTCTCTCAGCTCTTCATTGATGGTCTCCAAAATAGGATCCCTTTTCTTATTTCTTGCCATGAGTAACTTCCTGTCAGCAGAGGAAAAACTCAATTATCTTGAGTTCTAGTGCTCCGAATAACAAACTCTTTGGCTCTTCTTGAAGCTTGAGAAGTCCCCTTTCTAACAAGCTATCAAGTGTTGAAAGTAGTTTAGTATAAAAAAATTGTAAATAGTTTACTGTAGTTGTCTAGAAATTCCTGCAACATCTACCAATACTGAAAATAACCTCTGCAATAAACCAAGGATTTAACAATCCCACTGTATGCTGCAAAAGAAAGTTCCAATCAATGGAACTTTGCTGGAAAACCCTGTTCCAACTCTTTTACCACTGACCCAATTAAAAAATGCCAACAATAGCATTCATAATGCTTATCATAACTCTGTCCACATTTGCCACTTGCATTGCATTATGTTGCCATACATTTGCTTTTGCATCATGTAATCCCATGCCAAATATACCATGCTAAAGGCTAAATTCATGTTCCCTTGAGTGGTACCATTAAATGCATGGGATCCGAGACTTGAGGGGTGTGCAAATTTCCCTCTCAAGCCAGTTTGTGCTCCCCTTCAGGGTCCTTGTCAGTAGGGGAGGGTCACCTCTCTTTTGTCCTAACTCGCCCGACATCCACTTTTCCTCATGGGTATATACATGGCAATTCAATGCTAGGCTCTAAAAAATCAGCATGAAATGCATGGAATGAAAAGAATTTGATTTCCCTTTTATGATATGCAAGAACTCGAATGGAATAGGCTGAAATTTGAATGGGGATAGGTAAGGGATAACCTCAGCAAGTGACTCACTACTTAACAATTCTTATTCCACTTACCATTGGGTAAAATTTCACTCATGTCAATGAAACAAAAAGGCAAACAATTCAATATCAGGGTTAGGTAAATGAAATGAGAATTTGAGGCACTTGGAAGTGATTATTTTAGTGAATTAGAGTGATTATGCAATGATCAATCACTAAGATAGCTCTATGGATTTCCCTTGAAACACATTTGATAAAATGGATGGGATTCTTTATCATTTTAATCCCTCTATCATCAATTGGACTTAGCTTAGCACAAGGATTTAAAGAGAGATTAAAAGATTATTAGAGTACCTCTTAAGCTTGTAGGAGAAGAGTGTTGTTGTTGATGAAGGAATCTCCCACAAATAGAGCTTGACTTCAACTTCAAATCCATCCAAATCTTAAGAATGCTCCATAAAGAAATAGCCCTTAGCTTCATTGAGTTCCATGGTTGCTCCAATAGCTTCAAGAATAGTTGATGTAGGTAAAATTCTTCTTCTACTTGTTGTAGAGCTTGAATGAACAATGAAAGAAACTCCAATGTAGTGTGTAAATCACAAAATTTGAAGAGAGAAGCCAAAATTTTAGTGACATTGAAGGTACATGCTTTCCATTACCTTCCCTTGATCAATGTTGGATCAAAACTCTCCAATATTGGATCAATGTTGATGAAGACTTGAGGGAAAATGCTTGAGGATGCTCTAGGAATGGTTTACCACTAAAACCCCCTTCATTTGCTTCAAGAATTCAAAAATTATTTGGTGCTATCCCAAATAGTCATGTCCAGGGTTTCATGAGAGAAGGGAAAGCTCAGAGATGAAAGAAAGGTTGTAAAGGCTTGAAGGAAAGCTTGGCCAAAGGTAGAAGAGTGCTAGTTAAGCTCTCTAGGAGCTCTCTTGCTCCATTTTTTCCACGCTGATACAAGAGTATGTTTTTGGTGCACTCGGGACAACAACATACTCTTGTCCTTCTTCAAAAAAAATTGAGCTACGATAGCCATATGAGTATTCCAAGTGAAGCTAATGAGGTGAGGAACAGGGCTATGTAATCCATTGACATGATAGAGATCCAGAAGACGAGATTAGATCAGTCCATTGCCATGGATTCTTGAAGGCATCTTGAAGGGAAAGAGAAGAAACCCTTGTTTCCCGAAAAGTAGCTCTAACTTTTACCTTCACTAAGTCCTGTAACCCTTAGTTTGTCCAACTTACCCCAGTTTTTGGTCCAAAACTTGGTCACGAGTTGCCAAATTGGTTGGAGCCCACCATTGTCCACTGGTTCATGCCAAGAACCTCCATCTTAGTCATGGTTTGTAAGAGTTCTCCATGCCAAGCCACGGTTATGGAAGAACTAACTCCTGTGATTCAATTTTAACTACGGTTTTCACTCCCTAGTCACTGCAACTGAATCTATTGCATGAAAATGAATTCTAACAAGATCTTAACTAAAGCTCTGATACCAATGTAATGAATCATTTAACTAAGAAAACAAATCTAACTAAAAACTGGAATAGACATGAAATAACAAGAGAACTATTGCACCAAGACATCTTGCCATGTATTAATGATGAGAGTTCAAAAAATACATGACAGCCATGGCTAATGCTTCATCTAGCAAGAAGGAAACTAACATCAAGAAAGTGAACACTAAAACTTAGTGAATGAGCCAAAAGATGTATTCTCTTAGCCTCTTGCCTTCTTTATCCTAACCCCTCATTTCCAAAGTTAAGGGCACATTTACATAGGCAAGGGCTAAATTTACAAGGGCTAAAAATTACTAGGTATGGAATTAGCATGATTCCAAAGTACAAAAATATCAAAGTATTTTTCCTTCATGAAAGATGGCCAAGAGCTCTAGCAGACAACCAACACCTATTCCTTTCCACATTCCATCTAAAAAACTTGAGCTCTATGGGATCCTTGAATACTTGACAAGAGAGCTAGTAGGTAACGTGGCTGCCAATCTCAAACCCCTCAAATAGAAACCTAGGAGACGATGAGTAGCCAAAAGACGTAATGATTCAGCAATGAGTATAAGACTGTTACTCTCCAAATGAGAAAAGTGAGGAAGAGGCTAAGATAATAGAGTATGACATGGATAGCCGAGTGATTGAACATATATGAATATAATTCAAGCCATGAAAAGCCAAATTTTTAAGGATCAAAAGAGGAGTCTTCAAAATGGAATGTGACCATACTTGGTTAGATTGCCTAGGAGTGATCGATTATGAAAAAGTTGGATTAAGTCAACCAAGTATATCATCACTTCTTGGAACAAAATTGGCCTCAAAGTTGCAACCACCAAGGGAGACTCCTTCTTCTAGTGAAGGTTGTGAGTTTAACTCTGAGTCGGAAGTGAGCTTTGAGAGCGACCCAAAAATATCCCACTAGCTACCTAAGACCAAATGCACCAAGGGGGACCTGCCAGTCCACTAAGGCACATGCGATTGAAGGAGGAAAAGAGAAAGCAACCAAAGGCTGAAGAACAATAAAAGCCCTAAGACCTACCTAAGCACTTCATGAAGATAAAAAAGGTCGATAGGGTAGCGATCTTCTTAGGAGCTTAGAGGTAAGGACAAGTAAATGAACTAATAGAAGGGCCTACTAAGGTCAAGGAAGTCAACTTGGCAGAAAAAGGGAAAAATCCTTGACGCGTGTTCATAGTTGATGACCTAACTAAGCAATCAGACGCTGATCTTGTCACTCTCCTACAAGAGTACATAGATGTGTTTGCTTGGTCCTTAGATGAACTCAAAGGAATCAATTCAAGGTTCGTGACGCATAACATTCTGATGACTTTGATGCAATACCAATCAAACAATGACCATACTTGATGAATCCAAAGCACGTACATGTTGTCAATGAGGAGAGATAGATAATCTATTGAAGGCCAGATTTATCTACAAAATCAAGCACACGGAGTAGGTATTACCCATAGTGATTGTCCTTAAGAAGATCGAAAAAATTCAAGTGTGTGTAAACTATAAAAAAGTCAATGTAGCAACAAGGAGAGATAATTATCCACTACCCTACACAAAGCACATACTCAAGAGAGTAGCGGAAAAAGAGGCCTATAGTTTCCTAGATGGCTTCTCATGCCATAATCAAGTGCAAGTACACCCCGATGATAGGCATAAGACAACATTTGTAACAGAATTTGGGTGGACAAATGAACTAGGTACCTTTCAATGCCTCATGTGTGACATCTTCAAAGACATGCTTAGGCGAGGTCTAGAGGGGTTTGTTGATGATTTATGTGTTCATCTAGTTGGAGGGAACACCTAGATAAACTTGTGTAGTCTTTGAGCAGTGTAGGCTATATAATCTCTCCTTGAACCCCTTGAAGTGCTAGTTCTGGGTAAAATATGGATGTATCCTAGGACACGTAGTGTCTAGAAATGACATTGCTACTAACTTCTCCAAAATCAGAGTCATTATCGATTTACCACCACCCATGAACTATAAGGGATTTCAGTGCTTCTTAGGACATATAGGGTACTATTGGTGATTTTTTTTGAATTATGCATTGATTGCTAGACCCATTTACAAATTGTTGATCATATTTAAGTGGACCGAGGGGAATGCCAACACGCCTACGAGGAACTAAAAAAGGCTCTCACAACCGCACTGATCTTACGATTTCCAGCTTGGAGCATAACATTCCACATGCACATTGATGCCTCTAAGCTCACTGTGGAAGCCATTCTGTGCTAGCCTAGTGAACATAATCTTGATTATCCTATGAGCTTTGCTAGTAGACAACTCATAGATATGAAGATGCATTACTCTACAATAGAGAGGGAAGGCCTAGCCATGGTGTTTGCTATAAAGAAGCTTTGTCATTATCTTTTGGCTATGCCCTTCACCTTCTTTGTTGACCATCAATCTTTGCTTTATCTAGTAAACAAACCTTGCATTATAGGTGCACACCTAGATGGTTACTTCTACTTCTAGAATTTTACTTCTCCATGGTTGTACACAAGGGTAAACATACAAACCATATGTCCTGTATACCCACAGGAGAAGCTACTGGACACGGCATCATAAACGACTTGCATGATGCACACTTGCTTAGCATGTCTAGTGAGAGATCTATTCAAGGTTGATCTAATGTGGTATTGGGCAAATGACATAGTCCAAGTCCTAGAGCATGGACTGCTTGAGTGACCTATAGAGAAGGCTAGTAAGCTAAAACGCATTATCCTTAAGGGTTAATCCTATTAGTTAATTACTGGCCAGCTCTATAGACTAGGATAGGATGGGTTATTGTGAATATGTGTGTGAGAGCATGAAATGCATGATGTGCTTGTACTGAAGCACATGGTTGAATTACTAGAGGATCCTTTAGTAGAGACTACAACACGCAAGGTGCTGCAATCTTAGTTGTGGTGGCCCACCCTATTCCGTGATGTTGTTAAGTTCATGAAGCATTGTGACGAATGTCAAAGGACCAAAGTACCCATCCATAAGAACAAGATGGAATTGACCTCGATAATAGCAAAGTACCAATCAGCCTTGCAACATAGTACTCACATGCGAAGTATATCATTGTAGCAATGGATTATCTCACGAGATGGGCCAAAGCTCAGGCCACCAAGAAGAATGTCGCTAGGACTACAGTTAAGTTCCTTTGGTAGCATGTGATCTCACAATTCAACGCCCCATTGATCTATTTAGTAATCAAGGCATGAACTTCATTAATGAAGTGATTGCCCATTTACTATCCGCATTCCTGATCATCCATAGAAAATCATCACCATACTACCCTCAAGCTTACAGTCAAGTAGAATCAACGAGTAAGATCCTAGCGAATTTCTTGATTAAGATAGTCTCTACCTCATGCAAAGACTAGGATTATAAACTCATGGTAGTGCTATGGGCCTATAGGACATCCTACAAGATGATTGTACGACAAACACCATTCATATTGACCTATGGGATTGAAGCAATCTTGGCAGTGGAGTTTTTCATTCCAAGCTTGAGAGTGGCATTGCAAGAGAGGTGGGATAGAAATGAGGTATGGACAAAATGCTTGGTAGAGCTAGAATGCCTTTTTGAGCTCAACCTGACTCCTAGCTACCCATGCACTAATTTGCGAAAATGCAAGACACAAGAGCTAGTTTGACAAACATGTGAAACAACATGACTTTGAGCAAGGTGACCTACTACTACTATACTCTATAAAGGGCCATAAGCAAAAGATGAAGCTTAGAGGATTGGGGCCTTTCAAAGTCCCCAACATTAATCATACTAGCAACATAGAGCTTGAGACCCTAGAGAGAGAGGGCAGAGGCTTCTTCAATGGCAGTTGCCTCAAGAAGTACTACCTATCAATGCATCCATACACGAGCCTCCAATGCTAGAACCCCATGTGAATGTAAGAGTAGCCACCATCACTGAGATAGACTATGAGGATGAGGAAGCAATAGCACTTGCCTACGTATGCATATCAGTGACTACCTAGAAGACACACGCCTTTGATGCACTTATTGACGAGGGAGCTGACTTTTATATCCTTATACATGATCATTGGATCCTCATTGGTCAGCCCCATAACTGCAACCTACTAACGCTAAACTCAACCTGTTTGGGAAAAATCCTACTCACTTCTTGGAAAGTGTAAAATAGTGGTCTCTATTGAGACTAAAAGCATACCTATGATCTTCTTTGTGTTGCCTAACATTAAGACTACCAGTAAAGGAATCACTACTAGGACATGCATTCAAGAAACAAGCACATTGCAATATCAACTACAACTTGTAGCACATTTACCTCACCATTGGTAATGTTTAGATAGTGACAGCTTTCAACAAGGGTAGCGTGGCTCCATCAAAGCTTATAGTGCCACTGTTAGAGAAACCTAGTGCAAGGTTTGGGAGGGGGGATCATGACTTGTCCCACCCTGCCAAGACAAACTGGCCACAACCCAAAGGAGACACACCCAAGACAATTGACCAATAGCTCAAATGGGTGCTCAAATGACAATCCATAATCACAAAACCTCATATCCAAGGCCTAGGAGGCAAAGCTGTGCACTACAGAAATAGATGAACAGTCAAGCCGTGATGGGTGCCCAAATACCTATTGTGCACTCAAGGCTACATGAAGGAAACAACTAGATTTGGTTGCCCAAAACTACGAGCGGCACACATGCCCCTCAATCCAAACCCTCAAGCCCATCTCCACAAAATGGTGAGCCAACCAGGAATGAGACATTGATTGACTAAAAAAGCACTAAACCCATAGAACCTCAATGAGTCTATTGATCAAAACCACAACCAGTTGCCCCTAGATCAATTGAACCCCTAGCACTCCTAGCGTCCCAATTGCTTCACAAGCAGAGAGCGGCAGTGCATCACCTAAGTCCCAAGACCAACCCCTCGCACAAGTGGCTACTAAACACCCTACTGACCAATCCACAAAACAAGCATTGGTTTCTAAGTTATCCATTCTAGCCAAGCCCCAACCTCTTGTAGGCCTCAAACCCTCTTATGAGTATAGATCCATCCTTACGTTGGCCTCGAACCTAGCCACGAATATGGGGGACAACTTAGGCCTCTTAGATGAGCCATTGGTAGTCAGCTGATGTGTACTTCTTGCCATGCACTTGGAAAGAATACAATTTCATGTTTGTCAAGATTCCCATGGTAGCCGAGGAATTGATCGCCAACAAGATCTTGTAAAGCAAGCTCCCAAACAATAGCTGATCACATCCTATAGTAGGAGCAAATTCTCTGCAACAAACCAGGAGAGCTAAAAAAGCTAGTCAGCTCTGACTCTTCTTTTTTACATAAATGGTATGCTCTTCATCTCTAATGAGAACAAGATGGCTACCAAATTATGACCAATGCAGAGCAGAGACACACAATCAGAACCTCTAAGTATGATCCAATCTATGTGGTTCCTACCTCATTTGGAGTATTGTCCATCGGTCTCACAATCAATCGTTATTAGAGGAACACGTTATGGCCCACCCCCTATTTCCATCCAATCCTAACCAAGGAAGAACTGCACATTGCTAGCAAGATGAACTATGGTGACTTCCTAATTGATGTTCTAACCTACATTACACACATAGGTATTAGACCTTATGAGATGGTTCATCATACCCAGTTGGAGTATAACCCAAACTTCTACGATTGGCTCGTGATGAAGTAAAGAATAGCAAGCATGTGCTTAATGCTCTTAGCCCTTGATCCTCCAATCCTAGGAAGGATTTTCATCACTCACAGTGGGGAGGGGGTAAGGTTGAAAAGAAGATATGACTTGAACCTCAAACCAAATTTTAAAAGCAAAAAGGATGGATAAAAATCAATAAAATTTTTCATTTTGTGCTTGATCATTTCATCTTTCCATATATTCATGATCCCATTATCTTTTTGCAAAAAGTCATTTTAGGTGAACTAATAGTGAGATATTGCATTGTGTTAGGAACCACAACAAAGGTAGAAAGCTTCTATTCATGGAAGAAGAGGGGGCCAAATATAGCCTAATGACAAAAATAAGGGTCTTTAATTAGCTTAAGTTCAAAAGCATCCAGAAATTAGGTGGCATGACAATGGAAGAGAAGTAGTAAAACAAATTATCGACTAGTGTAATCTTAGTAAATATATGGAGAAGGTCAACCAAGCCATTGACTATAGCAAGTGCTACTTACAATACCGAATCATACACAACCTAGAAGAACTTGTGGCAATTGAGGATGTAGCCATGAAAATTGTTGAGCAATGCAATCTACTCAAGTATCTCGAGAAGATTGGCCAACAAATAGATCACAACAAGTGTACTAAAATGCCCTGTTTTTTATTTTAAAAAATTTTCCACATTTATCGGTCTTCTTTTTCCATCAAGAAATCTTCTTATGATCCTTCTTAATCTTTCTTTGTGCCTTGTGTCATTTCGAGGGTTAACAATAACCCCCTTCCTATAGCTGAGTGCCAATCCCATTGCACTGGATGGTATGCATTGGAGAGGTTGAGAGTGGTTTGTAAAATAGTACTTGGGGATTTTGGGAATTCGGTCATGTAGGATAAGCTTGTGACATTGGATCGGAGATTACTAGTGCTAACAATATGTTGACTGATCAAAGGGGGTCTCTGGAGTTGTTGGCTAGCTGCACAGCTATAGAATATACTTGTAAAGGAAGAATAGATGCACTACCATTGTCCTACACTTGAGGATTTAGTTCATGGAAGGAGAAGGTGTTGTGCATGACTTAAGAAGATAGGTCTATCACAAATTGCCCTTTCCATAGCAATACTATTTCATGCCTAGCTACCTTGGCTATGGCTTCCTTGCAAACATAGTGTATTTCTTGTATTTCTTTGCAAGTATGATGTAATTCATAAATTTCCAGTTATTTGACTTGCTATGAAAGCTAGTACATTGCAATTGAGGTAGGGACCTCAATTGCACTCTTAGCTTCACACACTTGTATCTCTTCACATTGACCCAATTCCTAACATGGCTTGGCATGCCATCAGACTTGGACACTCTACTAGTGCATGCTTGGGTTAGATACATCCTTATGTACACTCCCTTAAGCATAACCCTAGAGCTAACTTAGACCTTCACAAGCCTCACAAACTACCATGTTCTTTCTCTTTGGAAGCGCAATCTAAGCATGGCCTTCACATAGCAAATCCACTTGCAAAAGGAGTCAAAGCAAAGGTTTCTTGGTTTCTCCATGCATCCTTAATCTCGATTACAAAGGCAGCCTCAAAATTATGAAGCAAGCATTCATTATGAAATTTGAGTGCTAAGTTATCCATCACATGTATTAAAAAAAAAAGAGAACAAAATAAGATAGTATTATGATGCAAGTACATTAGGAAGGAACAAAACTACATAGTTTTATCTAGACAACATTATGATCCTTCTTGATCTTAGGTAGACCAACATTATAGTCATCACACATGTATTTTACAAAAAGGGAACAAAACAATAGTGTTATGATGCAAGTAAACTAGGAAGGACACAAATCTATGTAGTTATCTAGATAACCTTATGATCCTTCTTGATCCTAGGTAGACCAACATTATCGTTCATAGAATGCCTTCCCATTTTCCCTATGAAATTTCGAAAGGATGTCAATGTATTTCAATATTTATGTACTCTTACCAACCTAGTGTTTTAGATAGCACAATATATACTTGGACATCCTTTAAGACTATTAGGTCAATAAGCTATTTTGGATTTTAGATGTCTAGCACTAGAACCAACATGAATAGTTTAATGCTTAATGTCATTTATGTTTAGGATACTACCTTGTCTTTTTTTCAGGAAAAGCATGTATAGCCAATGATGCCTTTCTTATGCTTGAGCCATTTGATTTAGGTCATCTATGTGACCTACCTAAAGAGTCTATAGTCGTAGTGGATTGTTATTGTTGGATGCTCTTAGCTATCACTTTGATTATTTAAATTTATGAAGCATTATCAAACTCATAAGAGAAGACAATTTTTTTGTACACAATCTAAGTTATTATTTTTACAATGGTGAATCTTTTTACAATAAACTATTAGTAAAAGCTATCTTCCAATCTTTTCATAATAATACCACACATGTTGCTTTATAAATTATGATTAGCACCAATACTCTAGGGATTCATTATATATATACCCTCCATATCACGTGTTCAAGGCATATTTATAAAAATCATTATCTGTGAATTTTTCCTGAATAAAGGACATCCCTTCTTATTCAGTTTGTAAATAACCCCTTTATATGCATCAATACTGCTACAAAGGATCCATTGAGTTACACAATTTGAATCATGGGACTCAAAATGATAACAATCTTCATGTTCTCAAAATTAGACACTTTTGATCTTCTCCCATGTTTTTCCCTTCTTGTGAAGTTGACCAATCATTGGAACTCAGGGATGTTGATGTGTAGCACAAAAATTTCAACAAACATATTGAACTCTATGAAGCCAAGCACTAGCTCAAAGAATGTACACCTAAGTTGGTTCATAGAGATTGCAATTTTTGTGCTTATATTCAAGAGTGAGGGTTTGAGATGTACAAAATCACATATGTCATGAAATGCATCAGAGGATTATGTATCAAAGATTCTTGGCAAAACTTGGATCTAAAAAATCACTCGTAGTTCTAACATGGTAGAGTGTCAAGTCAAAACAAGGGACATGACTTTCGCGTAAAATTTTACTCCCTTGACTATTCTTTTTACTTTGGGATGTGTCAGCTAACTTTCCTTTCCAACTGTAGGTACTTTGTCGCATGATAGAATTTATGCCTAGTGCATAAGCTTGGGTAATTAACTATATGTATACTCTCTATATCATTGTGTTCAAGGTCTATTTATAAATATCTTTATCTGTGAATTTTTCTTTAATAAAACATAATTTTTTCTATTCAATTTGTAAGTAACTCCTTTATATGGGACCCTTCTGTATGTAAAGAATGTGTAAAAATGATATTTTAAAAATATTTCATGTTGAGCCCACTTGATACATATATATATTTATGAGTCAACTCCTTGAGGATGTGAGCCCCAAGTGTTGCAAATGGAGGATGATTGGCTCTTGAGTATAATACACTAGAAAATCACAATGTCGATGGAGAATCCATCTACTAGCTTCTATTTTAAATTAGATAGTAGGAAGATTCGAAGCTTAGACTATTCCTAGTGGAGAGTGCGTGGCTCCATATATTTTAGAAATTGTAGTCTTCTTAAAATTCTAACTCCGCAAGTTGTAATATCCAACACTTGTAAACTTTCAAAATTTTTTAGCTAATGGAATATTATCACTTTACAAAATTATATATTTGTAGTATTTTAATTTTTTAAGTTTAATTTATCATATATTATGTAGTTATATTCATAACTATTCAAGCAAGCATATGTGTACATGTACTTTAACTTTTGAGATAAGATGCATGCATCCAACTACACATCGAGAGAGAGAAACATCTATTCTAACCTTGATTCTTTTGAACACATATACACATTTCTTTTATCGAGATAAGACACATACATCTAAGCATCCACCAAAGGATGGGGAAAAGCCATCTCCTATTCCATGGATAGAGTATGTGTGTATTCTTGTAATTTACAATGAAATTTGTAAACATATATAACACCCTTTTAGTGACATCTAATATATACATTTCGATTTACATATGCATGTGAAATTTACAAACATGTTCAGTAAAGCCATAACTAAACATTATGTACGAACAATCCTTTAATAGTCTAAAACTTAGGGTTTTTAAGGTGAAACTACTTTAGTTCTTGTTTCTTATTTTCATTTCACACATTTTCTCTTCATCTCTATACATCCACCACATCCCTCCTCCTTCTTAGTGCAATAGATGCTTGCATATGCTTTAACACATGGATCCAAGAGTCTCTCTTTGGTAGCCAAGGTGATGATATCTTTGAGGTCCTCTCAAAGAACATCAACCTTGAACGCGTGCTCTCACTGTTGGATCCCCCTTTTACATCTTGAAAGACTTTGTGGCCACCATTGCTACTTGCACATACTCCATCAAGGGATTTTGACATGACTTTGGTGCCTCAGGAATAGCTCATGGTATTTCAAGCAACAAAGAACCACCAAAAAGTGATGAATGGGTGCTTAGTCCTACAAAGTGTGCATTATTTCCATGGGCAATGCACTAGGTACAGTACCTTTGGAGCTCGTGGAGTGTGATTGTGCATTGGAAATTTACCTCCTTGCATTGGATACATCCATAAAGGAGGAGAGCAATGAAGATAGAACTCCACAAGTTATTGCTATCACATATAGGAAAGACAAGCCAATTGAAGAGATAATAAATCTTCAAGAGGAATGTTAGATGTGGTGGTGGAGCAAGGGTTGGCTCTCATAGTGACATCCTCTTTAGAAGAGCCATAAGTCGATAAACACAATCTCACCTCCTTAAAAGCCATTGAAGTAGATGACGTGCAATATTTGCTTCTATCAAATGTGCTACAACACTTGGAAATGAAGGAAGAAGAGTTGTTCTCCATCCTAATTAAGGATTTGATGAAATATATTATTATTATGTGGATATGCATCCAATGATGGCAAATTCTAGAATATATGATGGCATAAGCTTAGATATAGTGAGTGCCATCATAGTAGTACAAGAGAAGATTGCCTTGGCTAAAAAATATTATATTATACTAGATGTTGAGTTTGAAGCACTACAACATGATTTATTTGGACCAAGGCTCCAACTTTCTACCAAGGAGTTTGTGGATCCCTCTGCCAAGAGGTGCCTCATTGACACACGAGGAAACAAAGATATAAGATTATCTAGAAAAGATGAAATTTCTAATTATCATACATTTTTACGTAGCGAAACTTGATCGTAGGGTGTATTGTGTACCCAGGGTCCATCGATGAAATCTTGGTAAAAAATGATGCATGGAACTACCCTATTTAACATCTGGGGCCACTTTCTTACTAGGACTTTGAACAAGGTGGTTGTCTTGTTTGAACTATCTGAAGTCTAGCATATGGGGTCACTTTCCTACCAAACTTTGGATAGACCAACTGCATGCATCATTTTTTGCCAGTGGACTCTAGGGACCCGATGCAATCTATGGTCAAGTTTCGTCATGTTTTGATAACTCTAAATCAGTTACTAATCATGTTGTTTCATTTGACCATGTTATTCAAGATATACTATATATAAATGAGTTTGAGTCAAGGAGGATCTCAATATGTGGATCAATGGAAGAACTTAGCTCTAAGGAGTACATTGGCAACCTTGTTCCCAACTTGGTGGTCTTCCACAAGAAGTGCTCACTACGAAAAATAGGAAATAATAGAAAAAATTCAGGCCTTGATCAATTTGAATCTTTTCAGGTGATACCTCCAACATCTATCTTAGAGAAGGTGGTATTAGTGAAGTGATCAAAGCTTCTCTACCTATTTGACTAAGTGTATGGTGGAGCAATTATGTGCTCGCTATATTATGTGAGCTCCCAAAATTATTAGATTCACTTCTCCTAGAGGAAGAGCTAAAGGAAAGGTGTATCATTTTTTTCATCAAAAGCTCACCCCTTCTCTTTGTTGATGAGTCAAGAAACGAATGAAAGTTCTTATTGGCTATTGGCTCTTCGTATTTTTCATCATTATCAAACATGTCATGTATTTTTCTTGATGAATATAAGATATTTTGCTTTGTCTTGATAAATAAATATTCATTGAATAAATGTGTAGTTTGTGTATGTGTGACAGTAATATATAATATGTTAATGACACATTCGCATATATTAATATAATCTGATTTAATTATGTCAATACCTAGTACGTATACTCACATCATGCATAGATAATAACACAGCTTGTATCCGTACCTATTACTACTTTTGAAATAAAATTTATTTTTGGAAGAAAAAATTTAATCCATTTACACATTAGAAAAGTGGCTCCAAATGCCAAATTTCAAAGAAGAGGCCTCTTGGCTTTTTTTTTTTCCAAAAAACATATATTGGGCTTTTGGCCACCTAATGGATGTGCATGCGAAGTTTCATTATATTTTGATATAGTTTGGTATTTTTATACTATCTTGCATAAAATTATGGATGAATCGATAATCGATAAATAAAAATTGTGATTACAAGCCCTTGGAAACTTCACACCAAATAGACTAGATATCACGAGTAAATTTTGTAATGAGAAATGACAAATTTTCACTTGTTTTTCCTATTAGAATTGACAGTGCTAGCAAAAACTACTGTGAAGATGCACATTGAAGTTAAGAGTAAAGGATGAGAGCAAAAACTTATTTCATATTTTTAGGTGAGAACAACAAATTTGTACTGGGAGACATAGTCAAGTATCCAATGCATAAGGATAACATTATTTCAAAAAAGATAATATTACAAACTATATTTATTCCATTGGAACAAACACATCCTTCATTGCTTGAATATTTCTTACAAGTTGAATTCCTTGGGTGTTACAATGATACGCTTCACATGTACTGCACAACGTTAAGCATCAGTCATCAAGTCTACCAAAAAGGTACTTGGGAATGGTTGGACACATTGTTTTGTGCCCAATCTAAATCTTTAAAAATATGGATTGTTGATTGAGTTTTTCAAGCCGAATATGAAGGCTAATACATCCCTAGTAATTCACCTTAATTATATGGAAAGTCTGCTAGCTCAACTTACATGGATTAACTTAAAAATAAAAGAAGACATATGCACTAGAGTTTTGCTCAAGAGTCTTTCTCTACAATTTGGTAATGTCTCCATTATACTAATTAATATGCCAAATCCAAAGATGATAAACATCAAAGCATTACTCCTTGAAGAAGAGAAGAAGCCCAAAGATAAAAAGGAAGCAAGCACTTCAAAGAAAAAACAGTTGCTCTATGTCAACAAGTACAAAGGAAAGAAAGATATCGTTTGTGACTTTTGCAAAAGAACTAGGCACATTGAAATTTTTTTCATGCCACAAAAATATCAGAGAAGGCCTATCTTGCAACTGTCAAAGAAGAAGACCACCATGAAGAAGAAGAAGAAGAAGAAGAAGAAGAAGAAGAAGAAAAGAAGAAGAAGACACTCAAGAGCAAAAGGACAGGCCTCATTAGTCCTTCTATTCCCACTATTCAGATCAACTTTTTAAAGCCTTTTATGTACTTGCATTAATGCTCCAATTATAAGCCTTGTAACCCTCATATAACCTGTGCACTATAGCTTCTGCACACTTATTGAGGCCTTGTGAGACAGCCTTTAGCTAGACTTATTGCCATAACTGTCGTGCACATGACAATTCTAGTGTAGAGATGTTTGTAGCCTTATCAATCTCGGAAGGTGTTGGGGTTCGAGATATGGATTATTTTATTTGAGATCCCACTTTTAATAGTCTAACTCTCTAAATCTTAATTATGAGAAGTGAGAAAGTCGAAACATCACATCCTCTTCCCCTTAGAGGAATCAAGATTTCCTCAACTCAAATGAAACCAGGGATATTGGTTACATAGTGATTTTTCATCGACCCAAGTGGCATCCTCTTTAGGATCATCTTTTCACTAGATGAGATACTCCTTAAGGGCTTTGCTTCTTAGAACCTTCTCTCGCATGTCAAGTATCTTACCTTGTTGAAGTTCGAGGACTCCTTAACTTGGCATCACAATTTGTTGGTCATTAAGTACATGATCAAGGTTGGGAACATAGGCTTTCAATAGACTAATATTGAATACATTGTGCACTTTCAAGTAATAAGGGAGTTACGGCTTGTAAGCATTAGGTCCTGAACACTTTAGCACCTTATACGGCCCGCAATATCTGGGACTTAGCTTCTTGAATTTCCCTAGAGTTAATGAACTTTTCTTTGGGCGAGCTCGAACAAAAACCATGTCTCCTTCTTTGAAAATGTGTCCTTGTCTTTGCTAATCAGCATACACTTTCTATCGACCAGCTTTGGCAGCTTAAATATCTTGTCTTAGCCTTTACTTCATGATTCATTTTTTCCAGCATTTGCTTAGATGCTTCTACCTATAGGGTAGGATAATAAAAAGTTAGTGGCGTAAGACAGCCTTGTCCATACAATCCCTAGAAAGAAGTCATTTGAAAACTTTGATGGTATGATGCATTGTAGGTAAATTAAACTAAGGATAGGTATTGGATCCACTGCTTAGGTTGCCTATTGCAATAAGCTCTAAGTATATCCTCAATAACTTGATTAACCCGCTCTATCTGCCCATCAGTTTGGGGATGGTAAGCAATACTAAAGCAGAGTTGGGTTCTTAGAGCTTTGAACAAACTCTTCCAAAAGTTTAATGTGAAGAGAGAATCGTGGTCATTGATGATTCTTTAGGGTAATCCATGTAGTCTAAGCATTTCCTTAATGAAAAATTTGGGGGTATTGGAATCCTTGTAATTGGTTTTTACAGGAATAAGGTGTGTAACTTTTATTAGCATATCAATGACTACCCTAATTGAGTTATATCTTCCTTTTACCAAGGGTAATCCGATTATGAAGTCCATGCTAGTATATTTCCATTTTATTTGAGGGATATTAAGTGGTTGGAGCTTGCCTAGCAACTTGACACATTCAACCTTAATTCATTGGCACTTTAGGCATTTGGTAACATGCTTAAGTATATCACTCTTGATTCTCTCCCAATAGAAGCGTTTTTTGATCGTATTAAGAGTCTTAGCATATCCAGGATGACCCAAAAATGTAGAATTGTAAGTTCCCATAGTATTTTCTTCTTGAGTTCTTGGCTTGCAGGAATACATAGGCTTGTCTTGAAATAGAAAGGCTCCTCGTTTATGGAAAAATCTTGATACTTAGACTTGAGTTTTGGACTTGTATCCTTAATGGAAATTTCTCTTAGCATTCTTTGACAGCTTGGATCCTTCACTGCTTCTTCTTTAGCCAAATCTATGATAGGGTTACTAGGGATCAAAATCATTGTAGCAAGAGTTTTTGCCCTAGAGGGTTCCTCTGGGATTAGAGTATTGAGAAATGATTCACGGCTTAGGGCATCCACAACCACATTCTCTTTGCCTATTCTATATTTGATTTCAAAATTAAATTCCTAAAAAATCTCAATCCATCGGCGTTGCCTCATGTTGAGGTCTAGTTGAGTGAAAATCCACTTCAAGCTTTTGTGATCAGTGACTAAGAAAAACTTGTTACCGATCAGATAATATCTCCATAATTTCAAGGCATGGATTACATCAATTAATTCTAGATTATGTGTAGCATAGTTTCTTTGATGGATCTTTAATTTCCTTGAAGCATAGACTATTGGATGTCCTTCTTGCATAAGTATGCATCCCAATGAAAGAGAGCTTGTGTTAGTTATTTATGACTTCAAACTCCTTGCTTAGCTCTCAAGTAGCCTTAAAATAGGGGCAGTTACCAAACTATGCTTAAGCTTTTCAAAGTTGGATTGTTCAATGGATGTCCATTTAAGGGAGACTTGCTTCTTTAGAAGGTCAGTGAGAGGTGCAACAATCGAGGCATAGTCTTTAATGAAGACTCTATACTAACCTATTAGCCCTAGAAATCTTTGAACCTCTTTGACCATTGTTAGGGGTGGCCAATCTTGTATATCTTTGACCTTGCCTAGATCCATTGAAATGCCATCTATTGACACTATGAACCCTAGATATTCAATCTACTTTTTGAAGAAAGCACATTTCTTCTTTTTAGCATAACTTGTGGATTCTCATTGTTTCAAGAACTATTCGTAGTTGTGGTTCATGATCTTCATTCTCGGAATATGTTAAGATATCATCAAATAAAACAAGGATAAATTTGTCAAAATAGGCTCTGAAAATGTAATATCTCCCCCCCCCCCCCCATGACCCTTGTGCTTCCCCCCGTGCCTCCCCCATGAAAACCCCCCCTCATGATTACAGTGCCCCCCCTCTGACCATGAAGGAGAAGAAGGAGGAGAAGAAGAGGGAGAGAGAGGAGAAGGAGAAGAAGAAGAAGAAGAAGAAGATAAGGAGAAGAAGAAGGAGAGGAAGAGGGAGAGAGAGGAGAAGAAGAAGAAGAAGAAGAAGAGGGAGATTGAGAAGGAGAAGAAGAAGGAGAAGAAGAGGGAGAGAGAGGAGGAGGAGAAGAAGAAGAAGAAGAAAAGAGAGAGAGAGAGTGGGTGTGAGTAAGAGATAGAGTAGGGGGGGCATGCAGCCCCCCAAGATGGCGAGAGGCGCCGTCTCCCCTCCCCCTTACCACCTCCCCCCCTCCGGGAAACACATCGCCCCCCAAATTGAGGGCTGTCAAATTCTTGGCAAGGCTATGGAGTTCCTTGCAAGGTTCGCACCTTGAGGAAGGAGGATGAAAGCTCGTCTGACGCGATCGAAGTACGAGTGTGGGAGCTGCAAAAGGGGAAAAGAAGCAGACCGAATCAAGTGGAACTGTTAATGTCTCAACACCTGCGGATCAAAATCAGGTTTTCCTAAGACCCCGAATTTATGGTAAATTATAAATTCGTAAATATAGTTAAAATGCATTAGAACATAGGAGGAAAATAGTGAATCTGCATGATGGGAATACATTAAGAAAGGATATGATCGTACATAAGAAAATAAGTTTCATTGCTTAAGACATCAGAATTCTTAATCATAATGATGTCCCTTTTACAATCTTAGAAATTGTGCATGTTAGGTAGGATTTTCCTAGAAAATGTTCATGATAGACAGGACTTCCTAGAGAATGTTCATGAATATAAAGCATTGAGTGCGTGCGTTAAGCTAAGCTAGAAGAACTCATGAAGCTTATTTCATGAATGGAAAAGAAGTAATCACCGAAGTATTGTGGATGTCTTGCATTCAAAGGAGATATGTTGGAATCATAACATTTATATAAAACTAAAATGAAGGGAAGGTTTCATTACCTCACATTGCATATAGTTTAATCTTAAATTGTGTTAAGTTAAACACCAATAATCTTGTAGATAAAGGTATTGGGACCTAATGTCCTCGTTGATTCTCAAAAGTAGAGTGATGTCTCTTCTCGCAACAAAGGAATAAACGTTGATGGGAACTATTGCAATTCATAACAAGAAGCTTAGAGAAACTGCCATGCATCATTGAAAACTATACCTAGGGAGCCAAGTCATGAAATAAATCTACCTCCTAGCTAGCGTATGCTAAGTATGGAATACCAAGGTACTCGATCTAACTAGGCTTCACCTTGTGAGGTGCATAGGTAAATAAACTTGTCAAGACCCTAGACCATGAGAGGAGTGTTAACCCCAACACGAAGAGAGCGAAAGAAAGTGGAAAAGACGCACAGCAAAGGTGGAAAAAAGGTAACCCGATGGAAGGAAAAGAAGGAGAAAAGGCCAAAAGTGAAAGGACAACCGTTAAAGGCCAAGGCAACCACGAAAAGGGAAAGGCGCATAAAAAGCGCACCCTAAAATCTTGTAAAAGAGTGCTAGGCTCTCACCCGTGCGATTTGTAAATATAGAAGGGTAGTGAAAAGGAAGCAAGGAAGATAAAAGGAGAATGGAAAACAGGGCCTGGCCATGTAAAAAAGGGAAAAAGGGGATGACTGCCCAAAAGGGAAGTAGGGTTTTGTATATAAAGTTGAAAAGTGAATGAAGAGCTCATTCTTTGGTGTGGCAAAACTAGTCTTCTTCTTCCTCTCTTCTTCTCTCCTTCTTGCTTGTGTATGCTCTTGAGAGAGGGAGTGTGAGAGTGTGAGGGAGTGAGTGTGTGAGAGAGTGAGGAATCAAGAGGGTGAAGCTCTCCACCATCTCCTCTCCCCTTCTCCTCTTCTCTTTTCTTCTCTTTTCTTGCGCGCACGGCTATGGAGGATGAGGCTTGGAGATGGAGGAGGCTTGAGGATGCTTGAGCTAGCATCAAGAATCGTGGAGCTACCAAAGTGTGAGAGAGATGAGGGTACTCGATCAAGCATCAAGGTAAGTTCACTGCATTCATAGGATCGATGGCATGTCGGCTAGGTGAGAGATAGCCATGAGAGCTCGCTTGGAACGCTTGAAACAATAAGCGGTCCATGGGTCTTGGCGGTTGAGCGAAAGCTCCCACATTTTGGTTCCGTTGCCGGGACCAACGGATTCAAGCTTGAGCACTCGCGCGCCCCATATCGAGCATCGAAGTAGGGCATTCACCCTGAAATGGAGCTTGAGATAGGTAGGAAGTCGGGTGTTTTTGATCTTCAGAACAGGTAAGTGCTTTGGAACAATCTGGTTATTAATGACTAGAAAACATGGAGAAATTAGTTCAGTGTTTTGCTTTCGATTCAGGATGTGTTTAGGATAGATTAGCAGTAGGAAATCACACACGAAAAGGCAGAGGGCTGCTGCTGTGAAACAGGGGGAAAACCATAGGAAACAAAGGGAAAAAATGGAGTAGATGCAAGGTAATGGCATAGAAAACGCCAGGGAAGGAACCTGTAGTGTGTAGGGCAGAGCTAGCAGGGTACAAACTCTGGGAGGGCAAGAGGACCCCATTTCCAACCAACGGAGAGCGAGAGAGATAGAGAGTGAGTGAGTAAGCGAGCTAGGCCGACTGGAGCTAGGAGGACATCGCATTTGGAGACTTCAAGTAACCGACCTCGTCCGCCCCACTTCAGCTTTGTCACGGGGTAATCGCACGACCAATAGGATAATACACCTAGTGAGAATCGAGCAAATCGGTGTGCGTAACTCATCGGACCGGCGGAATCGGACGGCCAACCCAGTGTCCGATTCCCAGAATCGGACACTCGGACAACCGTCTGATCGGAACAACCCATTCAATCACTAGGCTTGGACCAATTGGTCCGATCGGACGTGCCACATGGCACTCGGACCACTTGTCCGACTCAACCACTCGGACCACTCGGACGCTCCGACTCAGACCCACCTGGTCCGATCGGACGAAGTAACACACGTCACCAGTCGGACCATGTCCGGTCCGATTCCTAGAATCGGACCCATCCAATCGGACCAGTAAGAATCAAATCAACCGGTCCGATCGGACCGCCTAGAATCGGACCGCCTAGAATCGGACTGATTCCTCGCACACGCCCGTCCGATTCTTGAGAATCGGACACGTGGACCTTAAGACCCCCACTTCGCCCTAACAAACCTGGTCCGATCCCCACAATCGGACCACTGGTAAATCGGAGCACTGGTAAATTGGACGTCCAATTCCCAGAGTCAAACCAAAACAAAACCTGACCCATCTAGGGACACACTGGGGCACTCCCCCAGCGACCCACCCCCACGTGAGCAACAGGAAGCAGCATAGGACCCTGGGACCCGTAAGGCGGCCAGGACTAGAGTAGCAAAGCCTGTCAGGCCCAAAACGAGCAAGGGTGAGTAAGACGCTGGGGAATCACTCACAGCACTCTGATTGAATTTTCGCACTTGAAGAACACTTAGGAAAGTCGAAAGCCTAATTGAGCACGAGTGCATGAGGAACAACACACTCACGAGTGACCCTAAGTTGAGCACTGCATTCAAAAATTAAAAAGAACTCACTCAGATAAATTACAAAAAAAAAAAACCCACCACTAGGAGAAAACCCAAGGGTAAGCAAACGCACAGAGCGCAAGGTAGGATCAAGCAAGGAGCGACAACGACAAGGATCTGAGTTACAACCAGGCGCGAGAATTCCACCATGACAGAGGGAGGATCCGATCATCGGTTTGCAGGGGAGCTAGATGTTAGCGCATTTTCGGAAGCCATACAGCAAATGGTGAGCAGTTACGATGCGCATGCCAGGTACGAACACCATGGCAGGACGGTGGAGGCAATCATTGCGGACCTAGAGGAGGAGAGGAGGCTAGCCCGCAAGGCATTGCAGGGCATAGCAGACTATAATAGGGACCAACAAGCCAGGAGCCTAAGGCAAAGCATGGAGTTGCATGAGGTGCAGCGAGTGTTGAACTTGGCTGGCCGAAACTGAACAGACCAGGAAAGAGCACTCGAGGAAGACCTGACGCTGGACGAGATCCTCATGAAACGGCTGCTCGATAACACCGCGGTGGAACAAAATGCTGCTGCGCTAGCAACCTCGCTACTTCCAGGACTAGGGGCAACCCAGGGTTCAAAGAGCCAAGCCAAAATACCTATCGTCGCTAAGCAACTCGACAAGTACCAACCACCGGACAACCCATACAGCTTTGTCGAGCAGTTCGAGCAGGTCTGCGAAGCCAATGGCCTCTACGACCAGGCCCAACGTTGGCAAGCATTCGGACTTTGCTTAAGCGATAAGGGTAGGACGTGGTATACAAGCCTAGATGCTATAGAACGAGCCAACTTCAATAACCTCAGGGACCTTTTTGTCAAGAGGTTTGTCGAACCCAGATACTCTGATAACCTGCTAGTGCGTCTGATGAATGTCAAGCAGAAGGAGAAGGAGGGCATCCGTGACTATGTGACCCACGTGAGAAGCCTCCTTAAGAGAATCCCCTTGGGCAAAAGACCGACTGACAGGGCAGTGTCAACCGTGTTCATCAGCGGGATTCGGGATGAAGAATTGTACAAAGCAGTAGCAGGCAACTCGAGCTTGCAACGGGACGTAGTGGCTAGGGTTTTTGAGGAAGCCATTAGGGTCGATGACCAGCTGAGAGAGCGGAGCTCCAGGAGCTCGAACCCAGAAGAAATCAACCCACGGAGTTTAGAACGAACGCCAACCTCTAGCGAGCGATCCAACGCGTCGTCCCACGATAAGGGGAAGGCCGCCGAGATGGACCACGGCTTGGCCGAGGTCAAGAGAGAACTGGCCAAAATACAAGACATGTTAAGGCGACCTACGCGTCCGCACGTCCAGTGCGTGTACTGCGTAGGAAACCACCTGCCAGCAGAATGTCAAGACCCTAGGTCAAGACCCTACGCTAACTGCGGAAGGTTCGGCCATGATGCCGCACACTGCAGACTGCCACGAAGACTACCATACACGCAGACCTACAGCCAGCTCTACTCGGCTAACAGGCCACAACCATTCTACGGAAGGGGAGCCCTGCTTGCCCTACCAGCACCTAACGACACGAAGCCAGTGGTCCCTAGGCTGGACATAAATCCTACCGGTATTCCTAGATCGCCTGGTCCCTATGTGACCCACCCACTGAGTGATGCTCCCGTGCACTACGTAGAGGAGCCCAGTGACGAAGAAACCTACATATACCCTTACGTCTCGCATGACGATGAGGGCAATGTAATCCTCATGGATTACCGACCAGTACCGATGATGGCACTAGGACGAGGACGGGGTAGAGGCCTGGGAGGGCAGCCATAGGATCCGGTCACTTGTTGGATGTGTGGACATCCCGGTCACGTCTCATCACGCTGCCCAGAAAGAGAGCAGCAAAGTAGGGACAAAGCTGACCAAAGGTGTGCAGAGTGCAGAATTACTCATCTTTTCATAGATTGCCCAAAACGGAAGCCGCCTTCTCGTTCAGCTAATTTGCCGTCTATCCCGCTGGGACTGTTTGGTGTTGAAAACCCCGATGGGGAGGCCACACCTACCCCCCTACGAGTGATGACCCGAGCACAAACGAAGCAGGCCGGCATCTCTCTGCGAGGGCCTAGCAATCTCAACGCTACCTCAGTAGGAAAGAAAAGCCGTAGGCGAAAAAAGAAGAGATCAGAGGCTAAGGTCGCACTAAAAACTGACAGCATTACGACCTTACCCCATGGAAAGAAAGTTTCAGACATAGAGGCAGAGACTTCAGCCCCTAGAACTGCCCAACAGGAAAGCGCTAAGGTAGGGGAATACCCACATTCCAGGCGGCAATTGGAAGCCATAGAAAAGGTGAAGGAATGGGTGAGAGAGGCTCAACAGCACCTCAAGGATGTCGAACCCACCACGGAGGATGAGATTGAGGACCTCTCCAGCATGAGTGCGCCGTTATCACTACCCCAACCTAAGTCTGCCGAGGCTGCTACACCACAAGCAGTGCCGACAAGGCCAAACCTAGACGTAACAGACCCACAGGACAACCGTGGCCATTGGCCCGGACAGTCTGAACAAAGGGAAGGACGAGTGTTTACCACACTAGTGACCACCCCTATAACGGTTGGACTGGGAGAGCTGCTCAGGCAGCACTCTACCCTATGGCAGGACCTCAAACAGTGGGTCGAAAGACCACACGAGCAAGCTCCGGCAAATGCTCAAGACCAGGATGCAGAAACACACTTACCAAGTTTGACGCTACACTCAGACCCTAAATCCTTGCACATCAACGCCTTCTGGGAGGGCTCGAAAATGCACGTAGTCCTGCCAGTCCTAGCCCTAGGGGACGCAACGAGAAAGGGGATCGTAGACACAGGAGCTAGGGTCAGTGTGCTTAACCATGCAGTGCTACAGAAGTGGGGAAACCCGCCTGTCGAAGCTGCTCGGTTTAACGTCACGCTAGCAAATGGCATGCGAGTGTGACCATTCGGGGTCTTGAAGAATTGGCTAGTGAAGATTGTAGGAGTCCAGTTCTCTGTTGACTTCATCATCATGAAGGGAGTAGACTATGATATCTTATTGGGTCGACCCTGGATGTGCAATGCCAGAGTTATTGAAGACTGGGGTAGCAGCCTGATCTTCCTGGGCAACCAAACTAACGATGTGAGAATAGAGATGGACACTTGGAAGACCTCACCAGTTGACCTGGATGCCATCTCTACTCTACTCAAAGGAACCACCCAGAACAAGGAACCCTATGGGTCCTTGACGAAGTATATCCCTTGCCCAGAGGACGAGCGGGATTGGATGCACGTTCTCGCTACACTTGATCTGCCGTTCTCAGATCATGAAGCGTACGAGCAGGCTATCAAAACAGTTGGCAAGCCAAGAGAAACACAGCCTACACCTGTCTACATGATGGCAGCAAGCCTCCATGACGGGCCTAAGCCTGTCGCCTCCCTAGTGCCAACCAACAGGAGAGAACTCCAGGGAATCCTGGGGCACCTAACGACTGGCACGCAACGCAGCCGCCAATCTCAAGCCGCTCCAAGACCTCTTGGAAGAACCCGAATGGAAGTGGACCAGAGTGCACGAACTAAATCTCAGATACAACTGGGCATTGGTCCCCGACCAAAAAAATGAGGCAGAGCAGGCCTTGGGGGACGATGAGCAATCTAGCGAGGCGGATTCCGATGACGAATACGAAGATTGCCAACCCTTCGATGAAGGAAGTGAGGGTGAGATGGACACCGTAAAATATGACACCGAAGGGCAAGAGATTGAGCAAATCCGAGCAGATGCAAAACTGCAGCCGAGGCCAGCCCTTAGAATGGACCAAGGAGTCATGTGTGCGAAATGCGATCGTGCTTGGTTGGAACAGATGGGAGCTGTGGATTTTAAGCAGGCCGGCCTGACCCAACCACAAATGGCAGCAATGCTTAGAACCGAGTCGCCATCCGAACTGCGGCCGCCAGGGGAGACCACCTCCTCTAGTTAAAATGGGGAATTCGACTCTGAATCTAAAGTTACTTGAGAGGATGACCCAGAAATCCCTAGGCCACCCATGACCAGACGCACCAGGGGAGACTTACCCATCCACCTGAGGCACCGACGGTTATGGCAGAATGAAGCAGAGCGTCCCAACGATGTGCGATCAGAGGAACAAAGGAAGCCACAAGACCTCCCTAAGCGCTTTTCGAAATTCAAAAGAGGGGACAGGGTGGTGGTTCTGCTAAGTGCCAAGCGCCAAGGACAAACCCGCGAACCCATCAAAGGGCCAGCCAAGGTCAAGGAGGTAAACCTAGCCCTGGAACGAGAAACACCCCGACTAGTGTTCATTGCCGAGGACCTGACCACGGAGGAAGAATCCAGCCTCATCACTCTTTTGCGGGAGTACCGGGATGTGTTTGCTTGGTCATTAGATGAGCTACGAGGGGTAGATCCGAGTGTTGTGACTGACAACATACCCATGACAACGGATGCAACGCCGGTCAAGCAGTGACCATACCCCATGAATCCAAAGCACGCCCATGCTGTCAAGGAAGAAATTGACAAGTTGATGCGAGCCAGATTCATTTACGAAATTGAGCACACGGACTGGGTATCACCCATAGTCATTGTGATGAAGAAAAATGGCAAGATTCGAGTGTGCGTCAATTACAAGAAAGTAAACGCCGTGACAAAGAGAGACAACTACCCCTTACCATACACCGAGCACATGCTTGAGAGGGTGGCAGGTAAGGAAGCCTATAGTTTCCTGGATGGCTTCTCGGGATACAATCAGGTGCAAGTGCACCCTGCGAATAGGCACAAGACTGCCTTCGCACTGAGTGGGGCGTCTTTGCCTATGTAGTCATGCCATTCGGGCTAACCAATGCCCCCGCCACCTTTCAACGCCTCATGTGCACCATATTCAAGGACATGCTTCGCAAGGAGTTAGAGGTCTTCGTCGATGACCTGTGTGTCCATTCGGCCTGGAACCAACATCTCGAAAAACTCCGCGCGGTCTTTGAACGGTGTCATTTATACCGTCTCTCTCTCAACCCCCTGAAATGTCAGTTCTGGGTAAAGCACGGCTGCATCTTGGGACACGTGGTATCCAAGAATGGCATTGCCACGGACTTCTCAAAGGTCAAGGTTATCGTGGACCTCCCACCCCCAAGTAATTACAGGGGAGTTCAATGCTTCTTAGGTCACACAGGATACTACCGGCGGTTTGTACTGAACTACGCGCTGATCGCTAGGCCATTGTACAAGTTACTAATTGCCTTTGAGTGGACCGAAGCCTGCCAACGAGCCTACGAGGAACTGAAAAAAGCCCTAACAATGACCCCCAAATTGGACTATGTCGTTTCACGTACACATCGACGCCTCTAAGTTCGCCGTGGGGGCAGTGCTGTGCCAACCTGGTGAGCATAACTTAGATTACCCAGTGAGTTTTGCGAGCAGGCAGCTCACTGAAACAGAGATGAATTATTCAACAACGGAAAGGGAGGGATTAGCCATGGTATTCGCTGTGAAGAAGTTCCGGCATTACCTGCTAGCCACCCCTTCACCTTCTTTGTAGACCATCAAGCCCTGCTCTATCTAGTCAACAAACCTTGCGCTACAGGACGCATAGCCCGATGGCTTCTCCTGCTCCTGGAATTTGACTTCTCAGTGGTAGTACGGAAGGGAAAACAACACTACATGGCTGACCATCTGTCCCGAGCACCTACAGGAGAAGCTGCTAGACAAGGCATAGTGGACGAATTACCAGACAGCCACTTATTCCGCATATCCGGCGAAAAAGACCTATTCAGGGCCGACCTGACACCATACTGGGCAGACGACATAATCCAAGTCCTCGAGCATGGGCTGCCCGAACGACCAATAGAACAGGCACGGCTTAGGCGATTAATCCTAAAGATCCAGCCCTATCAGTTGATTGCAGGCCAGCTCTATAGGCTAGGGCAAGACGGTCTGCTACGTAGATGCGTATGTGAGCATGAGATGCACGATATGCTCTTAGAGGCGCACAACGGTATTGCAGGAGGACACTTTAGCGGGGATACTACAGCACGAAAGGTGTTGCAGTACCAGCTATGGTGGCCCACACTCTTCCGTGATGCCTCACAATTTGTCAAACATTGCGACGAGTGCCAACGGACAAGGGTCCCGGTCCATAAAGATCAGATGGAGTTAACCCCGGTCATCGCTTCCCAACCTTTCGAAAAGTGGAGAATTGACTTCATAGGACCCATCAGCCCCGCGGCACAATATTCACAGGCTAGATACATCGTGGTGGCCACGGACTACCTCACCAAATGGGCGGAGGCGAGGGCCACACGAAAAAACGACGCTAGGACAACTGCCAAGTTTTTATGGGAGCAAGTAATCTCGCGTTTTGGTTGCCCCATGGAATTGGTTAGCGACCAGGGAACGCACTTCATCAACGAAGTGATAGCCCATCTCCTATCCACCTTCCTCATCATCCATCGCAAATCCTCACCATACTACCCTCAGGCTAATGGCCAGGATGAGTCAACCAACAAAATTCTCATCACTGTCCTGACCAAAGTAGTCTCAGCCTCACAAAGTGACTGGGATAACAAGTTGATGGCAGCTCTGTGGACCTACCGAACAGCTTATAAGACGGCCGTCGGACAAACGCCTTTTAGGCTAACCTATGGGACCGAAGCTATTCTTCCATTAGAATTCTTCGTCCCTAGCCTGCGGATAGCACTCCAAGAACAATGGGAGGGGAGGGAGGCATGGACGCAACGCTTTGTCGAGCTAGAACACCTATCAGAGGTGCGTCTCCTAGCCACCCATGCGCTTATCTGTGAGAAAGCTAGACGCAAAAGCTGGTTTGACAAACACGTCAAGCAATGAGAGTTTGAGCCGGGAGACCTAGTGCTCCTCTACTCAGTTAAAGGACACAAATAGAAGATGAAATTGAGAGGTCTCGGGCCCTTTAAGGTCTGCACAATCATCCGAACTGGTAATGTCGAGCTGGAAACACTGGATGGTGAGGGAATGGGCTTCTTTAACGGTAGTCGAATCAAAAAGTACTATCCGCCCACTCACCCACTGCATGAACAACCAATGGTGGAAACGCACATTAAAATACGAGTAGCCACACTTACGGAAATTGGCGAGAATGAGGAGGAGCCTGTAGAACCCGCCTACCTCTGCATCACGGTCACGGCCAAGCAAACGTGCTCCTTCAACGCCTTGATTGACGAAGGGGCGGATTTTAACATTTTGACGCATGAGCATTGGACCCAACTTGGCGCACCAATGCTTCATCCCACAACAGCCAGATTGAACCCATATGGGGCCCAATCCTACCCGATCCTCGGCACATGCAGAGTTGCCGTTTCTATCGAGACTGAAACTATTCCCATGATGTTCTATGTCCTACCCAATGCCAGGGATGCAGGCACAGAGTCATTGCTCAGGCGAACTTTTAAAAAGCAGACCCGTTGCAATGTTGATTATGAGTCTCACAAGGGATTGCAACAGACCCGGCGAAGATTGAGAATATTGCAGTACCAACAAACCTCAAGCAATTGAGAGGATTTCTTGGCCATGTGGGCTACTAGAGAAGATTTATTGCACATTTTGCAACCAAGGCGGCCTCTCTGCACAAGCTCCTAAGGAAAGATGTTGATTTCCTTTGGATTGATGACTGTGAAGAAGCCTTTAATACCCTAAAACAGTGCCTTATCCAAGCACCTATTTTACAACCTCCTGACTGGACAAAGGAGTTTCATGTGCACATAGATGCATCAGTTGAAGGGCTAGGTGCTATCCTATGTCAAAAGGGTCCTTCTAAATTAGATCAACCAATTTATTATGCAAGCCGAAAGGTCACTGATAGGGAACGTAACTACGCAATGATAGAGATTGAGTGCTTGGCAATGGTGTTTGCATTGGAGAAGTTTCGACACTATTTATTGTCAACGCACTTCAAGTTCTACGTGGATCATGAAGCCCTGTCCTTCCTAATGAACAAAGCATATGTTAAAGGACGACTGATGAAATGGTTACTCCTCTTCCAGGAGTTAGATTTTGAAGTAGTCACTAAGCCTGGCTGTTCCCATGTCCTAGCTGATCATTTATCACGGATCCCTCAAACTGCAGAAGAGGAATAGGATGACCTAGACCTTCCTGATGCTTCCTTTTTTCTAGTTGAAACAATTACTCCTTGGTATGCAGACATAGACAACCTCCTAGAAACTCAAAAGTATCCTCCTGTAGACATAGACATGAATAGGGCTTCTATTAGAATTAGCCCCCTATATTTTGCTAGGCGGTGCACTGTACAAAAGAGGCAAAGATGAAGTATTGTGAAGATGTGTTGCAGGGGATGAAATCGGCATAGTATTAAAAGCATACCATGACAAACCATGTGGTGGAAACTTCACAGGAGAAGCGACAGCCAGGAAGGCTCTATTAGCAGGATACTAGTGGCCGACCCTCCACAAGGATGCATATGATTACTATAAGAGATGTGAAGCTTGTCAGCGAATGGGAAAACCCACCAAAACAAGTGCCATGCCTCTGCAACCCATTCTTTTCCTAAAGCTATTCGAGAAGTGGGAGATTGATTTTGTGGGTCCCATTGATCCACCCACCAGACGCAAGCAAAACAGATACATCCTAGTATGTATACATTATGTCACAAAGTGGTATGAAGCTAAAGCTCTGAAACGGGATGATGGTAACAACATAGCCCTATTCATGTACGAGAATATTATCACCCGTTTTGGCAGCCCCCTTGAGCTGGTAAGTGACAGAGGTGCTCATTTCCTTAACAAAATCATGGAGGAGCTGACAAAGCTGTATAAGATCTGCCATCGCAAGTCCACTCCTTAGTACCCTAGAGCCAACGGCCAAGTTGAAGTCATCAATAGCATCCTTTGCTCAATTTTGACAAGAACGATTGCCGCAAATCGTCGCGACTGGGATGATTGACTTACAGAGGTCCTTTGGGGATACAGAACCTCCCATAAGGCAGTTACAGGATAGGCCCCTTTCCAACTAGTGTATGGTACAAAAGCCGTCTTCCCTATTGAACTGGAATTGCCCTCTTTGCGAGTGGCAGTTAAAGAATGCTTGGGAGATGATGAGTCACTGCAACGCCATCTCCTGCACTTGGAATGCTTGGATGAGATACGGCGGATGGCCCTACAATGCATGGAAACTACTTAAGTGCGATGCAAGGCCTATCATGACAGTTTCATCAAGCACAAGGAGTTCAAAGAAGGTGATCTTGTCCTGGCCTATGATTCGAGATTTGGCAAGTTTCCTGGCAAGCTTCAACAACGATGGATGGGTCCGTACAAGGTACTTACTGTCAATCCTAACGGCTGTGCAGACCGTTGATGCCTCTGATGACCCCTTCCTGATCAATGGCTATCGTTTGAAGAAGTACTTCCCTCCCTGGGGATCTTGACAATCACAATCGACCTACCCTCCCCCTTTTGGGCATCGCATTGTCCTTCTCGTCATGCTTCTGATAGCCCTTATGATTCTCCTCATGAGGCGGTCTCATTCTGCTAATCCCTCGTCGCACAAACATCTCAACCCAACCTTGTTCTCTTCTTGTTTGATCCAACAACGGTGGCCAGGTTGGTCCTGACACATGGTATTTCTACCATTTTCTTTCTTACGAAAAAAAAGAAAATGAACAAAAAGAAAAAAAAAAGAACAAAACAAAAACAAACAAACTATTATGGGAGAAAAGGAAGAAATTCCCTGTCATACCAGGCCTCGTTCCAAGAAAAGGTGGAAACACCCTTGGGCATGAAGTTGACTATGGAAAAGGTGGTAACGCCCTGCAGTTCAGGATAGCTAACTCACCAGCAGAACCTTTCCAGCAAGTAATTCGAAGCCACCTCCCTTGGTGCGTTGTCTCTGCAATATCAGTCCACCTGCCCTTCTTAACAGACGATTTTTCTTACAAATCATTGAAGTATGAGATTTGTAGACTACCTCCTTGGGTATGTCTCGCCTTCAATATCCTGATGACAACAACAGCCGACATGATCTTCATCACCAACCCCTTGAGTGATGCGAGCTTTCATCCTAACAGGATGGGGATGTGAGTATGGGTTTCCCTCTATATCTATCAGAGCGTGAGAAAAGGGTGGGGTGAGTGACTAGTCTTTCCCTTTAAATCAAATGCGAGGTGAGATGTGTAAATGGAGTGTTGCATGCACGAGATGGGCCTCTCAATGCACAACGCACGATCTGTTCCTGCGCACTACATCATAAGGCTCCTTGGCTTTCCTTCTTGCACTATATGCCAGTACAGGGTGGGATGCACAGATGCACCATCAAATGCGCACAAGGCATACAACCTCTACACAAGTGACAGTGAGGATTACATCATTGGGGTTCAGGAATGGGCTACCCTCTATATCTATCAACAGAGCGTGAGACAGCGGGTGGGTTGAGTGTGACTGGCATTATCGAGAGGTAAGGGTTGAGAGACGTTGCGACCATTGGAGTCAGGTATGTTTCTGTTCCCTATGCACCCACGGAATGGGTCTTTGCCATCAGCACAGGATACGTCACTCTCTTCTGTACACTGCACTACAAGGCTCCATGGCCTTCCTGCTTGCACCTATGCCAGACGGGGTTGGACGCACTGATGCACCATTAATTGTGCACCCTGGCATACTCCTTCAGCACCATTCCCTTGTCGATTCTTAAACCGCATGTGAGCTCTGGGTCTCATCATTATTTCCTCAAGTGATGTTAGTAATGGGGCGAGTGACTGTTCTTTCAATCCATTTGAGTGATCGTGAGTTGAGTGTAATATCCCTCATCATCGATGAATTTCCTGCGATTCCTTCAATCAGCTACCTCCCTGGGTATTGCCACGTGGTCCCTGCCATGAAGGACGTGTGCTGTGAAGACACCTGGGTACCTCTTGCAACCAACAACGATACAAGATGCAACCTTGATAGTCGACATTACTCCTCGGCAATATGGGCCAAGTTTTTCTAATCCTGCACCTTCTGTTTCTTAGTGACGGTCATGTCTTAAGTGTGGGGACGTTTGTGGTTTGTCTAATGTGTGGTACTAGGTCCTTCTTGTTCTATTTACTCTTCCTGCTAAGGTTCTAAGTGTGGGGACGTGTCCCTGCGCATCTATGCTGCATACCCCCATGCATATACTCTGCTATGATCATGCATCTCTGCCATGAGTTCATTTTACCTTGATGGGGTCCCTTACCCACCCCCCATCTACTTTTCCCCCCTCCCTTGGGGTCGTTCCTTCTCTATTTCTTTTTGTCCTTTGTTTTCACGCTCTTTCATACGAATGCACCCTACGCTCGCTAAAACTCACATTCAACCTTATAGCCATTTTCATCCCTTTGAACTGTCCATTTTTCCTTTTTACCAACCCCTGTTCTGACAGTCGGTTTTCAAGTTATTAATTTTTGAAGCAATTCTCATAACTTAGACGGTTTTTCATGTGAATGCATCCTATCTCGATTGGAACTGTGTTTTGCCATGATAGGGTTGTAGGATGCATTGTTCTGCACAATTTTCCTTCTTTTCACACTTCGTTCCGATGCACGGATTTTCTGATATTAATATACGTATGTGTTTTCGAGCCTGTTTTTTGTGTTTTTTCCATGTGAACACCCTGATTTTGCCCCGGACCCGGTGTTGCATTTTTCCATCATCTTTCCCTCGTCTCCCGGCACATTTTTCCTTTTTATGGATTTTCGATCCAACGTACAGTTTGGATTTTATTAATTTTTCTTCCTTTTTGTCGTGTGACCGTGTTTCTTGTGTCGCGCGTGAACGCGCCTGTTTTTGGTTTTACGTGCCTCGGGATGCCCCCGTGGCATCTGTGGTTCGCGCATCGCCGTCCTTGCCCCGTTTGATCTCGTCATTGCAAATTTTTTTACCCCCGCCCTGCGCACGGGGGTGCGTTCCTTTTGCACACCCATACCCAATTTATTTTTATATAAAAAAATAAAACAAACACACAAAAAGAACAAAACCAAACACACATAAAAATAAAACAACCCACATTTAGAAAGAAAATAATAATAATAAATAATAATAATAAAAAACAAACACACAAACATAGAAAAAAAAAAAACATCCCACCCACTTTTATTTTTTTTAAAAACAAACAAACAAACACAACAAAAAAAAAAACACACATACACACACCACAACAACAACAACAACCCATTCATTTTTAAATTAAAAAAACAAAAAACAAAAATAAAAAAACCAAATAAAAATAATAATACACTCAATTAACAATCAATCCAAACAAAAAACCCAAAAAATAATAATAATGATAATTTTTCCAAAAAAATAAATTTAAAAACACAAAAAAAATAAGAAATAATAAACACAAAATATTATTTTTAATTTATATATTTTTTAAAAAAGTTTACATGTTTATCCGTCCGCTTCGCCCTCCACCTCTTCCCTCGCGGCCCTCTCCCTTCTCCCCCACTGCTGCTTCGTCCTCCCTCTCCTCGTCCCTTCAACCTCCCCTCGCCCTTCGCCCTCTTCTATGCCACCCTTGCCACTTCAGCTCTTCTCCGCCACCCTCGCCACTTCACCTCTTCTCCACTACTCCTACCTTTCGCCCTCCTCCCCACCACTCCCGCCCTTCAGCCTCCCCCTCCTCGTTCTCCCTCTCCTCCTCCCCACCACTCCCGCCCTTCAGCCTCCCCCTCCTCGTTCTCCCTCTCCTCCTCCCTCTTTCCCCTCTTCCTCCTCTTCCTCCTCCTCCTCCTCCTCCTCCTCCTCCTCCTCCTCCCCTTCCTACCTCTCCCTCCTTCCCTACCAAACGGCACCGCCCTGTTGGGTGCTTGCCGTGGTCGCTGCTCGCCGTTAACCTGTGCTACTAGAGGCATCCACAGCGGCCGCCCTCTATTGACGCCAACCCGCTCGTCGTCGCCACCAAATTCGCCGCACGCTTGGAGTGCTAGGTGCCGCACCACCCACGCGGATTGCGACCGCTAGGCACCGTGCCGCCCGCTTGGAGCGCTTGGCCCCTCGATGCCACTGTCCCGCCTCTGGACACAGTTGTCCCACCTGTCTCTTCAGCCTCCCCCTCCTCGCCTCCCCTCCCCTCCTCCACCTCCTCCATCTCCGCCTCCCTCTCCGCCTCCTCCCCTTCTGTCCTCCCCCTCCTTCCCTCCCCTGGTTAGTACCCATTAACCTAGACTTCACCGGCTAACCTAATCATTAACCTACATTACTAACCTAATCATGAACTTATAACACTAACCTAATCACTAACTTAACACATTAAGTTAACCTAATTAACTTAACTCACTAACTTAACCTAACTGACTTAAATTACTAACTTCACTTAATTGCTTTACCTTACTAATTTCACCTAATTTATTTACCTTACTAACTTCACCGTTACTCCCCTAACTTAATTACCTTCGGTTATTACCTGCACCACATTTTCCTTCTTCTAACCATCGTTTTCCCGTGTAGCCCCCGTTTTTGCCCTTCTACCCCTCTTTCTCCCTTGTTCCTATAGTATGCGCACGTGTTCGTGTGCTAGCGGGCATTCACGGGCGAGGACGCGCTTCCGGTTTGTTCGTGAGGTGGTGTGTTGCAGTCAGTTATTCACACGCAGTCATCCTCCATTGTTCACATGCAGCTCCGGTACCGCCTTTTAATTTTCACACCCAAAAAATACATTAAAAACACATAAAAATACACATAAAACACCTAAAAAGCTTCAAAAATTCATTTAAAATTCAAATAAATTGCAAAAAAAATCCTTAAAAATTTTCAACATTGCTGAAATCATTTGGAATATTTTTTAAAGTGGAAATTTAATAAAATAAATTGTGAAAAATTCAAAATTTGAAAATTCATTCACAAATACATGTAAAATGAGTAAAACTCATTAAAAATGAGTAAAAATTCAAAAATATCTCCAAAAAAATTCCAAAAATTTCACAAATCCCCTTGCCCCTTTTGTCAATAATTTCTCAATTGAAAATGCTTCCATAAATGACCAAAGTATTATTTGAAGCCAAAATCCTAAATTTTAATATTTCACCTCATGAAAATTCATTTTAAATTCCAAAAAATCAGCTGAAAAATCATGGATAAATTCAAACACTTTGGTGACACTTTTTGAATTGCTGAAATTCCACACTTACACTTCACAGCATATTCATGTGTCCCATATCTTGATTTAATTATGAAAAAAACAAACGGAAAAAGAAAAAAAAAACAAACAAACAAAACCAAACTATATACAAAATACGAAAACACCTAAAATACAATTGAAAAAAAAACCACAAATAAATAAATAAAATAAAAAATAAAAATAAAATAAAATTCAAACAAAAACACTAAGGTGTTTTATTTTTTCCAGTCAGTGGTGTTTGTTTTTTTGACTGGATTCCTTGCATTTGAAGACTACTCAGTGCGCCTTCAGTCTATTGCATACACACCCCTTCATTTTCATCATCCCTTAACCACAATTAATTACTAAAATGAACTATATTCATCCACTTTTCCATGTGCGTTCATGCTAAACACACATTTTCTAATAATTAAAAATCAACTAGTTGTTCACTTTGCACGTGCTACATGCGCTTCAAAGGCACCTTAATTTTTAATAAAATGAACCAGCCGTCACAAAAAAGTACGCGCTGGCAAAAAAGCGCTCCACATCACCATTAATTTTTTATTAATGAATTTGCATTTAGAGATCCCAGTCTAGGAATCGTAGTCTGGGTTTCGTTAAAGCACCATTTCACTCTAATAAATTGTAATTAAAATTTTAAGAAGGAACCGCCGTTTTCTTATTAAGGTTTATAACTTAATAAAATTTCACCCATTGTTAATAATTTCTTAAAATGAACCCTTCCATGGTGTTGACACCCCGAGGGTTAGGGAAGGCTTTGTCTCTTTCCCACAAAGGAGAGTCCTTTGTTATAGCTAGACAATTATTCTCTAATGATGAGATTTTCAAGTTGTTACAGAAGCAGACCAAAGAGATTCTGGATGTCAAGAAAGTGATAGACACTTCAGGTGTATCTTTTTCCATGATCGTTGATCCTCTTTAGAAGTTAGTCTGCCAGTTCCTCCAAGACAGGTTTATGCATGCCAAAACACCATCCCATTATTTGTCCAAAAAACTCTTCACAGCTTCTAGGATGGTGTTAAAAGGGGTACATTGATTGGAGTACTTACTTGCTTACAAAGATGGACCAACATTTTGTCAAAGTAACCAGAGGGAATGTCACGAATGTCACGAATGTCACTTATGGTTCCTACTTATATGCTTTCTTGACATATTCAGGCCTTAAGAAGGGTGTGCTACCACCTTCTCCATCTTATCCAGTTCCTCCCCCTCCACCTTCAGAAGAGTCAGAACCTATTGACATAGAGGATCTTGATTCCCCTCCTCCATTGGTCATTCAGCGGAAGCGCTTGAAGCATGTGGCAGATAAAACTCCCTCAGTCCTTCCTTCAGTCACAATTCTTGCTACTTCTGGCAGTGACCTCCCTGCCTACCTCACATGTAACAATTTATTCAGGGCACATAGAGAGGGTTCTTTGGAAATATTAGTCCCTTCACTGAATAGAATAGTATAAGGAGATGCTATTCCATTCCTTTGTAATGACATCTAGAGTTTGATTGAACTTTCAGTGACAGCTTGTGTTCAACAGTTGTATGCTTCTTTCTATGAAGAACTGATGTAGTCCAAAGACCAGTTGCATAAGGCAACCATAGAGTTAGCCTCTACTAAAGACACACTTGCAGATCTGTCTAAGCAAATGGAGCAGCAGACCCAAATGATTGAGACCCAGAGAGAAGAAATATCTTCTTTGAAGATTCAATTAGCAGAAGCTCAGTCAGAGGTCACTAAAGTCTCAGAGGAGAAAGAGAGAATGTCCAAAGAAGCTCAAGAGTTTCAGACTCTTTTAGATGCAAAACTGTTTGCGCAGTTGCAAGACCAACTAGCACAATCACGGTCCATTCCTCCAAGCCCCAATGTTCCTATGATTCCTTCTATATCTCAGCAGAACTTGGTAGTTCTCCAAAGACAAGCCACATTGTGTCCATTGTTTCAAGATAAAGTGGAAAGATTGCAATCTAGGATGGATTTGTTATGGTCTACATTTGAGCACTTTCAGGAGTATGTTCCTCCGGACCATTCTTTCTTTGTCCACTATCAGTTACAGAAGTTGGCCTTCTATATGAAGCTTTCAATGATGGATCTCCCTCTTCTAGAGGATGGTTGGAGTGGGGCTTGGTCTTCTGATTTGCTGACAGAAGTGGCCCATGTGGTGTTTGAAGATTCTGTGACGACGAATACCATGTTTATGTCTTACATGTGTCTATGAGGTGATCTGTTGATTTCAGATGATATAGATCTGGCCTGGTATGTGGGGGATGTGGTTTTGCAAGCTGTTTTATATGTCAACTATTTAGAGTTGCGGATAGAAGACATGTTCCAATGTTATTTCTCAAAAGTGGCTACTTGTCCTGACAATTCATGGCATTCAATGATTGATTATGTGGTCCTAAATCAATGTCAGAATACAACTTCTACTTATGTGCATAGCACTAACCAACTGAGGGTGGATCTCCTAGCTTATCTTTCCAAGAACCATCCATTTGATTCATCCTTTTTTTATGCCTATCAGAGAATATCTGTCTTAGGTCCCTCTGTTCCTAGCCTATTATACTACCAACAAATGGCTCATCGCTATGATACTTATCTTTCTCTTTATCGAACCAATTCAACAGCTATCTTACCTCTTCTTTTCCAACCTCAAGGTTTTCCTCAAATTCCTATATTTACCTATTGTTCTTTCATCGAAGATCGAGTTTTTTACCCTTCTCCACCATGCCCTTCTCTATCTATCCATATACCTTCTACTTTTCTTGTTTATCAATAGACAACTTTCCTAACTTATTCACTTAAATTTTCAGCCACTCCTTCATCTTATTCCTCCTTTTATGATTTTGCCTACCCATCTCTTCATCCTACTTTACTTATTCCACTTCCATCTCCTACCACTTCTATTTCTCAAACCCCTCAGTTGGTTAGTGAGTATGAAGGATTTGATCAGCAGATTCTGAGAAGAAGAGGATGGAGCTCGACTAATTCTCTCACAAGACCATAAATAAACTGGCCAATAATTCCAGGGGACTAGACTAGTACTAGTCAAGCATACCAGAATTACCTCCATTTTGCTCACCAATATTCACAATCTCTAGATCCTTCAGTGAGTTTGACAGCTCATTTTGCTTGGTATCTAGCATACATGCATAGGCATTCCCATAATAATGATCAAAAGACCATTCCAAATCTTTGTATGAATGTCAATGTGAACATTGATTCCCAACAACTAGATGTCCTCTATTTTCATGCCCTATGTCTACCTAGCAGATACCTTGTTTTGCTAAAAAGGATGCGTTGCTTGCAGTTCTTTCAAAATCCTCCAAAGACATTTGTGGATGAGTCCTCCATGGATCATTTTCGAAACCACCAAGCCTTCAAAAGGAATCACCTTATTGATGCCTTTGCAATGTATTTTGGATGATTCCTAATCATATATATATCTCTTTTTGGAGGTGTCATTCAGATGGTTGTGTTAGTGTTAGTGTGTGTGTTGTAATAATTGTATGTGATGAGTTCGTACTGATTGAGAATAATTTGTTCAAGAGCTCTTTTCAAACTATTGATGGTGGATGGAAAGCCTATGGTGGAAAGCTGAAGAAAAACCTCTTATATCCTTTATAAATTTGTTATGACTTTTAAATGATTATGAGATGAGTTAACAAATAATGAAGTTTTTCTTTAGTAGTATTTTTTTAAAGAAATATAGGTGATAAGTTGGGGTTATGGCTTGGAGAGATTATTGAAGATCCTACAGGAGATCAAAATTGAGCTCTTTAATGAACTTATATTCTTCTTTTCCTTAGGTCGTGAGGACGCTTCCTTTCTAAGTGTGGGGATATGTTGAGAGTGGAAAAAGATTGAAATTTTGACTGATTTTTGTTGTTTTTGAGGTATGAATGGTTGATTTTTAATGGATTTAGAGTGATGTTTGGTTGTTTTTTGAAGTGTTTGAGATTGTTTTGGATGATATTGATTATATTTTGAAAGTTCATGATGATTCTTATTAGAGATATGAAGCTTTGTGATGTTCTAATAGGTTCTGTTGAGGTTCTGATTGGTTCTGTATACCTTCTGTAAAGCTTCTGTTTTGTTCTGATTGTCTTCTGTATGAAGCATGGATTGATGGTTGATGAAGGTTTAAATTTTTTGGAAGCTTATTGAATAGTTTTTGATAGTTTGGAATGGTTTTAGTATGAGTTATGAGGTTCTGATGACCTTCTGTAACCCTTTATAAACCTTCTGTAGAGCCTTTGTCTCTGCTTTGTAACTGTTCTATAGCTGCTCTTGTACTGTACTGTACTGTTCTATAGATGTTCTGTAAGTATTCTGTAGAAAGTATGTGTGACTTTGGGAAAGTTTTCTAACTTTTGAAAAGGATGAATCTAAGTTCAAAAGAGCTAAAACAAATGGAAGAAGCAACTACTGAAGACTAAAGAGAAGACTGAGTGACAGTGACAGTGACAGTAGTGAGCTATGAAGAGATACTGTAGTGGCTCTGGTGCCTCTTCACATCAGACACACCTCTTGGGAGGTACATCCATGACCTAAGAAAGATTATTGAGAGTCATTATTAGAGTATTGTAGTAAGGAGATGATGTACTATTGAGAGAGAGAGAGAGAGAGAGAGAGAGAGAGAGAGAGAGAGAGAGAGAGAGAGAGAGAGAGAGAGAGAGAGAGAGAGAGAGAGAGAGAGAGAGAGAGAGAGAGAGAGAGAGAGAGAGAGAGAGAGAGTCAGAGATAGTCAATTCTATCAAAACAGTGTAATTGTATATAAGAGATTGAGAGAGAGAACTATGAAGACATTAAAGATGAATACTATGTGATTGATTTCCATTAAAAAGATGGTGTATTCTTTTGTGTTCATTGTTCTATTGATGGATTTTATGAAGAAGTTGAAGATTATGGTTGATTCTATCAAATCAGTGGGAGATATCTACTATGATGCTGTGTGAAGATTTGTTGTTTTCTTTGTTTTGGTTATCAAAAGAATGAAATAAAAGCTTGTTGACGTTACAAGATAGATTTTCTTGTAGTAGAATCCCCTTTTCCTTGGTGTTCCTCTTGGGGCTCCATCTCTTGTTCGTAGACATGTAGTTGACGCTCCTTGTCATCAAGCTTGTGACTTTCATAGGCTATAACTCCATGGTCTTGATACAAAATAGTCCCAATTCCTCTTCCACTAGCATCTGCACATATAATGAATTTCTTAGAGAAATCCAAGTATACAAGAATTGGTGCTGAAACTAACAGAGATTTCAGATCATTGAAGCTCTTATCGGTTATGGAATCCCAAAAGAATTCGTAGGAGTAGGCCACTCTTTGACACATTTCACCTTGTTAGGATCCACACGAATGCCTTGCTCTCCCACACTGTGACCCAAGTATTCCACTTCATCTTTCATGAAAGAACACTTTGACATTTTGGCAAAGAGTGTGTGTCTTCTTAATATGTCAAAGAACTCTCACACATGCATCAAATGTGCATCCTTGGATTTGCTATAAATGAGGATATCATCAAAGAATACAATGACTGTTTTGAACAAGAAATATTACAATATCTTATTCATGAGTGCTTGAAAAGTAGCGGGTGCATTTGAAAGCCCAAATGGAATGACCAAGAAGTGGTATAACCCTCTTTCAATCCTAAAGGTTGTTTTATACCTATCCCCTTCCTTCATTCAAATTTGATGATAGCTCGAACAAAGATCAATCGTGGTGAAGGCCTTTGCATCTTTGAGCTCATCCTAGAGGTCATCAATGTGAGGAATCGGGTATCTATACTTCACTGTGGACTTGTTAAGATTCCTATAATCAATGCACATATAAAAAGATCCATCTTTCTTCTTAACCAAGAGCATAGGAGAGACAAACAGAGATTGACTTGGTTAAATTAAACCCATTTGCAGTAAACTCTTTAACTTGTCTTTCCACCTCTTCCCTTTCAAACTTTGGTAAGCAATAGGGAGATTTGTTGATGGGTTTTGTGTTGGGCAACAAGTCAATAGGGTGGTCTACCTCTCTTTTTGGAGGCAAAGATAATGGTTTCTGAAATAAATCTTTGTATTCCTCCAATAGATCTTTCATTCTTAAATCCTTTTTCTTTGAAGAAGATGATGGCTCATTTGGTGACTGTTCTTTATCCATTTTTACAAGCAAAAGAGTGAATATGCATGACTGTGCATTGATTTCTTTACGCATCTTCTTCATAGAAACGAGTTCCATTTGCTTTTGACCAATGTCCTTCAATATTATAGGTTTTCCATTCCACTGGAATTCCATCAACATGTTTTACAAGTCCAAATAAAAATTTCCAATGGTTTTCAACCAATTGCAGCCAATGACAATATCTATGGGACCCATTTTCAAAGTGATTAAGTCCACATCCATAATACATGAAGGAGATAAAGCAATAGGAGTGTGTAGGCATACTTCATTACTTGATTCATAAGCTCAATTAGCTACTTGAATCTTCAAGTGCACTTACATTTCTTGAGGAAGCAATCTCAACCCATGCAAAGATTTGGTATTAATGAAGCTATGGATGCTACCCGTATCAATCAAAAGGTGAACCGTTCTACCATTGATCAACCCCTCAAATCTAAGGGTATTTTCTCCTTTACAATCGGTCCATGCATCATGAGAAATTTCACATAAAGAACCATCCGGATCAAAAGGAAAACTGTCCACAATACCATAAAATTCATCATTATTTCCTTCATCTTCGTCATGCATTTCTTCTACCATAGGGTTTACTTCCACATGAAGTACATTCCCTTCTTTACTTTCATCCTCATCTAACTCATCGATGATGACAAAGTTGAGCTTGCTATTTTTGGATTTGCATTTCGGCCTATGGTCTTGTGTCCACTTTTCTCCACACTTGAAACATAACCCTTTGGCCCTCATGTCTCTAATTTGTTCATTTGAAAGAACTTTGATGTAAGTGTTGTTTAGACATCCCTTTTGTGCATTTTCAACCCTTACAAATCTTTGTTTTGCTTCAGCCATTGGTCTATAACCATTTTCTCCACTTGGTTTTGATCCATAGACTATTGGATAGGTAGGAAACTTGTTGTAATTACTGCTGTAGGTACTAGTTTCCTTACCTTCTTGCCTATAAACATCCCTTTGTTGTTGTTGAAATGTACTTCAACCCTTGAAGGATGATTAGGTAACGAATACCCTGCGCTTTTTGACTGAACACCCATTGGTTCTCTTCTATATTTTTGCCCATACCTTTGAGCATATAAAATGGCTTCATGAATTGTCTTGGGCTGCATTGCACCTACTTCCGAAGAGAGGGTTAAATCTAAGCCAAAGATGTATTTGTTTAACTTGGCCAAATCATCAACCCCTTCAATGTACACAAAAAGATTAAGGAACATATTAGAGTAATCACAAACGGACATGCCCCTTTGTTGAAGACCATACCATCTTCTTTGCAATCTTTCTTTCTCCATTGGGGAGACAAACACTTCCAACATTGCCTTCTTAAAATCCTCCCAAGAAGAAAAATTGTGACCAACTCTTTGCATATATCTCCACCATGTATGCGCATAACCTTCAAGATGGAGTCCCGCAAAATAGATCTTGGCTTCATCATGGTGAGGGAAAAGTGTGAAGTACATCTCTAATTTTTTTACCCATTCTTCCCACTCTGTTGGAGATGCATTATTCCCCTTGAAGTTGGAAATGGTTATCTTTTCTTTATACTCCCTTTCATTATAGGTTGGCTGGAAATTGTTGGAGTGCTGCTATCCAAGAGATGATTGTCTCCAAGAATGTCTATTCATTGAATCTCTTCCAAAAGAGTTTGGTCTGGAAGTATTACCACCATGATTCAGTTGTCCCAATCCAAAAGAATGATATTGTTCATTTGTGGACTGACCATGAAACAACTTGTCTTTGTTGGCGATATCATGAAATGACGTTATTTCATTAAATCTTCCACATTATCATGAAAATACAATTCTTTTTGCTTAATGGTAGATTGAGAAGGAAAAGATTTGTAGAAGGGGTCACATCCATGAAAATCCTCATTCTCTTCTTCTTTTAAGTCCTCCTCTTCTTCATAAGCAACCTCACATCTTGAATTGAATTGAGGATGAGTATGATACTTTGAGGCTGATAATGAGCACTCTTTGATGTTGATGGCGCTCCCTTGTCAAAGGTTGACATTATAGACTAATCAATCCCCTTTCCTTTCATATTGGAGGGCTGGGCTGAAGTATTTTCAATATGTGAAGTGGATACATTTGGTGAAAAAGATGTGGTTTCAGTCTTTAAGGTCTTGATAGCTGCTGCTACATCTTCAAATCCACTCTTCATAAACTTGACCAGCTGTTGAAGTCCTTCATCCACTTTGTTGGATGTGTTCTCAACCTTTTCCAAGGATTTGGATAGTTTCTCATAATGATCATGCATCCCAATGTTCAACTTATGCATCTCTCTTGAAGGTATAGAGTTTTTAAAAGGTTCGTGAGACAAGGGATTTCCATCATTACCCATTCGTGCACTTTGAGCATTACCAATGCTTACAACATCATCTTGTTGGTCATGGTTGAGGGCTTCATTAGTATTGTTTTGATCATTGATATATTCTCTGACGTCTTTTTGAATGGTCTCCATGACTTGATCTTTTCTTTTTTTTTTGGCCATTATGGATAGGTTCTGTTAAAATGATTGTGGAGAAGAAAATTTTCAATAACTTGCTTAGTATTGGACAAGTGCCAATGGTTTCTTGATCCAAAAGAAGATTATATGGTACTCCAAATTTAGTAAGATCTCATCTTACAATAGGGTATATGGGTGAAATAAAATCGAACAGTACACCCTTGTCAGCCTATCTAGGTGTAGTCCCACTAGACCCCTTGTCAGGAAAAAGTCGAGCTCTTCATTTCCATGGTTTGTACTAGTTTCTATCATATTTGTGGTCTCTTGCTCCACCAAGTTGTTGAATGAGGTTAATCAAGTCAAGCAGTGTCACACTCCCAATGGTGTCAATCCTTGTATGTGTCTTCCTTTCCGTATTGCATCCTCATTTGGTCCTACTGATTGGGGTTCTTGATCACCCATCTAGGTTTGAGGGTCGTCTCCTATTGGTGGGTTCATTCTGTTTATTAAGTCAGAGTGTGTCCCTTGTTATTTATAGACAATCCTAAAGTTACGTTCATTGTGTGTGTGTGTGTGTGTGTGTGTGTGTGTGTGTGTGTGTGTGTGTGTGGTGCTCTTTTTCGTGCATTGGGCGAAACCAGGCTTTCAATTTTTTCAAGTGCACTTCAAGTATTGAAAACAATGTGGCTGCGAACACAAGATGATAAATACAGCTTCCGCACTCCGGTCTATGTTCTCGATCGAATAGAGGCTCAGTCTCACTAGCCGCTCTCATTGGTCTTTAGGTTCTGTGTTCTTGGTCGAATAGAGGCTCAATCTCACTAGCCTCTCTCACTGGTCTCTAGGGTTTGTGCTACGTTATTAAGCTTTGAGTCTACTCGAGCCTGCAGATCATTTTATGGCTCTAAGAGGGGCTAAAAGCTGACGTGATTATCAACGGTTGTGTCTAGCCAACCGATTATGATTTCTAAGGTTAATTGCATCTGTAATGCTTTGGGTTTTTCCCTATTACGGGATGTGTTCTGCTTTGTTTGAGATGCACTAAATGTATCAGTTTTTTCCCTATTAGATTTTTTATCAGATTCTGCAGTATCCAATTTTGTAGTGTCTGATCCCCTTTTGATTTTCAACCATTTGATTTTTGTGCGTCCGAGTCCGATTGTGATGTGTCTGATTTGGATTGTCTGTACGATTCTTGTGGTCCGATTTCTAGTCCGTCTGATTTTTGTAATTCAAGTGTTTGATTCTAAGAGTGGTTTGATTGTAAGTGGTCTGAGTGGCTAATTGTCGAGCATCTGAATCCAATTTTGGAGGTGTCCGATTGTAGGCCGTGCGATTGTCCAAATCAAACAGGACTAGACAGTGGTCCAATTGTCCGATTGGGTTTGATTTTCGGAATCAAACAAGTGGTATCCGATCGAACAAGCCAAGGTAGACCGAGCGTCCGATTGCCCAGAATGGGACATTCGAGTTTTCGATTTTGGGAATCGGACCATGCAACTCATATCTAATTCCAATGGCATGAAGGTAGTAGTGACGACAAAAAATCGAATGGAAGAAATGATTTTGGCCACACAAGTATGCAATGAGCTTGAGAATACAAGAATGGACATAGAGGAAGGTTTCTACATATCTAATATGCGCAAAAAATGCATGTGGAAGATGATCAATCAGCCCAAAGCTCAAGGACTCTCTCTCTCTCTCTCTCTCTCTCTCTCTCTCTCTCTCTCTCTCTCTCTCTCTCTCTCTCTCTCTCTCTCTCTCTCTCTCTCTCTCTCTCTCTCTATGTCAAGCTCTCTCTCTCATTGCTACGAAAGGTGAAAATGAGCTTCCCCCTTGCTCTCAAGGGTCTTAAACCTTTGCTCCACTCAGCCTTGATCTCTCCGATCACTCCCCTTGTGGCATTAACACATTTAAGCACTCTTTTTCTCCATTTTTTCCTTGTTTCTACCTTGTTTGGGCTTGTTTTTTTAGCAACAACCCTAAAGTATTTTTCTTTGATCTCTCGATCTTATTCTACTCTAAATGAAACAAAAATCAAAACCCAAATACTAAAATGATTTATCCTACTTTCCTACTCATCAAAAATCCAAAATAATTACTTTATTTGAAGATTAAAAACCCCAAATCTTCTATCTATATCAAGCATCGATTTGGGGATGAAACCCTACCCTGATGCTCAATTTGAGACGCGCAAGTACTCAAGCTTGAATCTGTTGGTCCTGGTAACAAAACCAAAATAAAGTGGGTGCTCAAGCTCATCCGCCAAGACCCACGGACTTCTTATTGCTTCAAGTGATTTAAGCAAGCACAAATGGCAATCTCTCACCTAGCCAACATGCCTTTGATCCCATGGTGGTGTAGTGAGCTTACCTTGATGCTCAAATGAGTAGCCTCATCCATCAAGCAAACCGATATCTCCACAATTCAAGATGCGATCTTAAGCAACCTCAAGCCTCCATCTCCAAGCTGCATCCTCTATAGCTGTGAGCAAGACAAGATAAGAGAAGAGAAGAGAAGAAGAAAAGGAGAGGAGATGATGGAGAGATTCTTCTCCAAGATACCTCGCCCTAACACACTCACCCCCTCACACTCTCACACTCCCTCTCTCAAGCACACACAAGCAAGAAAGAAGGAGAGAAGAAGAGAAAAAGAAGAGACCACTTTAGTCACACATCAAAGAATGAGCTTCTCATTCACTTTCACTCCCTCTCTCAAGCACACACAAGCAAGAAAGAAGGAGAGAAGAAGAGAAAAAGAAGAGACCACTTTAGTCACATATCAAAGAATGAGCTTCTCATTCACTTTTTGAGTTTATATACAAGCCTTCAATCCCTTGGGCACCCATTCCCTTTTTCCCTTTTTACATAACCAAGGCATCTTGCCAAGGTCCTTATTACCTATTCCCTTATAGATGCCTTATCCCTTCACCTATGCTCATCTAGATTTTACAATTTGCATAGGAGGAAGCTTGGTGCTCTTTTACAAAATGTTAGTGGTGCCTTTGCATTTTAAGATGTGCCTTTGTCTTCAAATTGGCCTTTGAGGTCACCCTTATGCTTTTGGCCTTTATCATCTTATTCCTTTGTTTGGCTACTTTTTTCTGTATTATTCTATATTTTTAAAGTTTCTTTTTTTCATCTTGCACCAGGGTTAACAATGAGGTCCCGTAGGAATTTTGGTTTGACCACCAAATAGGTCAGCCAATAGTCTCTTCCTATGAGGGTTGTCTTCACATATGGGGGGGTGCCCAAAGACTTGACTCTGCTTTGGTCTGCCAATCTGATAAGCCACTGCATAGGCTACATACCTTGCAAGCCTAGATCCTTCATTGTTATATCCATCATTATGTTCACCAATGAGCCTCCATCAATCAATGCATCTGTTGTAAAGCATCCTTTAATCCACACACTGATTTCTGGGGTTCCACGATTTAAGAACGTATTAGCCACATCCACTTCTTTCACAGGCTGTGGAGCTTTCTTGGTCTTGGTTGCCGTTGAGGGAGCAATCCTTAGGCCTCTTCTTTTGGTCAATATACTTTTGAATTTCTTCTAACAGCTAGGAGACAACATCAACAATTGTTGGTATGTCAAATTTGATTTGAAGGTGTCTAGGTCTTTGACGAAGTCATATTCTTTAATAGGATCCACATGCTTTTACAATTAGCTAGAAAATGGGGCAACGTCCACTTTTATCTTTCCTTTGTTTTCTAGGAGTGGCAACATCTACATTTCTTCTTCTTCTAGAGGTACTTCGGCATCCTCCATCTCTTGAACATCTAGGCATGTCTTTATAGCTCTCTATGGCACTATAGGGTTGTGTACTACATTGTTCTATTTCTCCTTGGGAAGATTAAACTTCACCGATTTAGCAGAGAGAATGTTTCCTTTTAGAACTGCGGGTTCTCCTTTCTTAGCACGTGTTATTATGGCAACCTCTAATTCCACCAAATTGGAAGTGGGTTCTTGAGTCTTCTGTTAAGTCTTAGGAGTAACTTTTACAAGAGTTGAACTTGGACAGTCTTTTGCAGTGTGGCCTTCTCCTTTGCATCTACTGCATAAGGATTTGTAGTCCCCATGGACCTTCTAGGATTTGGACAACTTTGTGAGATATGTCCATTTTTTCCACATCTTTAACACTTGACCTCTGATCTCTAGCCACCGCTAGACTATCGTCCTCTATAAATTTGAGAGGGAAATCTCCTTGGGCTGAAATTAGGACCAAATTTCCTAGGCTTTGGTTCGATGTCTTGCATTGTCATTTTGGATTCCAACAAGTTGAATCTTGCTTCTTTGTCCTTCTTCCTTCTTTCATGCATCTCCTTCAGAGAGCAAATATCCTTTGTATGGTTTTTCCTCTTACAGTATGAATAGAAGGCTCCAGGAATGGTTGGTTTTTCGGGTACATTCAGTGGCTAAAATGTCTCACTTGATGGCACTTTCCACACCACACATTAGAACGCATCACATCTCCTCCACCTCTTACAAGAGTGGATATGTTGGCGGTATTCATCTTTCAGCATCTATAGATGTAATCACATCAACTTCTTCTTGATGCTTGCAACTGAATTGGATAGGTAGTCATTCAAATTTTCACCTCCTAAAGTACTTACAGTAGGGTTTAGGGAAGCCTCTGTAATCATTGCATAGACTGGTTGAGTTAATCCAAAGGGTCCTCTGTTTTGAATCTGATTCAGAGCTCCTGTCGAGATTGCCCTAGTTATTTTGGTTCCAATTGATAGGGTTCCACTATTGTTGTCAAGTCGCCATTGGGAGACCTATTTAAGGCCACTATTGTTGTGGTTGAACCATCATTTGAGGTATTGTCATTTGTGGTCACTGTGGATTTGGTGCACTGTACTACGGCACTATTTGCATTTGGGGTAGGGGTAGGGAACTGTCCTTAGGACTGCATTTGGTGGGTGTATATTCCTAGCATGGGAGGAGATAGAACTCCCCTTTCTAAGGTCATACGATAGCCTTACTTCAAATTCATCATACATGTAGTCTAGCGCCTTCCACTGTAGCTTGCAAATTGATTGGTCTTCTCAATTCCACAAACTTACAAACTTTTGGTTGTAGGCCTCTAAGGAAAACTCCCTTCTCTATGTCTTCATCCAATTGATGGTTGGTTCATTTCTTCAGTTTGGATTCCATTCTAGAGACATATGCTTCCACTCATTCACCAAAGGATTGTGACTTAAGTTCATGAACTCCTCTCGCATCCGCTCTTCAAAACCTTCATGTCTGAATTTAGTGAGGAAGGTCAATCCCATGTGCCAAAAGTTCATGGTACTTGTCTCTCCTCATACCACTGAAATGCCGCACCTTTGAAAGTGACGGGGAATATCACCAAACCAATGCTCAAGGATTCTGGAATTGTTAGCTACATATGCTACCATGACCTCTGCTACATGAAGATCAAGGTCTTCATCGTACTCTCCCTTAAAGATGTGCAATGGGACTACATTTGCTAGACTGACATCAATATTTCTAGGACGGATCTAACTAGGAAGGTGGCCTTGAGTTGCCATGGGGACTTCTATAAAGAGTGCTGCTAGGGCATCAAAGGAGGCATCTCCTGCTATCTGGTTCTCGTTTTTAATTTTTGCATTCTCTCTTCTCACATATCTCTAGACTCGTTCTAGTACTTGTCTCTTGATTATGTCATTCATCAGGGAGTTAGCTCCACCCAACTTGTCTATGCTCAATAGAACAGAATAAGAGGGCTTCAATATCTAGAGTTGTGGTGCCATCATCATAGTAATGCTAGCTTCTGATGGTTTCAATAGTGTATGTTGTGAAGAACACTCTGTCCACCAACTTCTTAATTAGACAAACAAAAGGTTGTCACTACACCATGTGTCCCACATATTTTGTTGTTGAGCGGAACGAATTGATTCCAACTCTTTTCCTCCTTGTTCTTGTGAACCTCCACACTGAGCATGACCTCTGAAGCTTCTTCATAAATTTTCACTTGATGATGTCTAAAAACTCCTCGATGAATGCTAAATCTCCCACATATGGTCATTCTCTCTGTTTTTGCTATTCAATTTTCTCCCAAACAACTTGCCACCAAGATGCACGTCTCTATTACATAGGGAGAGGAAATAGTCCACCACATAGAGCCCACATCAAGATGGTGATATTTTTTCACCATTGTGGGATGTTTTTCTTATAGAAAATGGCTATGAAAATAAGAATCTTCAATTCTTCAGTGGTTGAAGGAGCTTTGCAAGCATCCATTGAATTTTTCTCCACTCAGCAATGCCATTTCCTTCATTTTTAGCCCCTTTTGATGCTTGTTGATGACAATATTCCTTGATTACGCACCAAAAACATGGAGCCCCAAGAGGAACACCAAGAAAAAAAGGAATTTACTACAAGAAAATCTATCTTGTATCATCAACAAACATCTTTTTCATATTTGGTATGATCACAACAAGAAACAGAATACTAGGAATAAGAAATCTTCACACAACTTCATAGAAACAATTCTCCCACTACTTTCTTTAACTTGAGAAAAATTGATTATTATTCATATTCTTCATAGAATTCATCAAGATACCACAAAGACACAAGAGAATACACCACTTTGAATGGAAATTATCACATAGTATTCTTCTTCAAAGGTTTCATAGCTTTCTCTCACAATCTCTCACTGATAGATACATTATTTTGCATAGATTTGACTATCTCTCACACACTCTCTCTCATATATACTCTCTCTCAATAATATCATGATATAATTAAGAATAATAATATAATAAATCCTCTTTGGTTGTGGATACTGATATGTCTGGTATGAAAGGTCTCCAAAGCTACTATAGTGTCCCTTGAGAGCTCACTATTGTCACTATCACTTCAATCTTTACTTCAAGTCTTCAAAAACTACTTCTTCAAGCTATTTTGGGCTTATATTCATCTCTTCCCAAGGTTGGAAAAATTCCCCAAGCTACATATACATCCCATATCACATTTACAAAGGCATACAAAACAAAACAAAACAAAGACAGAAGCTCAATAGAGGGTTAACAGAAGGCATCAGAAAGCCTTTAGCTCAACTTAAATCATTCAAACCCATCAAGAATCAATCAATGAGCTTCAAAAAACTCTCAAAATTCATCAATCATTATTCCAACCTCTCATATAGAAGGAAAACAGAAGCTCAGCTGACTCAAATAGACACTAACAGGACATCAATAGAACATGTTAGAACATCATATCTCCACTATAAAATATCACGAGCTTCCAAAACATAATTCACCTTATCCAAAACACTCCCAAACACTTCAAAAACAACTAAACATCATTCATAGTCCATAAAAAATCAACCATACAGTCCACAAAACAACAAAAATTAGTCAAAAAATCAATCATTTCAACCCTCACCAAGTGGCAGTTGAATGTATTTATGATTTTAAAGAGAAGATCAATAGATAAATCTAATAAATAATAAATTTGATCATTTAAACATACAAATAATCATTTTTTCTCCATTTAATAAAATAGAGAGTTTAGTAGTTGCAACCACACCCTTGTAGTTACACACACACACACACATGCTCTCTCTCTCTCTCTCTCTCTCTCTCTCTCTCTCTCTCTCTCTCTCTCTCTCTCTCTCTCTCTCTCTCTCTCTCTCTCTCTCTCTCTCTCTCTCTCTCTCTCTCTCATGTGTGTGTGTAAGTTGAAGCATTGTCCTTCTCTCTCTAAGCTTTCTCTCTAAAAGCATTCTGTTTGGGATATCTTTCAACTCCCTCCATCCCCCCCCCCTCTCTCTCTCTCTCTCTCTCTCTCTCTCTCTCTCTCTCTCTATGGAAGCCTAACATGTGAGAAGATTGTGGAAGCACCACAAGTGACACACGCACTCTCTCTCTAATCTAGTCCCAAGATACACTCTCTTAGCTCCCCTTCTATGTCCTCTTTAAGGATACAATTGCCTCCTATATGCATAGACAATATCCTTGCAAAGCAGTTCTTGCAAGATGTTTTCATGTTTCTACAAAAAGAAAGGATCTACTAATGATATGTCATGTTGTACTTGTAGGAAAATCTCTTGCAACAATGAAACCCTCCATGAGCTCTCCATCATTGGATAGAGAGGATGAACTTCAATGCTAAAGAAAAACAAAGAGGAAATATTGGGCTAACAATTTACAATGTTGTTTTGCTATATGTTTCTAAATATTTCTAGAGCACTTTATCCTTGTACTTATGTGCCAATTCTTTCTATCTTTGAACAACTTTTTCATTGTCACAAGTGGTATACTACAATTATTTAATATCTTTGAATAAGTATTTTATTTGATATACCACTCTTTTGTCTCTAAACTAATTTTTTATTTTATTAGAGCTAAGTACAATTGGTGTGCTACAACTCAAATGTGGTTGTTGCTAGCACTAATAGTACTACACTACCACTAATAAGAGGCCTATGACCAGTTATAAGTGATGCTCTACTATTTATAAGTGCTATAGTACCACCATAGATTTTGTGATTCACCCATAATCAGTTGTAACCAAATGCTTTGCTACAATTTGCTACAATGATTTGCTACAATGTGCTACAATATGCTATACAATTTTGATATTGTTTGTCATTATTGTGGAAAAATAGGTCATATTGCAACTCATTGTTATACTAAGAAGGATGATATTCACAATAGTAAATTGCATCAAAGAAACCATATATGTCTTTACAACAGAATGAAGAGAAAATTGAGCGTCTATTTTTTATGCAACGTATAATGAATACTATTATAGAAAAGATGATGCATGATTATGTATGATATATCAATTTAGGTGCATCTAATCATATGATCAGTCATGTTTAATAGTTTAGAGAGATGAAAGATTTACAAAATTTAGGTTATGTGTAGACAGGTGATGATTCTTGCAACCTAATTTTACACATTGAAAAGGTTTTCTTGTCCTTGTATGATGGCTAGACAAAAATTCTATTAGATGTATTACATGTGCCATCAATCACAAATAATTTAGTATATGTTGGTTGAATGATAGATCAAGAGTTGAGGTTTGACTTAATTCAAAAGGTTGTTTTGTAGAAGACTTTAATGACAAGTCTAGGTTTCTTGCAAAAGGAAGTAGAGTTGGCTACATGTTCACCTTCAATATTGAATTTTTTGTTATGAATACTGTCATGCATGCTAAAGGCAAAGAAGTAATTGTAGACATTAAAATATGGCACAAACATATTGGACATGTAAATGTGCAAAGGCTGACATTAATGCACTCCAAAGGATTGGTTATAGGGTTGCAAAATTTCATAAAGTGTGTGAAGCATGTTAGATTGGTAAAGTAGGCAAGACAATATTTTTTGCATGAGATATATGTGAGTAGAAATATACTTGATGTTATGCATACAGATGTTTGGGAGCCTACACAAAATATATCTCTCGGTGGCAGCAAATACTTTATCATGTTTATTGATGATAATTCAAGAAAGCTATAGGTATACTTCATGAAGGAAAAGAGTGATGTATTTAAGCACTTCTACTGAAACAAAAACATGCTTGAAAGTTAGGTGATTGAGATCAGATGGCGGGTGAGAGTACCTCTCTAATGAGTTTAGTGACTTTTTGAGGTCTCAAGCGATAAAGAGATAGTTTACTTGTAGGTATATCCCATAGCAAAATGGATTTGCAAAAAGAAAAAATAGGCATATTGCAAAATCTACATGGGCATTGATGGTGGCTAAAAAGAATATGCCAAAATATTTTTGGTTTGAAACTATTCTATCTATATTATGAATAGGACTGCCATAGTTGTAGTTCATGAAATGACCCCTGAAGAATGCTTTATAGGCAAGAAATCCAATGTGTTACACTTGAAAGTCTTTGGTTGTATTGTATATGTTCATGTGCTAGATGAGCTATGAAAGAAGCCTGATCCAAAGACTGAAAAATGTATTTTTATTGGATTCTCTTTAGAGTAAAAATGGTATCATTGTTATAACCCTATCACATGTGAGTTCAAAGTGAGCAAGGATCTTATTTTATATGAGATGAGCAATTGGTATGCATTGGATAATGATGATGATTATGATAGTTATGTGCAAAAAGAAAAGCAAGAATCATAGAGCCTTAGTGGACTAGAAACATCATCTAGTACTACATCTACAATTAGTTTGGGAGACTAAGGAGTAGCTCCACTGCTTTCAATGCATTTACAAGTGTTAGAGGTAAAGACAAAGGAAAGAGGAAAGTATCGGATGGTAATAATGCATCTACTAGTCATTTGGGATTTGATGGAGATTCTAGTGGTTTAGAGAGTTTAGATTATGAGCTTGGTATTCCTTCAGTCAAGAGCACATAATAATATAAAGGCTCCACAAAGTGATCCAATGGTATGCAAGTCTAGTAGGGTCAGATACCCTATTAAAAGACTTGGTTTTGAAGGTTATTCAAGTCACCATTATGCTTATATTTTAAAGGTAGTTGAGGATGTTGAGCTCACTTTCTTTGAGAATATTGTTGGCCATGCTCATTGGAATATAGAAAAAGATGAGGAGATGGTTATATTAGAAGCTAATAAGACTTGGATCTAGTACCATTGCCTGAGGGCAAGAAAGCTATTGGTTGTAAGTGGGTTTACAAAATCGAGCATAATGTAGATGGTTCTGTTAGCAGGTATATGGCTAGGCTAGTTGCAAAAGGCTATGCTCAAACATATAGCATAGATTATGAAGAGATATTTACTCAAATTACTAGAATGACAATTGTTAGATTTGTGATTGCTTTGGCAGTAACCAAAGGTTGGAGTTTGTAATAAATGGATGTCAAGAATACCTTCTTGCATGGTGAATTATAAGAAGAGGTGTATATGGAGTGGTAGCAAGTTGTTATGAGGATTTAGAGCATCCCACATATGTGTTCAAATTAAAGAAAGTGCTCTATGGACTACAACAAGCACCTAGAGCATGGTCTAACAAGATCGAAGAGTATCTTGTCAACATTTTCTTTTATGTTTCTGATGTTGATCGCTCACTTTATGTGAGAAAGGAAGTTGTAATCTTGGTGATTACAGACATGTCTATTTCACCGAGTCTTTCTCCAAGACAGTGCCCAGATCGTTATGCCTTTTGTGCTAGTTGGAACTTACCCAACAAGGAATTTCGCTACCTTAGGACTGCTATAGTTATGGCCATTATTCATCGGGGCTTCAGTTGCCGGATCTCCCATTATCGGGTTATCGACTTCCTTAACCTTCTAGCACTAGGCGGGCGTTAGCCCCCATATATGGTCTTACAACTTTGTCGGGACCTGTATTTTTGGTCAATAGTCGCCTAGGCAGCCTGGTCACTACAACCTCCTTTGTGAGGAGGCACCCCTTCTCCCAAAGTTACGGAGCCATTTTGCCAAGTTCCTTAGAGAAAGTTGTCTCATGCCCCTAGGTATTCTCTACCTACCCACTTGTGTCGGTTTCGGGTATAGGTACCCACTTGTCGAAAGTCATTCCAGCTTTTCTTGGGAGCGTGGCATGGTTTACTTCAGCTCCGTAGCGCCTAGTGCTCGGATGTTGGCTCGAGGTATTTTTTCTACCCCTTATTTTTATCCTTGATGGATACGTCAACCTTACATCCTTAAACCGATAACTATCTTTCTGCTAGCTTGGCCTCCTCCGTCCCTCGAGACCAACAAGGGATAGTACGTGAATTCACCCGTTGTCCATTGACTACCCCTTTTCGCCTGATCTTAGGCCGTGACTAACCCTCCGTGGATGAACCTTGTGGAGGAACCCTTGGGTTTTTGGGGCATTTGATTCTCACCAATGTTTGTGTCACTCAAGCTGACATTCTCGCTTCCATTTTGTCCACACCTACTCCCACTGATGCTTCCCCCCTGGAACGGAACGCTCCCCTTTCAATGTATTTTGACATCTCACAGCTTCAGTAGACCGCTTAGTCCTGTTCATCTTCAGTGCAAGAGCACTTGATCAGTGAACTATTACACACTCTTTCAAGGGTGGCTACTTCTAGGCAAACCCTTCGCAAACCTCCTAGCTGTCTCTACATTCTTACCTCCTTTACCACTGAGCGGTCATTTAGGGGCCTTATCTAGTGATCTGGGATGTTCCCCTCTCGATGATGAAGCTTATCCCCCATCGTCTCATTGGTTGACCCTTACCTCCTCATCCTTCGAGGAATCATATCTAATATTTAGAGTTTGCCTCGATTTGGTACTGCTCTCATAGCCCGCACCGAAACAGTGCTTTACCCCTAGATAGTCCAGTCAAGTGCTATGCCTCAATGCATTTTGGATTCGAGTGGCATTTCACCCCTAACCACAACTCATCCGTTGATTTTTCAACATCTGTCGGTTCGGACCTCCCCTTAGTTTCACCCAAGCTTCATCCTGGTCATGGATAGATCACCCAGGTTTGGGTCCATAAGCAGTTATAGTTGCCCTAGCAAGACTTGCTTTTGCTATGACTCTAGTGGGTTCCCTTAACCAAGCCACTCCCTATAAGTTGTCAGCTCATTCTTCAAAAAGCACGCGGTCAGAGATTCGATTCTCCTCCCACTGCTTGGAAGCTCACAGTTGCATGTTCTATTTCACTCCTTGATGGGGATTCTTTTCACCTTTCCCTCACGGTACTGCTTCGCTATCAGTCACTTAGGAGTATTTAGCCTTACAAGAAGGTGGTCCTTGTTGATTCACAAGGGATTTCATGTGCCCCATGCTACTTGGGTTGGAGCATAAGCCAATGGTACTTTGGGCTAGTGGACTCTCACCATCTGGGGTGGTGCAGTACTCAATCGCTTTGCCTAGCCACAAAGGTCTTTCCTCGCTCTCCCACAACCCCATCTTCATGGTTTGGGCTACTCCCATTTCACTCGCCACTACTATGGGAATTGCTTTTTCTTTCTCTTCCTCTAGCTACTAAGATGTTTTAGTTTGCCAGGTTGTCTCTTGTCTGCCTATGGATTTAGCAACAGTTCATAAGGTTAACCTATTCTGGAATATCCGGATCTATGCCTATTTTCAACTCCCCGAAGCATGTCGTCGTTTACCATGCCCTTCCTCGTCTCTAGGTGCCTAGGTATCCACCGTAAGCCCTTCTTTATTTGAACCTCATTGTTTAATGGGATGACGTGTCATTCTAAGGTGCTATTTTATGTATTCACGTAGATCTTATCAACGTCCATCATGAATAGATTGTGAGTCAACCTGCCCACTGGGTCCAAGAATCCTCCATACTAAACTAATGTGTGCAATTCCACTAACTTGGATCACAGGATGGAGATCAGCGGAGGAGTCATCTATGTGGACAACTTGATTATTACATGTGACAGTGATAGTTGGATTGCTGAAGTTAAAGAGTTTTTGAACAAGAAGTTTGAGATGAAGGATTTGGGTGAGCTAAGGTACTTTCTTAGTATAGAGGTGATCAGATGTGACGATAGTATATGGCTGTCCCAAAGGTAGTATGGGGATTGGATATGTTATTCAAGTATGGTATGACAACGTGTAAGCCTCTTTCAGTGCCATTGGAGCAAAATGTGAAGTTCAGTGTTGATGTTGGGGATGAGATAGAAAACCTTACTATGTTCATGAGGATAGAAGAAAGTTTGATTTACATGACTATCACAAGGCTAGTAGACTTGAGCTATGCTATTGGCTTTATCAATCAATTTATATAGATATCTAGAAAACCTCACTTGGATGTAGTTAGATAAATATTGAGGTATGTGAAGTCCACTTTGCATTCTAGAATTTTTTGAATGAGGCAAGTAAGGATATGATGGTCCAATTGTCATTCACTATGACAACATGAGCAACATACAGCTAGCTATGACCCCAATGAGATGGTCCAGTTGTCATTCACTATTATGATCCTCATATTGGCACTGACTTATCACTTATTATATTTAGTTTGTTGCACCTACCTACAACTAGCAAAGTTATAGTGCCAATCAATCAGTATTATTAGTTATGCAGTGTTTGACTTAGTATGCCATTTTTCTTTATGTTATATCTTATCTATACTTTGTGTACATTGTATTGTGTATGGAAGAAGAAGAAAAAACTAGCAAGAAAATGTTTTGGCATTCATCTTTCTTCTTATGTTCTTGAGTGAGCTTCCTCTTGTGTGTATGGTGTGTGTTCAGTGTAGCAACTCAAGCAAGGCCCCCCACCACGCAATTCGTGATACTGCATATGCTCTATGGCAACCTTGGTCTTCTTCTTTGGAGTGGTGTGCTGTGTAGTACCTTTTCTCTTCTTCTTCCTCAAAATTTTAGTCCAGGCCTATGCATCATTAGGCAACTCCATTGTTTCCTCTTCAGCATGCTTTTCCTCATATGCATTTTCCTCATATAGGTTTTCAATTTCATGTAGATGCTACCTCACTTTAAGCATTGTCTTCTTAGGCTCCTAGCCAGTCTCCTAAAAAATAGTGTCATTTCCACCTTGCATTTGATGTGTTGATCTTGTTGTTCCATTCCTTTGCCATATGATAGGGCTTCTCACCACCCTTTGTGGTAATGGTAGGCATGTTTTTTTGGGATTTATCTACTTCCCCATCTCATGCACTATTAATGTTGGACTTTCTCAAGGATTTAGCGTAAGAGTGTGTTGCATAAATAATGGAGCAATAATACTCATCATTAAATTTCTTTGAATACTTCAATAAAAGAATGTAAAATAGAATTGCAAAGTAATACCAACGATGTTAAATGGTGATCTAGAAGTAGTTATCAATTGGTTCTTTTTATGATTTATCTACATCAAAAAACCAATTAATATTTTAATATTGAAACAACAACGAGCAATTTGTTTTAAGGTATACAAACATCTATTGCCTACGCACTGTGGCCATCTATATGCACATCATTAGGTGCTAGCATTGCCAATGCATCATTCAAAGGCTCTTTGCAGTCATGAAGTAGAAAATGGGAGGAAGAGGTATAGTCAATTACAATGTAGAGTGGTTGATATGGCTATAGATACCTACACCCATAACAACACTCTCAACCAACACAGTCACCAAATGGACATACATTTTTGTCTTGAATAAATTCATAATTGCCTCCACAAATCGAAGATGTGCTATTGCGACCTCTACCTCGCATACTAGATTGTTGTGTTGATCTTGTAATAAAAATGATCTGATATACTTTACAACAGACTAAGTCTATGACCATTAAAGAACAAATATTAAATCTTACTAGCTGAAAATCAAGCTTGCAAATGTGTAGCTCTGCTAGCTCTTTACCAAACTGATCAATGTTGAGTATGCATGTATCCTTAATAATCATGTCTCTTAGGGATTCCTTTCTGATGGCAATCATTCCCTCAAGCTTTACGATTTCGACCTTATTTGGAACCATCCTAGTTTTGTGCATTTGAAGCTGCTGCATATTTGTTTCAACTTCTCAATTATCTTCATAGCTCCATAAATCAATCCAACTTGCTCGTTTCTACAAATTTTTGAATCTTCAAGAGTAGTCAAGCTTCACAATAAAATGTAGCCCTCATTTTATAAGTTGTTGTCATATCACCACTTAATGGGGAATGGGTAGTCAAGAAGAGATTCAAAATAGACCAAAAATCCCACTTGTTCAAAAACTCCTCACCATCCCCTAAAAAATGTGTATATGTGTGCAAACTTGTCATAGACTATGCTAGTTATATCACTATAAAGAGATAGATTTTTAGCTAAGGGTTTCCCTTCAACTACCTCACTTGGCCCATTTTTCAATCTCTACTTCTCTAATTTCCTATTCATGTTGGGGGTAAAGGCGCCTACGCCTAGCCACCCATGTATTACTACACTGACAGTACCCGCCACTGCACACTATAGGTGGCGGGTGCCCATCACAGTCACTTATTCTTTATTCTTTTAGTGACAGTTTGAATAAAGGAAGGCCTGGCCACACATTGTGGTTGTTGGAGTTCCCATTTGTGTTTCTCTCTCTTCTTGCTCTTGCTCTCCGCCAGAGCTCACTTCCAGGCAAGCTTCAATCCTTCTCACCTTTCAACTAGTATCAGAGCAAGGCTTCCCAACTTCCCAAGCTTGGTTCCTGGCATTCTTAGCTTCCATTCAAATACCTACAGCATTGGGTCTCCTTCCCGATAGCCATAGCTGACATTCTCGAGCTCCCATCACTCCTCGGCTTCTCGAGCACCTTCTTGACCTATTGAGGCACCCTCATGGCATTGCTACACAGGTATTGAAGTTTTTTTCTTATTTTTTTTCTTCATTTCTCAGGTTGAAGTCAAACAGGGCAGCCATAGCTCAAACCTTTGGAGCTTGGATATTGTTCCCTCTTGCATTTGGGCACTTGAGGCTTGTTGTGGACCTCCCTGGGCACCCCCTAAGCCTCCAACCACTACGATTGAGGCCACATGGATGCATAGGAGCAAAATAAGGGATCATCAAATTTGCACCATTTTTTTGGCTGTTCTAGATAGCACACTACAACACCTCACCTACTCCTCATAGATGGCTATGTCATGCTTCTTCGAGCTTGGCAATGCACTTGGCAATGGTCTCTAACTTCAGTTGAAGCCTCCTTAATCATTGGAATCATTTTTGGGTCTAATCTATACATTCTCATGACTATTTGCAGTAGTCCCACAATCATGTTATGCAAAAGTAACATTGGCATCTAATGATATGCTTATTTGGGCACTTCTACTTAACCGGTTTGGTACCTATTGATGCCCGATTGTTTGGGGGATGCAAGGAACATATTATGGCATCATTTTGGACTAATTTTCTTGCTGAAAATACTCAATTTTGAATAGTAAATCATTGTTATACCACAGTGGGCTGAAGCCTATTATCTCATGTTTGGTTATGCCTATTGGTTTCGGGCTATGTCTTTGGGACATGCAATGAAGTATTGACCTTCGAGGTACAACATCGAGCTTATCTTTGGTTTCGGAATGCTTTTGAGCTTGTATTAAGCTCCAACTTGGTTTTTCTTCACTGGAATTTGGCTTTAGTTGGCATGCTTTGGACTGGTCTATGCCTATTGTCACTGCTTGACATTTAGGCCTCTTGCATTTATGCTTTGGTTAGATATGGATGCCACTTGGCTTGCCCATGCTTGACAGTTACTTGGAGCTTCATCTTTAGATGTATTTGAGCATTTTAGATCTACTAGGCATTACATTTGGTTGTCAATTACGTGCTCTTTGAATGCTTTCAGGCTTATTCTTTACGGGTCTGAGATAGCTTGGGATTTATGCTCCGGATGTACCCTACTGGGATTTTCCATGTATGATGTTATGTATTGATGTATTAGAGAGTTGCTTGCTCTCTTTGCATCTGAATTCACTTCCAATGGGAGCCTCTTGGTATATTCGAATGCACATAGGGTCTTATTTATAGATGAGCTTGAGCTTGTGGGACAGTTATGTGCATTTGCTCTCTTGAGAGCTTTATGTCTGCACTTTGTCTGTAGTGGGCTGATTTGATACGCCTATTGGGGCAGGCCCCTATCTCTGTCATAGTTTGTCAGCTTTGTATGCATCTTGGATAGTTATGTATTGAGCTTCTTGCTCTATTAGTTATGCTTGTGCTTGGTCTATTCTCTTACCCCGAGACCCATTACATGCATGACTTCTGGACCTATGAGATGTCTCTTGCCTGATAGGTTATTGGTTTGACAGTTCTTGGTACCTTCTTGCCCCTAGAAACTCACTGTTGGATGTATCTTGCTGCCTAACAATTAAAGTGACATATGTATCAATGATTGCTTCATTTTAGGATCGTTTTACATATTGTTATCTTGGTCATATTTGGTGGACATGTGCTTCTCTTGGTGAAATCCACCCTTTTAGCTAGTTTTAGCAATGGTTTTAGTGCATTTTCTACTAATTACAACAACCTGCAATTTTAATTTTTTGCTTTGATTTGGGACAGTATGGCTGGTCATTTGAAAGTTACAGCTCTCTTTAACATTGCCAAGTTGGATGGTACCAACTATGGGTATTGGAAGTCCCAAATATGGCAGGGTTTGGTGCAAAAGTTGTAGATTAAACCCTTGCGTTTCAAAGGTGTCAAACCTGAGGATATGGATGATGATGTTTGGATGAAAGTTGATGAGCTATGAAAGTCTACCATTATTTTGTCACTCTTAGAAGAGGTCCATCATAATGTTGTTGAAGATGAGAATCAAAGTGCATGGGATTTATGGGAGAAGATTCATGAGCTTTATGCGCAGCAGAGTTCTGTGTCACAGATGTATTGGCTGAAACAGTTAATGGACCTTCGCATGAAGGAGGGGACCTCCCTTTCATCTCATTTCAATCAGTTTCATGCTATCATGAAGAGTCTGTTGTCACATGGTATTGAGTTCAAAGACAACTTGCACCCGTTGTTTTTGCTTGGCACCTTGCCTGAATCATGGGATGTATTCCGTATTGCCATATGCACAAACAAGCTTGATGGGCTGAAAATCAAAGATGTTGAGAGTGCTTTATTGACTAAGGAAATCAACGGGAGAAACAATGATGCTTCCTGCTCTTCACATGCATTGACCGTTAGAGGTGGCAGAAATGGCAGGCATGATAATGATCATAAGGGCAGGGACTCTCAAAAGTCCACGTCCAAGTCACGTGGTCACAATAAGTCCCGTGGATAGAAGTATGATCTTACCTGTCATTATTGTGGGAAAGTAGGACATATTAGGCCGCAGTGCCATAAAATGCACGATGATATGCGCAAGAAAAAGGAAAAAAAAAGTACAAGAAAATTCTTCTAAGTGCAGTGTTGTACCTGCAAAGTCCAGTGTGAAGATAGAAGAGGTTAATGTCATGCAGGCCACTGATTCAAATAATGATTACATACTTGCAGCTTCTTCATGCGATGCCTTATAGGCTTCTGAGATACATTCTATGTATGCACAGTGATGGCTCTTGAATTGGGGTTCAGCCTTTCATGTGACACCCTGTCGAGATTGGTTTCACACCTATCGTACTATGTCTGGTTCTTTGCATCTTGGTGATGACAGGTCTCCTGACATTGTGGGCATTGGAGATGTTAGGCTGCAATTTCCTTCTGGCAGTTCTTTTGTTTTGCATGATGTACGCCATGTACCTGCATTGACTTGTAGCCTTATGTCAACTGGACAACTTGATGATACATGGTATTTTGTGTCTTTTGGAGACTCTGCATGGAAGATTATTCGTGGCAAGCTTGTACTTGCAAGAGGTGCCAAGTCTGGTAGCCTCTATCCCTTACTTGTATCAAGAGTGTAATGAAAGCAATCAACCATGGAATGAGACTTAACAGAAATTGAAAATTAACTAAGCTACAACAAAGAATTAACAAATCTATTGCACCAAGACATCCTCATCATGTATTAATGGTTGGGGATTCAAGAATACATGACGGCCATGGCTGAGTGCTTCATAGGCTAAGAAGAAGCTAACTCCAATAAATGGTAAAGCCAAGATTATTGAATGATCAAAAGATGTCTTTCCTTTGGCCTCTAGTCCCTTTTTATTCTAACCCTCTTCCAAACTTAAGGGCTGTTCACACATGTACACATAGGCTAGGGCTAAATTTACAAAGGCTGGAATTAATCCAAGGTGCAAATATTAATGTTGTATTTTCCTTCATGACAAACCATCCCGTCCTGAAGATGGTTTTGTCCTCAAAACCAAGAAGTAATGGACTAAATCCAAGTCAAGGATGATAGTAATCATGCCCATTCATCTTCCCAATGATAAAAAAGCACTTTTCCATATGTAGTAACCATAGGAAAATCATTAAAATTGTAGCACGCATTTATGAGTTACTACCTTGTAGGCAATACTCCAAATAAAGATATCAAGTACCCCCGGGATCAAAAGGAAATCCCTCAAAATAATAGTCATAATCATGGGTACCTGTCCAAGAATCATGCATATCATCTATACCTCCCGGGTCAAATGGGAAACCACCCAAGAACTCATGATTGCCATCATGAATGCCTGGATCATAGGGAAATGATGCATTCAAATCATATGACATATCAGCACCATATTCAAAATCATATACACAAGAATCCGAAGAAACGCCATTAGGTAGTTGCAATCCTTGATCAACTATGGGCTGATGTAGATCAACCATGGAATCATAAGAATCATGACGAAGGGTGGGTTTATGTATCTCATCAACATGATTATCCCAAGGTAGCTCATCATCATATGGATATGCATTCTCATCCATTTCTGCAACTAACTCTCCTTGTGAACCATCATCACATATCTTTGCATCCTCATGTTCTTCATTATCGATTAAACTCTCTTCTTCATTTTGATCTTCATCTTCTTCACCATCTTCATTCTGAAATTCCTGCTCTTGGTCTTCTATTTGATCATTCTCTTGTATATCTTCTTCATTGTCATCATCATCTTGAGTGTTGTCTTCTTCATCAGCTTCTTCATTTCTCTCTATGATGTTAACCTCTTCGGTTTGCATTGTATACATTCTTGCATTAGTATCCATAGGCTGACCATAATGAATTCTTGCATTACATGGTTCGTGCTGCCCATCGTCAACTAGATGTTGTTGGAAACAAGATACATGATATTCATTCCTATAAGATTGCTCTTGGAAGCATTCAGGACAACTACATTTAACACTGCAATGCTGCCCATAAACATAGGCATCCCCATAGGAATGATCATCAGCATGCTGTCCACAGTATTTTGGAGTAGGTTTCAAATTTGAAGCATGATCTTCATATGCATACGTCCCTCCAAAATATCCTTGCTGCTACCCAAATGCATCAAGCTGCTGGCCATGAGCATTTGTATGATTACTCTCATGATCAAATCTGCCATAGACAAAACCACCTTGTTGTTGGCCAAAACCATTTGGATAAGGATCACCTTGATCATCTTGGCATGAGGTATGGCATCCATATTGCCCAAAAGAACTTCTAAGACTTTGCCCATTTGAAGAAAAAAAAACATAAGATCCATAGTCACTATATCCATGAACTGGAGCATCATGGGAAACACATCCATAAGCATTAGTGCCATTCTCTCTTTCATGAGATATACCATATGTATAAGCATCATGTTGAACATTTGAAACTTTTGCAATGCTCCTATCAATGATGGATACAAGCTCTTTAACTTTCAACTTCATTTCCCTTACATCTCTGACCAAACTGTTCACTGTAACCATGCCGTTGTGATTATCCCTATGCACTGTTTTGGCCATATCTTGAAGAATACTGATCCAAATGAGGTGTTTAATGGCTCCACTCGAAGCTTATGATAACTAGTATCACTTCCAGTTGTTCCTTTGTCGTTAGAATGATGCTACTAATTTTTGTAGCAACTTTTCCTAATCTGTCCCTGTTTGGATTGCACCCTGTTTTGGCACTGTAATGACCCTATTTTGCCTCGTAATCATTACCTTTCATCTAGGGAAAGTTGTAAGGCACTTAAGATCAGTAAGAACACTGATTAGGCATGCACAAACCCTGCAAATACATCCTTGATACATCCAAGAAGTGCTCTACAAATAGCCCAACTGATCGTTACTACCGAAAGGAATGTGCAACCAGCCAACTACTATGTTGTCTGTGCCTTCTGTCGGGTAGCCAGGCACAGAGGAGGCAAGGGGGGTTCACTGACAAGAAAATGTGATTATGACAATATCAAAATTCCATGCAAAATCCTGAACCTTGGGAGCATTTTTTTTTCTGATCAATCAGTACACATATCTGTAACTGATCAAGCTTTGTGTGCCTTATAATATGATTCCTCCAATGTTCCACCAGATTTGGAGGGACCACAATAAGAGTTGCTCTGGAGAGATACAACCTTACTGCATCTGATGGCTTGTTGAGTGCATCCCTCAAAGCTGTGATGAGGGCACAGAAACACCTGTCTTAGACATAGTAGCTGTTTATGTGAAGATTTGTTGAATCTTTGACAGAACTACATGCGCCATCAAAGAAGATGAGATTGTCATTGGAAGAGTGTTGACCAGGAACCAGAAAACATCAATTCACCCACAACTCTTGCCAGGACAGATCTTTCAAGGACATCATCTGCTTACGGGATGAGGTGTATGCCCAAAGACTAGAACGAGGGTATGCATATGCTCCAATTGTACCTGATTATGCAGAAGCTGGCCTTGGAGTCAAGAGAACATATCCCACATTGGATGAAGAAGATGCATATTATGATTCTACCCGCAAAGGTTACCCAAGAGCTAGAGTTGATTATACTGATATGGGTACTTCTAGTCTTCTTGAGCCTTCTCGGGTATCTTTAGCACGCTCTGCCCTTGGAGGTCGAAGTGTCTTGCCAACTACTGTAGGTACGGGAGCAAGCTCTCTTTTTGGATCAGCCAGTCATTCTTCTGTACTGCCGGCTGCAGGAGACTACCTGTCTAGTGCTACAGAGCTAAGGGGAGATGCTTATGCCTCAGATTCCATACAATTTCAGACGCTGACAAGTCCAAGAACGTCCTCAAATTCATGTGATCTCTCCTTCTCAGCACACCTTCCAATATTGACAAGGAAACTTTCTGAAGTTCTGGCAGTGGTGTGAGATTTCACAGGGCTGTTGCATATTACACTGCATCAAGGCCTTTCAGAGACTAGCTACCCAAACGGAGTCTCCACTACGAATACTGTTATAAAATGGCCCTTTCTCCTAGCAGAAATAGTATTCCGGGATCCCTTAGAGTACCAGTGAAACGTTTAGAAAGACCCCTTTCAGTTGGATCATCAGGCAAGCCAGCTGCAACCACATTGCCTTCATCCGGCTTGCTTCCTTCTCGATCCAAAACAGGGAATTGAAACATAAAGCGGAACGAGCCAACAACATATGGTGGAGATTGAGCGGGATTTTGGGTCCTGAGAGGCATGTTATCATGTATGCTGTCATTCAATCCCTCTTTACAATTGCAACACTGGCTTTGACTATCCTCCTTTTCAAATCATACCGATTGCACACAATATTTGAGGTGTTTAAGTTGTCAACCACAGTTTGGAATGGTGGAAATTATATCTTTGAAGTCATGCCACGGCAAGCTCGTGAGCACTGGTGCTGGCTCATTTGAACAGAGTTATGCATCATTTGAATATCACCGAGCATTCGAAGCTATCAATGATCAGAAATGCAACATGAACGCTATCAAATTTCTGCAGAGGGAAGCCTCCACCTCCTTTTGAGCTGGTTAAATTGCACTGCCTGTCCTAGAACGGCTGATTCATGCTGCAGATGAAGATGTCTTGATTGATGCATGTTGAAAGGTTGTGCCATTGGTATGTGCGGACGCTGAAGAAGCATATTGTCCAGGATGTTGAGAATGCCAACGCCATTTCTCCTATTTCTTCTTCTCCACAAGGACAATACTCACAGGAGCGAGACCTTTTCTGCTCATCTCCTTGTCCACAAGTTGAAGCTCTAGAGGAAGACATCTGCACTCTCGCATCGATGGAGGAGAACGCAACAGGGGCCGTAAAAGGAGGTGCGAAGGCTCGACGTGCTGATTTTCTGGACTTGCGATGAGAAGGACGATCTCAAGCATTTACAATAGCAGAGATGGAAGCTGCAATCATGGACTTTTCAGAGGACAACAAGATAGGAGCAGGAAGCTTTGGGATAGTGTACAGAGGAATGCTTCAGGATGGCAGGGAGGTGGCAATCAAGAGAGGTGAACTGTGTTGTTTCTGCATCTCTCCCTTTCGGAATTCTCCCTCTCTGTTTGTTGTGCTGGTTCTAGAATGGCTTTTCTTGCCTGAAAGCAGCATTCAATCAAGCCCTTGAGCCGCGCCTTTTCCTGCTTCCAAGCTTTCAGCGTTCTCTGAGATTAGCCAAACATGCATGACATAAACTCTTCTCAAGAGTTCTACAATGCGCTCAAGAACGCAGGGGACAATGTCGTGTTGGTGGATTTCTATTCAGCCGGTTGCTGGTCTTGCAAGGCCCTCTATCCAAAGATTTGCCAATAGCCGTGCCTTTTCCTGGCTTTCTCCCATCCCAGCATATTTTGCACCCTTGCCTTCCCAGCTTCCCCTTTCCCCACCGTTTCTTGAAGTTTCTGTATCTTCTAGCTTCAATTTTTTTTCTGAACCTTCAACGCACGCATAAAAGCTTCGGTTGCCTTACAAACGTATCAGAAGCAATTTACGAAGTTGTTATCTGCAGATGATCAGACCATTGAATCTACCTAACGATGCTTCTCACCACCAAGTTCTGAGACAAGGTTAAATGGTGCTCAAGGTGGAGCTCTAAGCATAAGGAATCAAGTCGTGTATGCCTTAAGAGTCACGGGAGTCTTGGGAGAGAGGTAGGAGCAAGAGGTCCTCCATGGGAGCTCTCAAGAAAGGTTGAAGGAGGTAGAAGAAGACTTCTCTTCGAAAAGTAGCAGTGGTTTAACTCTCCCTTAACTCTTGTGGTAGATTTTCCCAAAAAGAACCCTAAAATTTTACCTCAAAGTTGGAAAACGAGCTGCCATTTTGTCTCCATGCCTTCAAATTTGATCAAACCTCCTTACATAGCTTGTGTGGAGTCCAAGAAAGCTGCCATGCCTAGTACTTCTTGACTGCTGTAGTTCTTCAATGATGTACCTGTGCACAGTAAGGTTTCCTGAAACTGACAAGGAACTAAATGTAAAGAAGGAGAGAGAAAGGAAGGATCTGAAAACTAGGCTCTGATACCAATGTAATGAAAGCAATCAACCATGGAATGAGACTTAACAGAAATTGAAAATTAACTAAGCTACAACAAAGAATTAACAAATCTATTGCACCAAGACATCCTCATCATGTATTAATGGTTGGGGATTCAAGAATACATGACGGCCATGGCTGAGTGCTTCATAGGCTAAGAAGAAGCTAACTCCAAGAAATGGTAAAGCCAAGATTATTGAATGATCAAAAGATGTCTTGCCTTTGGCCTCTAGTCCCTTTTTATTCTAACCCTCTTCCAAACTTAAGGGCTGTTCACACATGTACACATAGGCTAGGGCTAAATTTACAAAGGCTGGAATTAATCCAAGGTGCAAATATTAATGTTGTATTTTCCTTCATGACAAAGAGCTACATTGCATTATGTTTTATCTGTGGATTCTATTCCCCATGTATCTCTTTGGCATGCTTGTTTGGGGCATATGTCTCTTAAAGGAATGAAAATGCTCCGTGCTTTGCAGTATCTTCCACCTTTTGACTCTTCACATTTTGATTCTTGTGATTATTGTTTGTATGGCAGGGAGACTAGAAATATGCATAAAAAGTCTGGTAAGAAACACATGGGTGAGCCCTTGGCTCTTGTGCACTCAGATGTATGTAGGCATGTACCCTATCAATCACTTGGTGGGGCAAAGTACATTATTACTTTCATAGATGATTACTCACGTAAGGTTTGGGCTTATCCCAAAGAGAAAATCTGATTTCTTAGACACATTTTAGTGTTTGCTTGCATTGGCAGAGAACCAATCTAGGAAAATGCTCAAATGCCTAAGGTCAGATAATGGGGGTGAGTATGTATCACGTACGTTTGAGTAGTTTTGTGATGAACAGGGTATTAAGCATCAATTGACTGCCCTTTACACCCCATCCCAGAATGGTATGGCTGAACGCATGAATAGGACCATTCAGGAAAGGGTCCATAGCATGCTTAGCCAGGTTGGCTTACCGCAACACTTTTGGGCTGAGGTAGTTACTACTGTAGTGCATCTCAGTAACAGGTCCCCTAGTAGTGGCATAGACTTTCAGGTTGCAAAGGAGGTATGGGTAGGCAAGTCCCCCCCTCTTATGATCATTTGCATGTCTTTGGATGTGAGGCATTCTAGAAAAATGCAATAAGTTGGATTCTAAAAGTGTCAAATGCATTTTCATTGGCTATGGAGATACAAGAGAGATAGGTTACCGTCTATGGGATCCACAGGTGCGAAAAGTGATCCGTAGTCATGATGTCATCTTTCACGAGGACAATATGCATATGCAACCTAAAAAAGTGGTTGAGGTATGCAGAGTTATCTCTTAGGAGGAGCCACCTGCTCCCGTTCAGCCCGTTCCACGGCCAGCTAGACAGTGTGCAGCATCACCTGATGCTCATGGCCCAAATGTTAGATCATGCTGATGTTAGACAGGATGTTGGTCACCTAGCAGAGCCTAGATTGAGGCATTCTACTAGAGATAGACGACCTCTTGACCATTTTGCACCCTCTATGGATTATGTACTAGTTACAAATGCAGGAGAGCCTCTTACTTATGATAAGACTATGCGCAGGGGTGATTGTCACTCTTGGGAGAGGGGTATGCAGTCTAAGCTTGACTCATTGCATAAGAATAAGACTTGGGATTTGGTTTCCTTGCCTCAAGGTAAAAAGGCTTTCCCATGCAAGTGGGTGTACAAGCTGAAAAGTACCCCTAGACACCCCAAGCCAACATACAAGGCTTGATTGGTTGCTAAGGGTTTTAAGCATGAGCATGGTGTTGACTTTGATGAAGTCTTTTCTTTTGTGGTCAAGATGACCACCCTACGCTTAGTCTTGGCCTTGATTGCACAGCTTGACCTGGACTTATACCAGATGGATGTCAAGACGGCTTTTCTACATGGGGACTTGCATAATGAGATTTACATGGAGCAGCCTAAGGGCTTTGCAGACCCTGGCAGGGAACACCTAGTGTGCAAGCTAAAGAAGAGTGTATATGGCTTGAAGTAGGCACCTAGGGAATGGTACCATAAGTTTGATGCGTTTCTGCAGTCACATGGCTATAGCCGCAGTGCTATGGATCCGTGCTTGTACACGAAGAAAGCCCTTGACAATTCTTTACTGATTTTGGCACTCTATGTGGATGACATGCTTTTAGTAGGGACAACTCATGAGGAGCTAGATGCTCTTAAGACTTAGCTCAAAAAGAGCTTTGAGATGAAAGATTTAGGATAGGTCTCTCATATACTTGGTATGCGCATTACATGCGATAGATCTCAAGGACTACTCTATCTATCACAGAGAGAGTACATTCATAAAGTCCTTGAGCGCTTCCGCATGCAAGATGTTAAGCCTATTGGCTATCCATTACCTTCTCATGTGAAGGTTTCACAGGCCGATTGTTCGCAGACAAATGAGTAGAGGGCCAAGATGGCCAAGATTCCCTATGGATCAGCTGTGTGGGCAGTCTATGTATGCCATGATTGCCACCCATCCAGATATTGCTTTTGTAGTTGGGGTTGTGGCACGTTATATGGCTACACCTGGCAAGAAACATTGGGATGCCATGAGGGGTATCATGAGGTACTTGAAGGGCACAACATATATGTGTCTTTGTTATGGCAGCCAAGATACCCGAGTCGTGGGGTACACTAACTCTGATTATGCAGGACACACAGATAGTAGAAAGTCCACTTCTAGGTATGTCTTCACTTATGCTAGAGGGGCTATCTCTTGGATGTCCAAGGCGCAGAAGTGTACGGATCGTTCCACTACAGAGGCCGAGTATATTGTAGTCACAAAGGCTTGCAAGGATGCTATCTGGTTAGGCCATTTGATTGCAGACCTTGGTATGACAGATGCTATGCCTACACTGCATTCGGATTCTATGAGTGCCATTCAGTTGGCCAAGAATCCGGTCTTCCATGCGAAGACGAAGCATATTGAGGTGAGGTATCACTTCATTCGCGAGGTCATTGAGGATAGGTATGTTGACCTTCTCAAGATTCCGACTGAGAAGAATCCTATAGACTTCTTAGAAAAGCCTCACTATCGAGAGCTTTGCCTTCCTTAGGAGATTGATGGGCATTGGATGAGATGACATCTTTTTCCTCATCCTATTGTACATGTGTACATGTTGTACTGTCTTTTCTTTTTTCTCTCTCACAAGGGCATATTTGCCTTTAAGTGGGAGGTTGTTGGGGGTAAAGGCACCTCTACCTAGCCACTCGTTTATTACTACACTGACAATACCCACCACTACACACTATAAGTGGCGGTTACAGGTGGTGGGTGCCCGTCATAGTCACTAATTTTTTATTCTTTTAGTGACAGTTTGAATAAAGGAAGGCCCGGCCATACATTGTGGTTGTTGGAGTTTCCATTTGTGTCCCTCTCTCTTCTTTCTCTTGCTCTCTGCCATAGCTCACTTCCAAGCAAGCTTCGATCCTTCTCACCTTTCAACTTCAATGCAAAGATGAAACATATTGAGGTGAGGTATCACTTCATTTGCGAGGTCGTTGAGAACAGGTCTGTTGACCTTGTCAAGATTCCGACTAAGAAGAATCATGCAGACTTGCTCACGAAAAGCTTCACTACCAAGCGCTTTGCCTTCCTCAAGAGATTGATGGGCATTGGATGAGATGACATCTTTTTCTTCATCATGTTGTACATGTTGTACTGTGTTTTCTTTTTTCTCTCTCACTAAGGCAGATTCGCTTGTAAGTTGGAGGTTGTTGGGGGTAAAGGCGCCTCCGCCTAGCCACCCGTGTATTACTACACTGACAGTACCCGCCACTGCACATTGTAGGTGGCGGGTGCCCGTCACAGTCACTTATTCTTTATTCTTTTAGTGACACTTTGAATAAAGGAAGGCCCGGCCACACATTATGGTTGTTGGAGTTCCCATTTGTGTCTCTCTCTCTTCTTGCTCTTGCTCTCCACCATATCTCACTTCCAAGCAAGCTTTGATCATTCTCACCTTTCAACTCATTTGTTCTGTTTCCATATCATTTTACTACATCATCTACAAAATTAGCCCGTGCCACAAGACCAAGGCTATCATCGATCCCTCTACATTTCTACCACCTAAATCCATGTTGCAAAATGCAAGCTCACCTCATTGTTTGGAGGTGCTCCTTGATACACATTATGGTATAAATGGACACACTCCTCAAAGAATTGTTACCTCAACATCCTCAATTGAACGGTCTCCTTTGATATCGTTTATGTGATCAGACTATCAAACATTTTGAGTCCACAAAATTGTCATTCGTAAAGAAGATTCGAATCATATCTAGCCCATATTTCGATTCAAAGTCTTCCTTCATAAGACAAAATCTAGTTTGAGTTGATGATACTACTCATGGTGCTAACCACTTCCTGCAACAAAGCATATATACTATGAAGTAAGTATACAATTATACATAACAAATTTAAAATCTAGTAAAAAAAGTGAAACATAGTTTTTTAGTGTGTGGAACACTACAATGGTGCTCCAATGGTGAACTATTCCAAACTTGTCTTCAACCACTTTTTAGCATCTCCAACATATAAAAGTGATATGCAACTACCAAATATGGGGTGGTCGAGCAACACTTTTGAACCCTAGAGCACCACTTTTCAAGAGGTAAAGTAGTTGAATTGAACTTTAAAGTGCTTCATCACATTGTAACAATGGTTGTAAAGCACTTTGGAATTGTTCTCCGCATTTTTTAGGTCGAGAGAAAAACTACAAAGCATTCAATTGGTGGAACACTAATACAAAGTGATATTGCACCACTAGCAAGTGGTGCTAGCACCCTATACTGGAATAAAACCACTTTATTATAGTATTGAAGTGGTTATAAATCACTTTTAAATGGATTTACTTTAATATTTATTGATGTGTTAGCACAAAAAAGTGAAATCATGCAATAAGAAAGTGCTGTAGCACCACTTTAACTGAGTGAAACATGATTAACTTTCAAATGGGAGTGGTTATTACCACTTTCAAGTGGTTAACGTCCACATTTTCTTGGTGTTTTACCAAAAAAGTGGAAATTCACAACAACAAAAAGGTTTTGAACCATGTATACTCCACTTTATATTGGTAATCACCACAAAAAAGTAGAATGCGGCAATTGAAAGTGGAAGTGCAAGTTATATAACACCACTTTTGAGTATTGTAGTATCACTTTTGAGTAGTGAAAGATAGCTTTCTAGTATTGGGTACCTCAACCTAGTAGTATGTGCCAGTTTTTTAGTGGCCTAGACCCCATTTTTGTCATTTGTATCACTTGATATATATCACTTCTTAGTGGCAAAAATGACTTTTTTGTTGAAATTATCACTTTTTAGTGACAGACACAACTTTTAAATTTGGTTATTACTACCTTTTAGTGGTAGGTTAACACTATAAGGATATGGACGTATAGCGACGCCACTTTACGATGCAAATAGCGACAGTACTCAAACGAAAAAAATGCAGGCCGAAACCCAAGTGCGTTATTTTGCACGCATACACAAAAGAGAGAGCGGACATCTTGCATTTGAGAGGGAGAGGGAGAGAAAGAGAGAAAGAGGGAGAAGGAAAGCTTCTCACCGCCGCCGCTGCCGTTCGCGAAGAAGAGGAGGAAGTGTACAAAGGGTGAAGAGTAGCCGCAATCACGAAGAGGAGCCGCCGAATCCTTCTTTGAGCCTTTACGGTGAGTGGATTGTTCCTTCTTGCTTTTTTTTGTGTTTTCTCTTTCTATTTTACTTGTTTTTATTAAAATTCATGTGTATTGAGAGAGGGAGAGGGAGAGGGAGAGGGAGAGGGAGAGGGAGGGAGAGGGAGAGGAAATGAGAGAGAGAGGGAGGAAGAGGAAAGAGAGGGATAGGAAGAGAGGAAAATATTAAACATAATAGGGAAAGAGAGAAAGAGAGGGAGAGGGAGAGAGAGGGAGAGAAAAGAGAGGGAAATATTAAACATAATAGGGAAAGAGAGAAAGAGAGGGAGAGGGAGAGGAAGAGAGAAAAAGAAATGAGAGAAGGAGGGGAAGAGGAAGAGGAAGAGAGAAAAAACATTAAACATAATAGGAAAAAATATTAAATATAATCGGGAAAGGGAGAAAGAGAGGGAGAGGGGGAGGGAGAGGAAATGAGGGAGGGAGAGGAAGAGAGAAAAGGAAATGAGAGAGGAAGAGGAAGAGAGAAAAAACATTAAATATAATAGGGAAAGAGAGAAAGAGAGAGTGGGTGAGGGAGGGAGAGGAAATGAGAGAGGGAGAGGAAGAGAGAAAAGGAAAGAAGGAATGAGAGAACGAGGGAAAAAACATTAAACATAATAGGGAAAGAGGGAAAAAGAGGGAGAGGGAGAGGGAGGAGGGAGAGAAAATGAGAGAGGGAGAGGAAGAGAGAAATGGAAATGCGAGAGGGAGAGGAGAGGGAAAAAACATTAAACATAATAGGGAAAGAGAGGAAGAGGGAGAGGAAATGAGAGAGGGAGAGGAGATAAGAGAAAAAACATTAAACATAATAGGGAAAGAGAGAAAGAGAGGGAGAGAATGAGGGAGGGAGAGGAAATGAGAGAGGGAGAGGGAGGGAGAGGAAAGAGAGGGAAACATTAAACATAATAGGGAAAGAGAGAAAGAGAGGGTGAGGGTGAGGGAGGGAGAGGAAGAGAGAAAAGAAAATGAAAGAGAGAGAGGAGAGAGAAAAAAATTAAACATAATAGGGAAAGAGAGAAAGAGAGGGAGAGGTTGTTGTTTTCTTGTTTGTAGTAGTAGTAGTAGTAGTAGTAGTAGTTTATTTTATTTTCTTGTTTATTGTTGTTTAGTTTTCTTGTTTATTGTTGTTGTTTTTTCTTATTTTCTTGTTTATTGTTATTGTAGTAGTAGCAGTTGTTGTTGTTGTTGTTGTTGTTTTTTCTTCTTTTCTTGTTTATTATAGTGGTAGTGATAGTGGTAGTCGTTGTCATAGTCATAGTTGTAGTCATGGTCATAGTCATAGTCGTAGTTGTAGTCATAGTCGTAGTCGTAGTCGTGGTTGTACTAGTAGTGGTGGTTTTTTTGTTTGTTGTTATTGTTAGTGTTATTGTTGTTGTTGTTGTAGTAATAGTTTTTTTTGTTTTCTTGTTTACTGTTGTCTAGTTTTCTTATTTGGTGTTGTTGTTATAGTAGTGGTAGTAGTAGTAGTTTTTTCTTCTTTTCTTGTTTATTATAGTGGTAGTGGTAGTGGTAGTGAGCGGTAGTCGTGGTCGTGGTCGTGATCGTGATCGTGGATAGTCGTAGTCGTAGTCGTGGTTGTAGTAGTAGTGGTGGTTTTCTTATTTGTTGTTGTTGCTGTAATAGTTTTTTTTTGTTTTCTTGTTTATTGTTATCTAGTTTTCTTATTTGTTATTGTTGTAGTAGTAGTGGTAGTAATAGTAGTTTTTTCTTTTCTTTTATTGTTAGTAGTAGTAGTAGTAGTAGTAGTAGTAGTAGTAGTAGTAGTAGTAGTAGTAGTAGTAGTAGTAGTAGTAGTAGTAGTAGTAGTAGTAGTAGTAGTAGTAGTAGTAGTAGTAGTAGTAGTAGTAGTAGTAGTAGTAGTAGTAGTAGTAGTAGTAGTAGTAGTAGTAGTAGTAGTAGTAGTAGTAGTAGTAGTAGTAGTAGTAGTAGTAGTAGTAGTAGTAGTAGTAGTAGTAGTAGTAGTAGTAGTAGTAGTAGTAGTAGTAGTAGTAGTAGTAGTAGTAGTAGTAGTAGTAGTTGTTGTTGTTGTTGTTGTTGTTGTTGTTGTTGTTGTTGTTGAGAGAGAGAGATATATGTTTTGTTAAAGAAAATGAGAATGAGAGAGGGGGAGGAAGAGAAAAAGGAAGAAGGAACGAGAGAGAGAGGAAATAGACATACAGCATAATAAAGAAAGAGAAAAAGAGAGAGAGATGGAAGGAGAGGAGATAATGAATGAATAAAAAACAAAGAGAGTGGTGGCGAGGTTCGGTGAGGTCCCGTGCAACACCACGAGACGGGAAACACTTCAATATATGTTAATTTGTGGGTGGATGGCTGGGTGGAGACTTTACATGCGTTAACTTTTATTGAGTTACAAGAAAAGAAATCCCTTCTCAAACAATTTAAGAAAGAAAAAAAATGATAGCAAAAACAAATTGTTTGTCGTAATGTAGATAATATGGAAAACGATGAAGGTCTTGATATTCAAGATCACGAGGCATATCTTAACCAACGTGTCCCATGTCCTTGCTCTCAATGTAAGATGGTAATTAGATGAAAACGTCAATTGTCTATAGAACACGCACGACGTTTCGGCGAGTTTCAATCTGAGATCATTGATCAGGTGATCTTGGATTTTCAGCAAACAGTAAGAAAAATTAATATCAATCATTCATTGTACTTGCAAGCTAATTGAATACCATATACAAAAAGATTAGGTGTGGTTGGAAAATTTTCTATCCAGGGAGGTGACGTCTTGTCCCAAGGAGTACACCCTTTGCGGCCAATTAGAAGAGTTCGTGGGCGTGCAATGGATGGAGTGCCTGAGCCAATCCACCACTTGGAAGGTACTACCCAATCTATACCATCAATACCAAACGAGACAGACAACCTTCGAGACTTACCTATAATCTTGGAGCCTGAGATGGAGGCAATGATCGATGCATTGATTCCCATGGATGTCGAGACTTTTGATCCGCTTAGGAAGCATCCCTACCATTATATGATGGGTTCCGAGTATCTCGCCTGAAGACACTACTTGCACTCCTAAGTGTGCAAGTGAAATATGGGTGGAGCGATGCGAGTGTGACCGAGTTGTGATCAGGTACCTTGTACATACACTTCGTTGATTTCTTTTCAGCACTATCATTTAAAAAAATTGTACTTTTTCAAAGTGTTTTATGATTTTTTCCAAATTACTGAAGTATCATATATTACCACTTGCAAATACCATGCATGAGTCTCCTCGTAATGATGCATGACATGTTTTACGAAAGCTTGGCATAGACTACAACAGCATCCATGCATGTATTAACAATTGCATACTGTTTCAAGGAGAATACGAGACTATGGAGACATGTCCAAAGTGTGGTTCTCACAGGTATTGACATGACTTGCAAGGGCAAACCATCCTTCAAAAAGTTCTTAGACACTTTCCGCTTATCCCCTGCATAAACCACATGTTTCATACATCCGGCATGGTGAGCTTGACAACGTGACATGCACAGAATAGGACCACAGATGGAGTTCAATGAATATCAGCGGATTCATGCGCATGGAGACACATTGACTCTACCTTCCCATGCTTTGCCCGAGAGCCAAGGAATCTTCAGCTCAGTCTTGCAATGGATGGTATGAACCCATTCGGTCTGCACTCAACTTCTTACAGTGTGTGGCCTATAGTCCTGTTGAGTGTTGAAATGACCTATTTTTTGGCTGATTTTTGTTGTTTTTGAGAGTTGAATGGTTGATTTTATGAGATGATTGATTGGTTTGGAAGTAGTTTGAGAGTGTTTTGGATAGGTTAGAATGGTTTTATTAAGCTCATGATGTTTATTAGTAGAGATGTAAAGTTCTATTGATGTTCTGATATGTTCTGTTTGGTCCTGATAGCTTCTGTTGAGCTTCTGTTTTGTTCTGTTTTCTCTCTGTATGGAAGAATGGAGTATTGATTGATATGGTTTGAGATTGTTTGAAAGCTTATTGAGTGATTTTTGATGGTTTGGAATGGTTTTGGTATGAGTTATGTGGTTCTGATGCTTTCTGTTGAGCTTCTGATGAGCTTCTGTAGACCTTATGTATGCCTCTGTATGTGTTCTGTTGGATAAGAGTGTAGCTTGGGAAAGTTTTCTAGCCTTGGAAAGAGGTGAATACAAGTGCAAAAGAGCTAAAAGAAGTCAAAGAAGTAGCTGCTGAAGACTGAAGTGAAGACTGGAGTGAAGTGACCGTGGTGAGCTATGAAAAGACACTGTAGTGGCTCTGGTGCCTCTTCATATTAGACATACCTCTTGGGAGGTGCATCTACGACCTAAGAAGGATTATTGAGAGTGATTATTGAGTGATTTTAGTGAGGATATGATGTACTATTTATGGAGAGAGAGAGAGTCAGAGATAGTCAAATCTATCAAAACAATGTAATTGTATATGAGAGATTGAGAGTAGACTATGAAGATATTGAAGATGAATACTATGTGATGTATTTCCATTCAAAGATGGTGTATTCCTTTGCTTTATTTTTTATATTGATGGATTTTGTGAATATGTTGGAGAATATGGTTGATTCTATCAAATCCGTGGGAGATATCTACTATGATGCTGCGTGAAGAATTGTTGTTTTCTTTATTTTGATAATCAAAAGAATGAAATAAAAGCTTGTTGATGTTACAAGATAGATTTTCTTGCAATAGAATTCCCTTTTCCTTGGTGTTCCTCTTGGGGCACCATGTTTTTGGTGCGCAGCCGGGGAATCTTGCCATCAACAAGCACCAGAAGAGGCTGAAAATGAAGGAAATGGCATTGCCAAGAAGAGAAGAATTCAATGGATGTTTGTAAAGTTTCTTCTTCCAGTGAAGAGTTGGAATTTCTCATAATCAAAGCCACTTTCCAAAGAAGTTCATCCTACAATGGTGGAAACATATCACCATCATGATGCATGCTCTATGTGGTGGACAGTTTTCTCTTCCTGTTGAAGCAGCAGAAACTTGCATCTTGGTGGCAAATTGTCTGGAAACAAACTGAAGAGCAGAAACAGAGAGAATGACCATCCATTGAAGATTTGGCATTCATTGAGAAGTTTCCAGACATCATCAAGTGGGAGATTGTGAAGAAGCTTCAGGAGTCTTGGTCTATGGAGGTTCACAAAGATAAGAAGGAAAAGAGTTGGAATTTGTTCGTGGATGCTCAACAGCAAGATACATGGGATGCTTGGTGTTCTGACAATCTTCTGTTTGTTCAATTAGCAACCCACTGGAAGTTGGTAGACAGAGTGTTCTTTACAAGATAGACTGTTGAGACCATCAGAAGCTGGCATTACTATGATGATGGCACCACCACAATGCTTAGACGTATGCATTTTGACACCTTCAGAACCGAATACCTTCCTCTGTGCAGTGGCATGAAAGCAGAATTCAGAGACGTTGAAAAGGAAGAAGTAGAAGAAATATTGGCAAGAGAGTCCTCCAGAGATTGAAACCTTCTGTTATCCCTCTGTGGAGCACTAACAACATAGTGGAGCCAACCCCCTGATGAATGATGCAATAAAGAGGCAAGCGTTAGAACGAGTCCAGAGGTATGTCAGAAGAGAAAAGACAAAAATCAAAGCTGAGAACGAGCTCGCAGCAGAAGCCGCCTTTGACGCCCTTGCGAAACTCTTTATAGAAGTCCCAATGGCACATCAAGCCCTTCCTCCTCTTACTGGAGGTCCACTTCCAAGCGAGATCCGTCCTAAAAATATTGATGACAAGCAAGCGAATGTAGTTCCATTGCCAGTTTTTAAGGGAGAGTACAATGAAGATCCTGATCTTCATGTAGCAGAGTTTATGGTAGCATGTGTGACTAACAATGCCAGAACCCCTGAGCATTGGTTGGCAATATTCCCCACCACTTTCAAGGGTGCGGCGTTTCAGTAGTATGAGAGACAAACAGCAGGAACTTTTGGCACATGGGATGACCTGAAGTTGGCATTCCTCACTAAATTCAGGCGTGAAGCTTTTGAAGAGCGGATGCGAGAGGAATTTATGAACCTAAGTCAGTCCTCTGGAGAAAGAGTAGAAGCTTATGTCTCACGAATGGAATCCATCCTAAAGAGATGGACTAACCATAATCTAGATGATGGCATTCAGAAGGGAGTGTTTCTCAGAGGATTACAACCAGAAGTCCGTAAGTTTGTGGAGCTGCAAAGACCAGCCACACTGCAAGTTGTAACAGAAGGTGCAAGACTGTATGATGAAGTGGAAGCTAGATTGGCGATGAATCCAAGAAGAGGAGTCCTACCTCCTCTGATGCCACGAATGATGTACCCACCAAATGCAATCCCAAGGATTGTTCCCTACCCCTACCAATAGATGCCCCCAGTATCACAGTACAGTGTACCAAATCCATAGTGGCCACAATCAATGCCTCAAATGATGGTTCAACCACAACAAAAATGGTCGCAACCAATTTCCCCAATGCCAAATCAACAGCAACAGTGGAACCCTACCAACTGGAGCCAACAGCCCAATAGTTCAAATAGGAGCTCTGAATCAGAATCAGAACAGAGATCCCTCTGCACCAGCCCAACCTGTTTATGCAGTGATTACAGAGACTCCTCAAAACCCTACTGATAGTACCTCAGGAGGAGAAATCTTGAAAGATTATTTATCCAACTCTGTTGCAAATATAAAAAAGGAGTTGATGGATGTGATTACAGAGCAGCTACAGACGCTGAAAGTGAATACCACCAGTATATCCAACGTTGCAGGAGCAAGAAGAGATGTGATGCGGTCAAATACTTGGTGTGGTAAGTGTCATCAAGCAGGCCATTTAGCCACTGAATGTATACGAAAACCAACCATCCCTGGAGCTTTCTATTCCTACTGTTTGCGAAAGAACCATACAGAGGATATTTGCTCCTTGAAGGAGATGCATGATAGGAGAAGGAAGGAAGAAGACGCAAGATTCAACTTGCTAGAATCCAAAATGACAACATAGGATATTGGACCCAAGCCTAGAGAGTTTGGTCCTAATTTCGGTCCAAGGAGGTTTCCCTCTCAAGGTTACAGAGGAAGACAGTCTGGCAGTGGTCAGAGATCAGAAGTGGAGTGTTACAGATGCGGAGAAAATGGACACATTTCACCAAATTGTCAAAATCCTAGAAAGTCAGTGGATTATAAGCCCTTATGCAGTCGATGCAAAGGAGAAGGCCACACTGCAAAAGACTGTCCAAGCCCAGCCCCAGTGAAAAACAGTGCTACTGATAATCCGGCCAAGGCCCAAGAGCCTACCTCCAATTTAGTGGAATTGGAAGTTGCTGCCATCATGCGTGCGAAGAAGAAGGAACCACCTATCCAGAAAGAAAATAATCCTCCTGCCAGAACAGTGAAGTTCAATCTTCCACCAGAAGAACAGAACAGAACAGAGCCTGACAGTGCCATACAGAGCACTACAGTGCAACAGAGAGTCACAGAGACAGTTCCAGAGACAGAACCAGAGGTCCAGGAGATAGAAGAGGAGGAAGTGCCACAAGTGGCAGAAGAAGTCTCCATGATGCCCCTATTGGAAGAAAAAGGGAAAATGAAAATGGGTGTTGCCCCATTCCCTAACCGATTAGAGAAGCCAGTGGATCCTATTAAGGAATACGATCTGGTCAGAGATCTAGATACCTTTAAACCAAACCTCACATTCCGATAATTATTGATGTTGTCTCCCAGTTACCGAAAAAGCTTCAAAGGTATACTGACAAGAAGACGTGGCTTAAGGATTTCTCCCTCAACAGCAACAAAGTCCAACAAAGCTCCAGAGCCTGTAAAAGAAGTGGACGTAGCTAACGCCTTCCTAGATCCGAGTACCCCAGAGATTGGTGTGTGGATAGAAGGCTGCTTCATTGCAAATGCACTGATTGATGGTGGTTCATCAGTGAACATTATGACGGATGTGACAATGAAGGATCTAGGCCTACAAGGTGTGCAACCAACCCAATGGCTCATCAGACTGGCAGATCAGAGTAGAATCAAGCCTTTGGGCATTCTCCCATATGTGAAGACTACAGTGGCTGGAAAAGATTATTGGCTAACCTATTTGGTGGTGAAGACAAACTCTTATGGTACATCCTACCCTCTGTTATTGGGCAGACCATGGCTTTTTGAAGCCAGAGCAAGGACAGATTGATTCAAAGGAACCTTGACCTTGGGTAGAGGACCCAACAAAGTGGTGCTGAAGCTATATGGTGCTCAAAAAGGACATGGATCCACCTCCTTGGAATTATCTTCTGACTTCCCTAATGAGGCTACAGATGGAACATCAGCAGACGAAGATGTTGTCAAACAGATCCTTCCCAAGAAAACAATGGCACGTTCCTTAACAGTGGATACTGTAAGCCAACTCCCTCAATATGCAAAGTCCCTGACAATGGGTGAATACTTCTTGCTTGAACCACGAACGATTTTTGAAATCACTTCTGACAGTGAGATAGAAGCATGGATGTGCTCTCCCTATTACATGGCCATAGCAGAGCCAGAGACAGAGGCAAAAGATGAAACAGAGAACCCTATTCTTCTCTTACAGAGCTCCTACAGAGACAGAGCTAGAGACAGAGACAGAGACAGAGACCGAAGAGGATGGAGATGATATTGAAAAAGAACGATATGAAAGCGAGATAGAAGAGTCTATCCCACCTGAAGAGGATACATATAAAGAAGAAGTTCCAGAAGCATCAGAAGCAGACGAGCTCATGTTGTGGGACAGAATGGCGATGGTACCATTTAGTTTGGTAAATGGATTTTCTCATATGCAAAATCTTTATAAGAAATGGTTAAAGCAGACCAAGCCGCCTTTTAGCAGTGGCTCATGCCACCCTCACCCACCTTTGCCAAGAAAAGATGATGATGATGCACCGTGCCAACAAGCACCAGTCTCACGATTCCAACAGGCATCAGAGGGTCCCTGTTATGTGATGTTCCTAGACTCGTCATCAGAAGATGAGTCTTCAAGCCAAGAGGTAATTAATCTTGAAACCAAACCCGAAAAGGCTCTAATCCCATTTCAACATCTCAAGAGGCAACCTAAGTCTCCACCAAAAGAAGAAGTTGGGTCTAGTGGGACATCAGAAGAGGACACCACCCCCTTTAAGGAGTCGGATCTGTATCCAGAAGCAGTTTGTGGGACCTTCATCTGTGAAGTAGAAGGAGAAAGACAGTTGACTTTTGTGGATGTAGATGGATCTGAACGCCACCTGAAGGTGGGTAGCAGCCTACTAAAAGAGGAGTTATCAACTTTGTACAACTTGTTGAAAGAGAATTTGGACGTGTTTGCGTGGTCCTACAAAGACCTAAAGGGGATTTATCCCACAATATGTCAGCATCATATTGATTTGGAACTTGATGCCAAGCCAGTATGGCAACGACAGAGGCGAATGAATCCAAATTATTCAACCTTGGTGAAAGCAGAGCTGCTGAAGCTTCTGGAAGCCGAGTTTATCTATCCAATGGCAAATAGTGAATGGGTCTCACCCATCGTGGTTGTACCCAAGAAGAATGGCAAGCTTCGTATATGTGTGGATTTTCGCAAGTTGAACTCCAAGACCAAGAAGGATCACTTTCTGACTCCTTTCACAGACCAACTGTTGGACACAGTGGCAGGACATAAGCTTTATTCCCTTCTGGATGGATTCAGTGGATATAACCAAGTGCAGATAGCAAAAGAAGACCAATCCAAAACAACCTTCACCACAGAATGGGAGACCTACGCTTACCAAGTGATGCCGTTTGGGCTCTGCAATGCCACTGCTACCTTCCAGCGAGTCATGATGGCCGCATTCCAAAATCATCTACACGACTTTATTGAGGTATATTCGGATGACTTCTGTGTCTATAGTTTGATCCGTGAACACTGGGGACATTTGGAACAGTGCTTTGATCGATGCCGGGAGTATGGGATTTCCCTCAACCTCGATAAATGCATCTTTGGGGTCTCTTCTGGTGTTCTGTTGGGCCACATTGTCTCTGCACAAGGGATATCAACAAACCCTGCAAAGATCGAAAAGATTGCAGCTCTGACAGCACCCACCAACCTCAAACAGTTGAGGGGATTCCTAGGCCACGTGGGTTACTACAAAAGGTTCATAGCCCATTTTGCAACAAAGGCAACCTCCTTGCACAAGCTTCTGAGGAAAGATGCAGAGTTTATTTGGATGGAAGAATGTAATAAAGCCTTCAACATTCTGAAGTAGTGTCTGATTGAGGCACCCATCCTGCAACCTCCTGATTGGATGAAGGAGTTTCATGTACACACTGATGCATCAGTTGAAGGGCTAGATGCTGTCCTATGTCAAAAGGGCTCCTCAAAATTAGATCAACCGATCTATTATGCAAGCCGAAAAGACACTGATAGAGAGCGAAACTACACAGTGATAGAGCTGGAGTGCTTGGCAATGGTGTTTGCCCTAGAGAAGTTTCGCCACTACCTACTGTCTACCCACTTTAAATTTTATGTGGATCATGAGGCCCTGTCTTTCCTGATGAACAAAGCAGACGTGAAAGGACGAATGATGAGATGATTCCTTCTATTCCAGGAGTTCGACTTTGAGGTGATTACCAAACCTGGTCGTTCCCATGTTCTGGCTGATCATTTGTCGCGTATCCCACAAACTGCATACGAGGAGCAGGATGATCCAGACCTCCATGATGCTTCCCTATTCCTGGTAGAAACTGTAACCCCCTAGTATGCAGACATTGTCAATCTGCTAGCAATCCAACAGTACCCTCCTGGCATCTCTAGTCAGGAAAGGAAGAAGCTTATGTTAGAATCAGTCCCCTACACCCTGTTAGGCGGTGCACTGTACAAGAAAGGCAAAGATGAAGTGCTCAGAAGATGTGTTGCAGGAGATGAGATTGGGATTGTTCTGAAGGCTTGCCATGACGAGCCGTGTGGAGGCCACTTTGCAGGAGAAACCACAGCCAGGAAGGCTCTGCTAGCAGGTTACTGGTGGCCGACCCTCCACAAGGATGCCTATGATTATTGCAAGCGATGTGATGCCTGTCAGAGAATGGGGAAACCTACCAAGACCAGTGTCATACCATTGCAATCTATTCTTCCTTTGAAGCCTTTCGAGAAGTGGGGCATCGACTTCGTAGGCCCAATCGATCCTCCCACAAGAAGGAAGCAGAACAGATACATCCTCGTATGTACGGATTATGTTACAAAGTGGTGTGAAGCTAAAGCCCTAAAGCGGGACGATGGTAACAGCGTGGCCCTGTTCATGTACGAGAATATCATCACCCGTTTTGGCAGTCCCCTAGAGATGGTAAGTGACATAGGCACTCATTTCATTAATAAAGTCATGGAAGAGTTGACATGCTGTATAAGATCCGCCATCGCAAGTCCACTCCTTATTACCCCAGAGCCAACGGCCAAGTCGAAGTCACGAATCGAATCCTCTGCTCAATTCCGACAAGAACAATTGCCACACATCGTCGTGATTGGGATGATCGACTTACAGAGGACCTCTAGGCGTACAGAACCTCCCATAAAGCAGCAATAGGACAGACACCCTTTCAGCTGGTGTATGGTATAGAAGTTGTTTTCCCTGTTGAACTGGAATTGCCCTCTTTGAGAGTGGCTCTCAAAGAGTGTTTGGGGGACGATGATTCACTGCAATGCCGTCTCCTACACCTGGAATATTTGGACAAAACTCGCAGGATGGCTCTACAGTGCAAGGAAGCCACGCAAGCTCGACGTAAGGCTTACCATGACAGCTTCATCAAACACAAGGAGTTCAAAGAAGGTGATTTGGTCCTCGCCTATAATTCACGATTTGGCAAGTTTCCTGGCAAGCTTCAACAGCGGTGGATAGGCCCATATAAGGTACTTGCCATCAACCCTAATGGTTCTGTCCAAGTGCAGACCGTTGATGCCTCTGATGATCCCTTCCTGATCAATGGATATCGCCTGAAGAAGTACTTCCCTCCTTGGGGATCTTGACAATCACGGTCACCTGATCCTTTCCCTCATTGGCGTGGCACTGTCACTCTTATGATGCTACTTCTGATAGTCGTTCTTTAGTCACTCCTGATGAGGTGGACGCAACCCTCTGTCCCCTCAACCCCACCTTTCAGCCCTGATCTCTTATCCTCTATTTTCCACTAGCGGGGCAGTGGCAAGGTTGGTTCTGACAAATGGTATTTCTACCATTCCCTTGCTTAATTCGAAGAAAAAAAAAGGAAAAAATATATACATATCGGTCATGGGAGAAAAGGACTTCGGTCCCTGTCATGCCGACCTATTCTTCGAGAAAAGATGGAAACACCCTCGGGAGTAGGAGAAAAAGAAAAGAGAAAAAAGAAAAGAAACAAAAAAAAAATTGTTATGGGAGAAAATGAAGAAATTCCCTGTCATAGCAGGCCTCGCTCCAAGAAAAGGTGGTCAACACCCTTGGGCGGGAAGCTGGCTATGGAAAAGGTGGTAACACCCCGCAGTTCAGGATAATTGACTCACCAGCAGAAAATAGTCTATAAGAAATTTGAAGCCACCTCCCTTGGTGCACTGTCTCTGCAACTTCATCAGTCTGTCTGCCCCCTTTCGCAGACAATCTTTTCTACAACCAATTGAAGTACCAGATTTGTTAGCTGCCTCCTTGGGTATGCCTCATCTTCAACACCCTGATGACAACAACAGACACAACGATCTTCATCGACAACCCCTTGAGTGACGCGAGCTTTCATTCTAACCGAATGGGGAAGTGAGTATGGGTTGCCCTATGTAATTATCAACAGAGAGTGAGACAGAGGGTGGGGCGAGTGACCAATCCTTCCCTTTCAAATCAAATGAGAGGTAAGCAGTGTGAATGAAGTGTTACACGCACGGGATGGGCCTCTCAATGCACAAAGCACGATTTGTTCTTGTGCACTGCACCATAAGGCTCCCTGGCCTTCCTTCTTGCACCGTATGCTGGCACAGGGTGGGATGCACACTTGCACCATCAAATGCGCACAAGGCATACAATCTTTGCACAGGTGACCGTGAGGATTACATCAATGGGTTTCAGGACATGGTTGCCCTCCTGTATCTATCAACAGAGCATGAGACAGAGGGTGGGCTGAGTGTGACTGGAGTTTCTTCAATCAATTACCAAGAGGTGAGGATTGAGGGACGTTACGACATTGGAGTCAGGTATGTTCCTGTTTCCCTATGCACCCACGGGGTGGGTCTTTACCATCATCACAGAAGACGTCACCCTATTCTGTACACTGCACTGTAAGGCTCCCTTGCCTTCCTCCTTGCACTTATGCCAGACGGGTTGGACGCACTAATGCACCATCAAATGTGCACCCTGGCATACTCCCTCTGCACCATTCCCTTGTCGATTTCTAAACCAGATGTGAGATATGGGTTTCAATCATTCTTCCTCGAGTGATATTAGTCATGGGGCGAGTGACTGTTCTTTCATTCCATTTGAGTGATTGTGAGTTGAGTGTAACATTCCTCATAATCGACACATTTCCTGCAATTTCTTCAACCAACTACCTCCCTGGCTGCTGCCGCGTGGTCCCTGCCATGACGGGTGTATGCTGTGAAGATGCCTTGGTACCTCCTGCAGACGACAACAACGCAGGACGTGCCATCGACAATCAACCTTGATTCTCTACAATATGGGCCAAGTTTTTCTAATCCTACACCTTTTGTTTCTCAGTGACGGTCATGTTTTAAGTGTGGGGATGTTAGTGGTTGGTCTGTTGTGTTGTCCTAGGTCCCTGTTGCTTGGTTAACCCTATCCGTTAAGGTCTTAAGTGTGGGGACGCGTCCCTGCGCGTCTACATTGCATACCCCTCTACATATGCCTCAACCTATTAATGCCTCTCTGCCATGACTTTCTTTTACCTTGATGGGGTCCCTTCCCACCCACCCGTCCATTTTTCACCCACCCTCGGGGCTGTTCCCTTGCAGTTTTCCTTCATTTCCTGATTTTGTTGTCCTGCCATGTGCATGTATCCTACGTTCACCGAAATCCACATCCAACCTTATAGCCCTGTTCATCCCTTTGAACTGACCATTTTTCCTTTTTACCCACCTCTGTTTTGGTGCACGGTTTTCGAGTTATTAATTTTTGAAGCATTTTGCGCACATTAGCCGGTTTTCCATGTGAACGCGTTTTTTTTGCTTCGGAACCGTGATCTGACATCCTCGCCTTGACTAGCATTTTTCCTCTGATATTTTTCCTTTTTACTCCGTGTCCTTTGGATGCACAGCTTGTCCAATATTAATTTTTGTGGTTTCTCGAGACTTTTTCGTGCGTCTTTTTGACATTTTTCCATGTGAGCCTGCCCTGTTTGCATTAGAATTCCAATTTGATTTGACAGTCCTGTCCATCGTGCCTTCCCCCACCTTTTTCCTTTTTCCTCCACCCTATTTCGCCTTCTAGATTTTTACTTATTAATTTTTAAATGTGTTTTCGGGTATATTTTTGGTTTTTTTGCATGTGAACCCCTCCTACTTCAGCCGGAACTGCGTTCTAACATGACAACCCTATGCCACCCCTTCCTGCGGACATTTTTCCTTTTTACTGCATGTTATTCGGGCAAGCAGTTCGTCTAATATTAATTTCTGATTCCATTTTCGGGTCTATTTTTGGGTTTTTCCCATGTGAACGCATCTTATCTCAGTCAGAACCCTGTTTTGACATGACAGGATTGTCGGGCACATCCTTCTTCATATTTTTTCTTCTTCCTACACCTCGTTCCGAGGCACGGATCTTTCGATATTAATTTTTGTTTGCATTTTTAGACTCGTTTCTTGCATTTTTTGCATGTGAACGCCCTTTACCCCCCCCGTAACCCCCGTTGCGCTTTTTCCCTGTCTTCCCCCTGCCGTCCTGCACACTTTTTGTTTTTACGGCATTTCGTTTCGATGCCCGGATTATGAGATATTAATTTTTCCTTGTTTCTACGTGGTTCGCGCGACTCGTCTTGCGCGTGAACGCACCCGTTTTCGCTTTTACGCGTCTCCACACGCCCCGGTCGCGTCCACGTGACCCGTACTGACATCCCGACACTCTTTCAATCCCGTCACGGCAAATTTCTTTAGCTCGCCCTGCGCACGCGTGGGGGCCGGGGGCACGCCTTTCTTTTATGGCGAGTACCCCTTTCACCCCACCCATTCCCCCGTGGGCACCCATCTACCCCCCCTCCTCCCATGGGCACCCCCACACCCATGGGCACCCCACCCATTCCCCCCATGGGCACCCCCCCAATTCCCTTGGCACCCTCCCCTATCCCCCCCACCCCCACCTTTCTCTCTCCCCGACCCTTCCCCCCAACCACCTCCATCTCCCTCTCTCCCTGCGTGCCCCTCTCCCTCTTCCTCCTCTCCATCTCCACCTCCCTCTCCCTCCTTCTCCTCTTCTCCTCCCTCACTCCTCTCCTACCGCCGCTCCTCGTACTCCTCCCGCCCTCGCCTGGACGCCACGCTGTTGGGAACCCCCTCCCTCTTCTCCTCGCCTGGCGCTGCTGCCCGCCCCTCGTTGCGCCTGCTATACGCCCCTGTCGCCCCCTCCTCGTGGGCCCTGCCTCACGCCTTCTCCCTGTCCGCATGTCTGCCGCCTTCGCCCCGTGGCCCCCTACTCGCCACCTCCTCCACGCCCTGTCGCCGCTCCTCGTGGCCTGTCGCCCACACCTACGACTGCCATCCCCGTCCGCCTCCTGTTCGTGGCCCTATCCGCCGCCTCCTCCCCACCACGTGCCCCACCAGCCCACCCCCCTCCAAGCCCCCCTTCCCCCCCTCAATTCAACCCCACCACCCCACCCCCCTCCAAGCCCCCCTTCCCCCCCTCAATTCAACCCCACCACCCCACCCCCCTCCAAGCCCCCCTTCCCCCCCCCAGGCACAACCATCCCACCCCCACCCCCCTCCAAGCCCCTGTTTCCCCCACCCAAGCCCACTATGACACCAACTCACCTCCCACCCCCCCCATAAGCCCCCAGTCCCACCCCGCAGAAACCCCTTCTTAAGCCCCCCTTTTCACCCGCAGAAACCAACCGCCCACCGCCGACACACGCAGCACCTTGCAGCCCCTATTCTCAGCCCCTTGACACACGACCACGTGGTTGTGCGCGTGTGATTGTTCGTGTTCGGGTGTGGGAGTCCGTTAGCGGTTGTTCACGCGCGGGGACGCGCGTTTGCTGGTTCGTGAGGTGGTGTGCAACAGCCAGCTGTTCACACGCAGTTGACACGCAGTCCATTCCTGGGTATATTCCCGAATTTTTAATTTCCCAAACCCGAAAACCCTAAAAATACATTGAAAAATTAACCAAAAATCATTAAAAATCAATTCAAATTCAAATAAATTACAAAAAAATCTTAAAAATTTTTCAATCTTTCTGCAGTAAATTGTAATATTTTTTAAAACTGAAAATTTCAGAACATTTTAAAATTAAAAATACACACAAAATGAAAAAAAAATAAAATTGGTAAAAATTCCTAAAAATTTCATCAATTTTTTTTGCTTATTTTTGGAATATTTTCTAATCTAAAAATGATGTGTCATTTTATTTCATTATTATTTTATGGTAAAAATACTTCATTAAATGCTAAATTCGTGAAAAATCCTCTTTAATTCCAAACACAAACTGAAAATTCTAGAAAAATCTAGATCCTTGGTTCTTTTTGGATTACTAAACTACATTTGGGATTGAGAAGTGCGCATTCATTGCATACCCATACACCCACTTCCAGGTATTTTTCCTTTTCTATTTTTTATTTTTTCCGCTACCCCAAAATTTACGCTTAATTTTTAACATGAATCCTAAACACCACCATGGCACGCGCACTCGCGCTAACCACACATTTTTCTAATTAAAATCCACCCGCCGTTCACTTAGCACGCGCTAAGTGTGCTTAAGATGCACTTTAATATTTTTAATTAAAATGAACCAGTCGTCACAAAAGCACACGCTGGCAAAAAAGCACTCCACATCACCTTAATTTTTAATAAATGAATTTGCATTTAGAGACCCAGTCTGGGTATCGAAGTCCGGGTTGCGTTAATGCACCGCTCCAACCTAATAATTGGTAATTAAAATTTTAAGAAGGAACCGTCGTTTTCTTGATAAGATTTATCACTTATTAAAAATTCACCCATTGTTAATAATTCATAAAATGAACCCTTCATTAAATTAATTCCCCCTCATTGCACTTATTTTCCATTTTTAATGAACTCGTTTCGTGGGATGGATACGTGAAGTCTTCGGAGTTGTCTCCATGGTCAAACCTGATTATCAAAGTTGTGGTCATGATATGTGTGGGTTGTTGTTATGTTTTGGTTCAATTTCTTTCTTATGGTTAAGGGTACGGTGTGTAGTTTTTTTCTTTATTGCTTGATACGGGGATTTGGGTGTTTGCATGTTGCATAACATGAAGCTTTCGGTCGCATATGTGTAGAGGTCATGTCGAATTTTTTCTAGGCTGTGGTTTGCTTGGGGATAGTTGATCGAGTCACGTTTTACCACCTTGGTTGATATCTTATCCTTGGTTTTTGTCTGTTGCTTTGCAGGCATTCTCTTTGTTTATCTGTATTTGTGGTGTATGTGTGTAACCCATCCGAATGGCGCCCTCTCGTTCTCCTCCCCCGATTCAGTATGTTCCTTTGGCTATCCATGATTATTCTTTGTTACTGGATTCGAACGTTGTTGCTAAAGCAAGCTTGTCCAAGTTCGTCAGTCTTTCTTTCCCACTGATTCCAGATGATCCTTCCCTTTGTGACGAGTTTTTAACCTCTTACAGTAAGAGGTCTGGTCCAGTCCGTGGCACTACTGTTCTTCTAACACCGAAGAGTCTAGGCAAGGCTCTTGGTTTGCCATATCGTGGGGAGTCTGTCCCTGCCGCTAGACAGTTGTTTACCAATGATGATATTTTGAAGCTGTTGCAGAAGCAGACTCAAGATGTTCTTGATCCGAAGAAGGTCATTACCACGTCAAGAGTCAGTGTCTCCACGATTTCCAATCCCTTATGGAAACAACTATGCTTATTCCTTCAGGACAGGTTCATGCCTGCAAAATCCCCATCTCATTATCTTTCCAAGGAGTTGTTTACAGCTTCACACATGATTTTGAAAGGCATAACTATTTATTGGAGTACTTACCTCCTCTCCAAGATGGATCACCACTTTATCCGAGCTACTCGAGGAAATGTGACTAATGTTACATTTGGGTCCTTCCTCTATGTCTTCTTGCTACATGCTGCCCCTGCAAAGGAAGTTCCTTTACCTCCAATTGATCCTCCAGAAGTTCCTCCTCCGCCTCATAATGAAGATGATGATGTGATAATTGAGGATGATGATTCTCCTCCTTCCCTAGTCATTCAGAGAAAACGCCTTAAGAGGGTGGTTGATTCAGTGCCTCTTCCTCTAGTTCCAGTGGCAATTCCTGCCTAGTCTTGCAGCAGCTTGCATGCATTCCTTTAGACGCCAAATCTTTTCAGAGCCCATAGAGATGGGATGCTCGAACTTACTATTCCTTCTGTTCACCGCCTGGTAACAGGAGATGCTATTCCGTTCCTGTGCAAGGATATCTAGAGTTCTATTGAACTTTCGATGACTGCCTATATCCAGCAATTATATTCTTCATTTTATGATGAAGTTCAGCAGTCTAAGGAGGAATTGAATAAGACCAATACTGAGTTAGCCTCTGCTCAGGAGAAATTCTCTGACCTTTGTACGCAAATGGAGCAGCAGACTAAGCTCGTGGATACTCAGAAAGCTGAAATCTCTAAGTTGAAAGCTAAGTTGGTAGAAGTTAGGTCTCAAGTGGTTGCTGTAATAGAGGAGAGGGATAAGTTACAGAAGGAGAGTCAAGAGATGAAGGAAGTGATAGCTGCCTAAGTAGAGAAGTTTAAATCCACCATAGCTATTTTAGACCAGAGCAATGCTCAAATCCAACAACTCAAAGATCAGTTGGCTCAGTCTCGGTCTAATACACAGAGTCCTGTGCAACCACTTTCTCTTTTATCCCCTGCAGACTTGGCAGCTCTTCAGAGACAGGCTACCTTATGTCCCTTATTTCAGGCCAAGGTGGAAAGATTGCAATCTCGCATGGATTTGTTATGGTCTTCTTTTGAGCAGTATCAAGAATATGTTCCACCAGATCATTCCTTTTTTGTCCATTATCAATAACAGAAGTTGGCTTTCTATATAAAACTTTCCACGATGGATTTATCTATTCCAGAGGATGGATGGAGTGGGGCCTGGTCATCAGATTTGCTAATACAAGTAGTGAGGATAGTTTTTGAAGACTTTGTCACTCCAGATACGATGCTTCTGTCTTATATGTATTTGAGGGGTGATTTACTAATTCCAGATGATGAAGATCTGGCTTGGTATGTCGGAGATGTGGTATTGTAAGCTTCTTTGTATGTCCGACATTTGGAGTTGAGAATTGATGAGATGTGCCAGGGATATTCTTCAAAGGTGGCTGAGTGTCCTGAGTTTTCATGGCACCCTATGGTTGATGCTGTCATTTTGAATCACCGACAGGTCAAAGCTTCAGCTCATGCCCAGACCACTAACCAACTGAGGGTGGATCTTTTAGCCTATCTCTCTAACCAACCTCCATTTGATACTTCTTTCTTTGAAGCCTATCATCGTAGATCAGCTTTAGGTCCGCCCTTACCATGCCTAACTCACTATCAACAAATGGCTCATAGGTATGATGCTTATATTTCCCTTTTTCAATCTAACCCAAAAGTCAGTTTACCCCTTCTTTTCCAACCTCAAGGATCTCCTCAAATTCCTATCTTTACCCATTGTTCTTTTATTGAAGATCGAGTTTTTCTACCTCCTGATCCTTGTCCTTCCCCATCCCCTGACATTCTATCAAATTTTCCTACTTATCTTTTAACGCTTTTCTTAACAAAATCTCCTCAATTTTCAGCAAATCCATCTTTAATCCATTTTTCATTTTATGATTTTGCCTATCCATTGCTTCATCCTCTTTCATTAGTCCCCCTTCCGTCTCCTAACACTTCTATTCCTAATCCTCCTCAGTTGGTTAGTGGGTATCCAGGATTTGATCAGAAGATTCTTCGAAGAAGAGGCTGGAGTTCAAATGATTCCCTTATTGGACCTCAAATCAATTGGCCATTGATCCCAGGAGAATGGATAAGTGCTAGTCAGGCTTATAAGAATTATCTGCATTTTGCTCAGCAGTATTCTCAATCTGCAGATCCTTCTGTGCGCTTAACTGCTCATTTTATTTGGTACCTGGCGTATATGCGTAGGCATTCTCATAATGATTCAAAGCCTATTCCAAAATTGTGCATGAATGTCAATGTGAGCATTGATTCCCAGCAACTGGATGTATTGTACTTTCATGCCCTTTGTTTGCCTAGCAGATACCTGGTCTTATTGGAAAGGATGTGCTGCCTTTAGTTTTTTCAGAATCCTCCCAAGACATTTGTAGATGAATCCTTGTCCATGGATCGTTTTCGTAATCACCAAGCTTTTAAAAGGGATCATCTTCATTGATACATTTGCCATGTATTGTGGATGATTTTTAATGATAAATCTCTCTTTTTGGAGGAGTCATTCAGATGGTTGTGTTGTGTGTAGTGTTTGTGTTGTGGGTTAATTTATGTAATAAGATCGTGGTGGTTGCCTATTCGATTTACTTTCGTGCGAGCTACATTTTTGGAGAATTGTGGTGATGGTGTTGCTGGTTGGATAGTTGAAGATGCTGATGTAGAAGAACAAGAAACCTCTTATATCCTTTACAAGTTTGTTGTGATTTCCAGTTTGATAAGAAGTGTTAATATATAAAGGGTTTTCCTTTCGTTGTATTCTTTATATCAGATACAGGTTACAAGTTGGGGTTGTGGTTGGATGGACTGTTTTTGAAAATTTATTGAAGATCAAAGTTGAGCTCTTGAATGAACTTGTATTCTCTTTTTCCTGGGTCGCAAGGACGCTTCCTTATTAAGTGTGGGGATATGTTGAGTGTTGAAATGACCTATTTTTTGGCTGATTTTTGTTGTTTTTGAGAGTTGAATGGTTGATTTTGATTGATTGGTTTGGAAGTGGTTTGAGAGTGTTTTGGATAGGTTGGAATGGTTTTATTAAGCTCATGATGTTTATTAGTAGAGATATGAAGTTCTGTTGATGTTCTGATATGTTCTGTTTGGTCCTAATAGCTTCTGTTGAGCTTCTGTTTTGTTCTGTTTTCTCTCTGTATGGAAGGATGGAGTATTGATTGATATGGTTTGAGATTATTTGAAAGCTTATTGAGTGATTTTTGATGGTTTGGAATGGTTTTGGTATGAGTTATGTGGTTCTGATGCTTTCTATTGACCTTCTGTAACTCTCTGTTGAGCTTCTGATGAGCTTCTGTAGACCTTCTGTATGCCTCTGTATGTGTTCTGTTGGATAAGAGTGTAGCTTGGGAAAGTTTTCTAGTCTTGGAAAGAGGTGAATACAAGTGCAAAAGAGCTAAAAGAAGTCAAAGAAGTAGCTGCTGAAGACTGAAGTGAAGACTGGAGTGAAGTGACAGTGGTGAGCTATGAAAAGACACTGTAGTGGCTCTGGTGCCTCTTCATATCAGACATACCTCTTGGGAGGTGCATCCACGACCTAAGAAGGATTATTGAGAGTGATTATTGAGTGATTTTAGTGAGGATATGATGTACTATTGATGGAGAGAGAGAAAGAGAGTCAGAGATAGTCAAATCTATCAAAACAGTGTAATTGTATATGAGAGATTGAGAGAGAAGACTATGAAGATATTGAAGATGAATACTATGTGATGTATTTCCATTCAAAGATGGTGTATTCCTTTGCTTTCTTTGTTATATTGATGGATTTTGTGAAGATGTTGGAGAATATGGTTGATTCTATCAAATCCGTGGGAGATATCTACTATGATGCTGCGTGAAGAATTGTTGTTTTCTTTATTTTGATGATCAAAAGAATGAAATAAAAGCTTGTTGATGGTACAAGATAGATTTTCTTGCAAGAGAATTCCCTTTTCCTCGGTGTTCCTCTTGGGGAACCAAGTCCTTGTCAACTACAATATCCCTCCATGGCTTTCTACGAAAAAAAGACATCTCATCCTTAGCTTACTCGTCCCTGGCTGCTACAAAGTCAAAAATATGGACATGTATCTTCGTCCATTAGTCGATGAGCTTAATATTTTGTGGGAGGAGGGGGTCACCGTGCAAGATATGAGCAAGCACGATGGTCGACGATATGCTAATATTCGAGCAATTCTCATATGGACCATGCATGACTTTCCGAGATTTGGAGAGTGCTCAGGTAAATAGGCTTCCATTCTCATTGGTAATATCTATCATAGCTTGTTTAAGTTTGTATTCACTTGATAGAGGTGTTGGGACAGGTCTGGTTACCTCAGGTTATCATGCATGTCCATTGTGCGGGCCACAGTTAGACTCCCGAAGGTCATGAACCATGAAAAAGATAGTATATCAAGGACACGCCGCTTTCTTGCCAGAGGTTCATGAACTCAGGGAAGGTTTTCTTGGACGACCTCCAACATGTATGAATGCCCAAAGCTGGTACGAGCTGAAAATGGTCCACGCGGAGTCACATCCAAACGGAATGTGATGATTCTCAGTTTTCTAGGAGTTGCCATATTGGACCCACTTACAGATCAACCACTTGTTGGATCCCATGCATATTTTCAAGAACGTGGCAGCTTACTATGGGACCACATCATAGGAAAGAGAGACACTATAGGGGCATGAATGGATTTGAAGGAGGTAGGAAAGATGGAGGCGCTTTAGCCGCAGTCAAGTGCTAATGGTCACATGCAACTACCTCGCGCTCCTTGGGTTTTGTCCACTAAAGAAGAGTGCATTGTGAAGCAAATAGTCAAGTCTATCCACACTCCGACGGGTATGATGCGTTCTCTCAGGTCTGCGTTTTCTAAAGACGACCAATTATCAGGGCTAAAATCCCATGATTGGTATAAGATATGTCAGGTTTGTACTACGAATGGATTGTAAGTGGCCTGCGCATTTTGCTATTTGGAGTGTAGTCATTGTTCATAATGCTTTCTCCTTTGTGGCAATTTGTACTACTAATCGCGATCGCAAGATGCCTTACTCCAGAAATACGCGGGGCCATTTACAAGTTGTCGACTTTAGTGCAATGAATCTCACAAAAGGAGATTAAGATGTTGCTAACCCCAACATGAAGAAAGCAAAAGAAAGCAGAAAAGACGCAGGGCAAAGGCGGGAAAAAAGGTAGCCCGACTGAAGGAAGAAGAGGAAAAAAGACCAAAAGCGCAAGGGCAACCTTAAAAGTCCAAGGCAAATGCCGAAGGGGAAAGGCGCATTTTAAAATGGAAAAGGCGCACCCTGAAATATTGTAAAAGAGCATCGGGCTCTCACCCGTGCAATTTGTAAATGCAGACAGGCGGTGGAAAGGAAGCTAGGAGGATAGACGGATAATGAGAAAAGGGGCCTAGGCTAATGGCCGACCATGTAAAAAAAGGGGGATGACCGCCCATGGAAATTAGGGCATGTATATAAAGTTAAAAAATGAATGAGAAGAGCATTCTCGTGTGTGGCAGACAGCGTCTTCTTCTTCTCCTCTTGTTTCTTGCCTTCTTGCCTCCTTGCTTGTGTCTGAGAGAGGGATTGAGAGAGTGTGAGGGAGTGATCATGTGAGGGCGAGGGATCTTGGAGAAGAAGCTCTCCATCTTCTCTCTTCATCTTCTCCTCCTCTCTTCTCTTCTCTTGTCTCGAACGTGGCTATGGAGGATGAAGCTCATGGGAGAGGGATTGAGGTTGCTTGAGCTTGCCTCAAGGATCGTAGAGCTGCAGGGGTGCAAGAGAGAGGAAGGTACTCGATCGACCATCAAGGTAAGCTCACTACACCCATAAGGTAGGCATTGCGCGACGGCTATGTGAGAGGTAGCCATGGCTGCTCAATTCGAAACACTTGAGCAATAAGTGGTCTGTAGGTCTCGGGGTAGAGCTTGAAGAGCTCCCACATTTTGGTTCCGTTGCCGAGACCAACGGATTCGAGCTTTGAGCGCCACACGCATCAGATTGAGCATGGAAGTAGGGTTTGCAGCCTGAATAGTGCTCGAGATAACTAGGAGACTTAGGAGGTTTTAATCTGAGGAACATGTAAGTATTTGGGTTTGTTGGAAGCATTAGATTAGGACTACTGTTCTGCATTTCTGTTTTTCATATTGGCTGCACTAGATTGAGGTTAGATTAGGGTAAAACCAGAGAAAACAGAGGTTCTGGCTGCTGCTAGAAACATGAAAATAGGGGACCAGATTCAAGCTTCTGGGTGAAACAGGGATAGGGAACTAGTATAAGGTGTTGCAGTGCTGGGAAAGAGCCTTAAGAGGCCTGGGAGGCCAGGACAGACTTTATTTTCTTAGTTGGCTTTGTTTGTGAGAGAGAGAGACAGAGAGTTTCTGGTTCACAGGACAAGGAAATGCAACCCCGATTCTAGGCGCATTCGATTCGTGCTACTTCAGGTGAGTCCAGTGAGTTCTAGTAGCGCTCTGATCGGTTATGGGATGTTTTGTGATGATTGAGTGCAGGAGACAGTAAGGAGGATTCAAACGCACCGGAATCGCGCCCCGCCGCCGCCGACGCAGTCAGACCAACCTACAGTGGTCCGATTCCCAGAATCGAACCACCCGAGTTCTGGAGTTGGACCGTCCGACTTCCAGAATCGGACCGTCCGACTTCCAGAATCGGACCGTCCGATTGAGAGTGAGTCGAACCATCCTGGTCCGATTACCAAAATCGGACCAGCCCGATCGGACGTGCCACATGGCACTCGGACTGCCCCTTATAATCGAACACTCAACTGCCCGATCGGACCATCCTGTCTGACAGAACCACTCGGACCAGCCTATCCGATCAGACATCTCGTCCAATCGAAGAAATCGGGCCCACCCCTATCCGACTCGGACCAGTCCAGAATTGTCCAACCCCCATTCGACTGTTAGAGTCAGACTGGTCCGATTGCCAGAATCGGACCATCCGACTCTCAGAGTCGAACCATCCCGGTCCGATTCCCAGAATTGGACCATCTTGCCAAAACACAAAGATAAGGATCTTTTGCCGACCTGACCACAGATCTGATCCTAGGACGCAACCCTGAACACCCCCAGAACCCAATTGGGCCATTAGAACCTCAGAGATTTATCGAACTCAGGGTGCGGAAGGACCATAAAATAGCCGGGAATCGAGTTGAAAACTCAAATTAGGCTCAGAACATGGGTCGAAACAAGGTGGAGTTTGCATGAAACTCTTTTTTCATCGGCATTTCACTTTTGTGCCCCACTAAACCTGCACAGCAAGAAAAGAGAAAAGCCTGTTTTTGCACCAAGCACCACGAAAGCACTAAGCACAACGTGTGAGTAAGAATCAACGCTGCTTTCAAATAACAAGGAACACATCTGGATATCTAATAACATTAAGGAACCCACTAGTAGGAGGAGACCTCAAGACTTAGATAGGTGCCTGAGCGCCCTACTAGTAGTACCTGGAGAAAACACAAAGACATGGGAAGCAACAAGATAGAGGAGTTGAAGCTACCGGAGCTGATTGGATTCATCGACAATCTCGTGGAGTTGGAAGCAAAAACAATGTCGGGATCAAGAGGCGATCAAGGGGAAGACCAATTAGATTTAGGAGAATTTCCAACTTCGGTCCAGGAACTGGTACACGACTACAATCTACTCACCAGGACTAAGATCCAAGGTAGACCTGTAGAGGAAGTGGTGGCTGACCTGGAAGAAGAGAGAAGAGCTATCAAGAGAGCATTGGAAGGCATAATTGCCTACAACCGTGAGCAGAGGGCTAGAAGGTTGTAGCAGGACGTGGATATGTACGAGGCTAGATGAGTACTAGACCTAGCTGGGGCAGCCAAGTCCGGACCGAATGTAAAGAGGGAACGGGCAGCAGAGGCTGGCATGACATTGAGTGAACTGGTGGCAAAGCGACTCATGGACAATACATCCATGGAGCAAAGTGCTATTGCCCTAGCCACCGCGCTACTGTCAGGATTGGGAGTCACGCAAGGAGCTAAAGGGCAGGCTAGAATCCCCATAGTAGCGAAACAACTAGCTCGATACGAACCTAGCAGTGACCCATACAGCTTCATGGAGCAGTTCGAGCAAGTATGTGAGGCGAACGGTCTTACTGACCCAACGCAGCGAGCTCAAGCTTTCGGCATGTGCTTAGGCGACAAGGGGAGGACTTGGTACTCTAGTCTGGATGACACAGAACGTACAAACTTTGCTCGTCTTAAGGGCCTCTTCATCAAGAGGTTTTCGGAGGCAGGGTACTCGGACAACCTCATTGTTAGGTTGATGAATATCAGTCAAATGGAGAAGGAGGACGTTAGGGATTATGTTACCCAGGTGCGCAATCTCTATAAGAGAATTCCTTCCAATGAGCGACCCACCGATAGGGCAATGTCTACAGTGTTCATGAACGGGATTCGAAGCGAGGAGCTCTACAAGGTTTTGGCCAGTAACTCCACCTTACAACGAGATGTGCTAGCTCGAGTCTTCGAGAAGGCAATATGCGTAGATGATCAACTCAGGGAACATAGCATGAGGATTACCAACCGAGATAGTGTGAGCCAGAGGGACCCTGAGAGATCAGCCATCTTAGGGGAAAAAGTAACTGCTAGCGTGTAGGACAAGGGAAAGAGTGTAGACTACGACCAAAGGATGGCAGAGATGAGACTGGAGATTGCGCGATTGCAAGAACTCATTAGAAAGCTTGTGAGATCGCATGTACAATGTGTGTACTGCGGTGGTAATCACCTCCCAGTGGAGTGCCAAGATCCTAGATCTCGACCGTGCTCAAATTGCAGTAGATTCGGACATGATGCAGCGCACTGTAGAATGCCGAGGAGACTTCCATATACGCAGCAGTACAACCCTCCATACTTAGGCAATAGGCCACCTAATTTCTTTGGCAAGGGAACCCAGTTAGCTCTTCCAGTACCAACTAACCCAAGACCTGTCATGCCTAGGCTGGAGATGAACCCAACTGGCATACTTAGGCCACCAGGGCTTTTTGTGACTCGCCCACCTAGCGATGCTCCTGTTCACTTTATGGAGGAGCCCAATGAGGAAGAGGCATATGTCAATCCTTATGTATCCTACGACGAGGAGGGCAACCCAGTCCTGATGGACTGTCAGCCAGTACCGGTAATGGCCTTAGGAAGAGGACGAGGCAGAGGCTTTGGAGGGCCAAGCCAGGATCCGGTCACATGCTGGACTTGTGGCCACCCAGGATCCGATCACATGCTGGACTTGTGGCCACCCAGGCCACATTTCATCACGCTGCCTAGAGCAAGAACAAGCTAACAAGGACAAAGCAGATCTCCGATACACAGAGTGTGGAATCACACATCTGTTTCCTGATTGTCCTAGGCAGAAGCCATCAACGAGCACTGCCAACATGCCATTGGTGCCTTTGGGGCTCTTTGGAGTTGAAACTTTCGGTAGTGAGGATATGCCCATCCCATTACATGCTATGACGTGAGCTCAAACGAAACAAGCAGGCATCTCCTTACCAGGGCCAAGTAACCTTGATGCAACCTCAATAGGGAAGAAAAGTCGGAGGAGACGGAAAAAGAGGGTTGATGCAAAGATAACCCTTAAAACCGAGAAAATGACTACACTGGTAACGGGAAAGAGGGTCACAGACGCAGAGGCAGAGACCTCGGCTCCTATGACAGCAGAGCTAGGGAGTTCCAAGGTAGGGGAATATCCCCATCCCAAACAGCAACTCGAAGCTATAACCAAGGTCAAGGAGTGGGTCAAGGATGCCCAAAAGCACCTTGAAGATGCCGAACCCATATTGGAAGACCCTATGGACAACTTCTCCAGTGTTAGCACACCAGTCACACCCTCAAAACCACAGGCTGGGAACATGCCTGCACCACTAAAAGCGGCTCAGCAGCAAGGCCGAGGGAAGCTTACCAGGGCAGACAAGAAGCATGGCCTAAAATTGCCAGCCTTAGAGGAAGACAAGGGTCCAATAGCCTCCTCACAACTTTGTTGTCCACCCCAGTAACTCTAAGCCTGGAGGATCTGCTTAGGCAAAATCACTCCCTGTGGCAGGAGTTAAAAGACTCGATCGAGGGACACGCCGAACTTGTGGGCATTGATCCGCAAGATCACGACACAGTTACACGGATCCCAAGTCTAACCCTACACACAGATCCTAAGTCTTTGCACATCAATGCTTTTTGGGAGGGCACTGAAATGCACGCAGTTTTGCCCGTCCTAGCCTTAGGAGACATGACTCGGAAGGGAATCGTAGACACAGGTGCCGGTGTTAGTGTGCTAAACCATGGGGTCCTAGAGGCATGGGGAAACCCCCCCGTAGAGACCGCTAGATTCAATGTCACGCTAGCAAACGGAATGAAGGTAAGACCATTTGGGATCTTAAAGAATTGGCCGGTAAAGATTGCCGGTGTGCAATTCTCGGTAAACTTCATTGTCATGAAGGGAGTGGATTACGACATACTATTAGGCTGACCTTGGATGAGGAATGCACGAGTCATAGCGGATTGGGGCAATGGATTGATTTTCCTAGGGAATAGAACTAGTGCAGTGAGGGTAGAGATGGACACTTGGACGACGACTTCTGTTGACCTGGCAGCCATCTCAGCCATGCTAAAAGGCAATACACAACCGACCAAGCCCTATGGATCGCTAGCTAGATATATTCCTTGCCCTGAGGATGAGAGGGATTGGATGCACTGCTGGCAACCATTGACCTACCATTCTCGAATGAGGAAGGACCACATCAGCAGGCTGCTAAAACTGCCACTGTGCCAACTGAGGAGCCAGTTGTGCCATTTTGCATGATGGTAGGAAGCTCGCTCAACTCAGGCAAACCGGCCTTGTCTCGCATCCCCAACAATAAACTAGAGCTTCAGGAGATCGTAGAGTATCTGACCGATAAATCGAACGGCAATTTGGTCACTAACTTAAAGCCTTTACGTGACCTTTTAGCTAAACCAGAATGGAAATGGAACAAAGTCCATGACCTGAACTTGTTATATAATTGGGCTTTAGTTACTGACGACAAGGAGAGTGAACAGGGAAGCTTAGGGGATGATGAGCAGTCAGAAGAACAAGACCCTGACGATGAGGAGTATGAGGACTGTCGCTCTGCGGGAGAAGAGAGTGAAGAAGAGGTAGACACGATAGAGTATGACACGGAGGAAAAAACGATAAAGCAAATCAGGGCAGACTTAAGGCCTAGGAAAGAAGGGCTCAGTCGAAACGAAAAAGGAGTCATGCTAATGGAGTGTGACAGATCCTGGCTGGAACGAATAGAAGCCGTAAATTACGAGCAAGCTGGAGTGGCACAACGGTGGGTAATCCCAATGCTCAAGTCGGATTCACCTACGGAACTAAGACCCCCTAGGGAAACACCTTCCTCAAGTGAAGGATGCGAGTTCAACTCAGAGTCGGAAGTTAATACTGAGAGTGATCCCGAGATACCGCAACCCTCTGAGGTCAAATGCACCAAGGGAGACTTGCCAGTCCACCTGAGGCGCAGGAGGCTAAAAGAGGAGGCCAGGAAGCAAACAAGGCGCTCGGAAGCGGAAAGGCAGAGGAAACCACAGGATCTACCCAAACGGTTTACAAAATTTAAAAAGGGTGATAGAGTGGTGGTCCTGCTAGATGCAAAAAGACAAGGTCAGACTAGTGAACCGATAGAGGGACCCGCCAAAGTCAAAGAGGTTAACTTGACTGGGAAAGGCGAAAAACCAAGACCGGTATTCGTCGCAGATGACTTGGCGGAAGAGGAAGAGACCAAACTTGTTGCGCTCCTGTAAGAGTACATTGACGTGTTTCCCTGACTTAAGGGAGTCGACCTAGGGTCATGACTCATAACATCCCAATGATTCCAGATGCAGTGCCAACAAAACAACGACCTTACCCCATGAATCCTAAGCACGCCCATGCAGTTAAGGAGGAGATTGACAAACTCATGAGGGCAGGTTTTATATATGAGATCGAGCACACGGATTGGGTGTCACCTATTGTGATTGTCATGAAGAAAAATGGAAAAATCCGAGTGTGTGTAAACTATAAAAAAGTGAATGCCGCTACGAAGAGGGATAATTATCCTTTACCTTATACCAAGCACATGCTGGAAAGGGTAGCAGGGAAGGAAGCCTACAGTTTTCTGGATGGCTTCTCGGGTTACAATCAGGTGCAAGTGCACCCCGACGACAGGCACAAGACTGCCTTTGCCATAGAATGGGGCATATTCGCCTACATTGTCATGCCTTTTGGGCTAATGAATGCACCTGCAACTTTCCAGCGCCTAATGTGCATCATCTTTAAAGACATGCTTAGGCACGAACTGGAAGTGTTCATAGATGACCTATGTTTACACTCTAGTTGGGACGAACACTTGAAGAAATTGTGAGCTGTCTTTGAAAGGTGTAGGCTGTACCACCTCTCGCTAAACCCCTTAAAGTGCCAGTTCTGGGTAAAACACGGATGCATCTTGGGGCACGTAGTGTCAAGGAATGGCATTGCCACTGACTTTTCCAAAGTTAGAGTCATTGTTGACCTACCGCCACCCGACAACTACAAGGGAGTCCAGTGCTTCTTGGGACACACTGGATACTATCGACGATTCATGCTAAATTATGCATTAATAGCTAGACCTTTGTACAAGCTATTGATAGTGTTTGAGTGGACGGAGGAATGCCAGCGTGCATATGAAGAATTGAAAAAGGCTCTTACGACTGCACCAATCTTGCGAGCCCCAGACTGTAACGTAACATTCCATGTGCACATAGATGCCTCTAAAATTCGCTATTGGAGCTGTGCTATGCCAGCCTGGTGAGCATAACTTGGATTACCCGGTGAGTTTTGCCAGCAGGCAGCTCACAGAAATCAAGATGAACTATTCCACGATAGAAAGGGAGGGGTTGGCCATGGTATTTGCGGTAAAGAAATTTAGGCATTACCTGTTGGCCACTCCCTTTGTCTTCTTCGTTGACCATCAAGCCCTACTGTATCTTGTGAACAAGCCTTGCGCTACGGGGTGCATAACTAGATGGTTACTCCTTTTACTGGAGTTCGACTTCTCTGTGGTTGTATGCAAAGGAAAGCAACACTACATGGGTGACCACATGTCCCGCATACCCACAGGAGAAGCCGCTGGACAAGGCGTGCCTGATGATTTACCAGATGCCCATCTTTTTAATTTGTCTAGTGAACGAGAATTGTTTAGAGCGGATCTGATGCCATATTGGGCCGATGACATAGTGCAAGTGCTAGAAAATGGACTACCAGAGCGACCCATTGAGAAGGCCAGGCTGAAGAGACTTATCCTGAAAATTTAGCCCTACCAACAGATAGCTGGCCAACTCTACAGGATGGGACAAGACGGTTTATTGCGCAGATGTGTGTGTGAGCACGAGATGCACAATGCATTAAACGAAGCACATGGCGGAATCGCTGGCGGGCATTTTAGTGGGGACATAACAGCCCGAAAGGTGCTACAATCCCAGCTATGGTGGCCCATCCTATTCCGCGATGCAGCTAAATTTGTAAAGCACTGCGATGAGTGCCAAAGGACCAAAGTGCCTGTTCGAAAGGACAAGATGGAGACCACCCCTGTCAGAGCCTGACAACCCTTTGAAAAATGGGGCATCGATTTTATTGGGCCTATCAGTCCTGTAGCACAATATTCCCAAGCTCGATACATCATAGTGGCAACCGACTATTTAACGAAATGGGCAGAGGCACGAGCCACGAGGAAGAACGATGCTAGAACCACTGCAAAGTTCTTGTGGGAGCAGGTCATTTCACGGTTTGGTTGTCCAATCGAACTAGTAAGTGACCAAGGCACACACTTCATTAATGAAGTGATTGCCCACTTGCTCTCTACTTTCCTAATAATTCATCAGAAGTCCTCTCCCTATTACCCTCAGGCTAATGGCCAAGCCGAATCCACGAACAAAATCCTGGTCAATGTGCTTACCAAAGTTGTGTCTACTTCGAGAAGTGACTGGGATAACAAGCTAATGGCGGCCTTGTGGGCCTATTGCCCAGCTTATAAAACGGCTATAGAACAAACGCCCTTTAGGCTGACTTACGGAACTGAAGCCATTCTGCCTGTAGAATTCTTCATCCCTAGTTTGAGGCTAGCGGTCCAGGAACGTTGGGAGGGAAGAGAGGCTTGGACTAACCGCTTAGTAGAACTTGAGCGCTTAACGGAGACCCGACTCCTCGCCACTCACTCTCTAATTTGTAAAAAGGCTCGACGAAAGATGTGGTTTGACAAGCATGTCACGCAGCGAGACTTCGAACAAGGGGACCTTGTTCTGCTATACTACTCGATAAAAGGACATAAACAGAAGATGAAGTTTCGGGGGCTAGGGCCTTTCAGGGTACACGTGATCGGTAGGACCGAAAATATCGAGTTGGAGACACTTGACGGTGATGGAATAAGCTTTTTTAATGGCAGTCGCATTAAAAAGTACTATCCTCCTTCACATCTGTCACACAAGCCACCCATGCTAGAACCCCCACTGAACGTTCGCATGGCTACTGTAACTGACCTGACAGATCAGGACGAAGAAATAGTGGCACCGGCATACCTGTAAATCACAGTTGCAGCAGGAGCGGTGTATTCTTTCAACGCCTTGATTGATGAAGGTGCTGACTGCAACATCCTAACACATGACCATTGGACACGCATTGGTCAACCGCAACTACAGCCCATGAATGCTCAACTCACCCCGTTTGGGGGTACCGCTTACTCACTCCTAGGGAAATGCAAGGTGGTCGTTTCCATCGAGTCTGAAAGTTTACCGGCCTTCTTCCATGTGTTGCCTGACACTAAGGACGCTAGTAATGTATCACTATTAGGTCGCACTTGCAAGAAACAAACCAACTGTAATGTGGATTACAACCTAAATCACATACATCTTGCCATCGGCAATGTGCGCTTAGTGACGACTTTCAGCAAGGGCTGCCCTAACTCCCCCACTTTTACGAAGCCGCCAATAGAAACCCCTACGACCACACTTCATCCCGAGTCTAAACAGAAGGAAACTACGGCCTCGTGCCAAATTCTCAACCCCAGACTCACGCCCACCAAGAGCGCTCACAAGGCCAAAGAGTCCAAGTTTCTATGGGTGCCGAAACGGCAAAAACCACATCCGGGTAAAACACCCAAGTGTGATCCTAAACGTCCAGATTATCAACCGTCCTGACCCAAGAGGTGGTCTAGGAGCTATCGCTGTAGACGCACAACCATGCCGTGCTGGATTCCCAAAGACCTCTTGCGGGCACAAGGATACCACGAGGGCAATCCCTGGATTTGGGTGCCTAAAAAGGGCCAGCTAAGAAGCTCATCTACAAGCAATCTCACCCTAACGAGAGGGGTTTGCACAAGTGGTGCCCAGAACACAGTTAACGGGCTAGGGCCAGTGCTGGCTAGCAAGCCTCAGCTCGTCTATTGCGACCAAAGAAAATGCCCTAGGCCTTAAACCTACCTAATCCTAAGAACTTACAAACCACGATGACTGCCCGCTCAGAACCGAGTACAACCCCCATGCCTCTAGAGCTTCCTACAACGTCTCAAAGTGTTTCCCATTGCGAGGCCCGAACCGTGACACCGATGAGGAAGTCACAACTATCTAGTCTAGTTGCACCAGCACCTCCAGAGGATCTTAAACCCTCCTACGCAATATGACCTTTCCTCTCTTTGGCTAAGGACCTTGCCGCAACTTCTGGGGATGATTTAATAGCCTGCATTAAAATGTTAGATGAAACTTTCACTACATTTGCTAGAAGCTAGGAGAGTCTTTTTTCTAGGTCTTCTTGACAAAATGCTTGCTTCGGATGTTCGTGCGTTACCATGCACTTGGCAGGAATACGAACTTATGACCACTAAAGTTCCCAAAATTGCTGTTGAGCTGATAGCAAACGATGAAATCTTGAAGGATCGGGCTGCACTCAGAAGACTTATCACTTCTTATCATAAGCCTCTGCGTTCTGCTCCTGAACAGGAGTTGCAAGAGCTCACGCAAATGGCAAGCTCACCTTCCGCATTCTTGCAGCAGTGGTTTACGCTAAGGATCCAATGGGAGAAAAAAGGTTGTCGCATAATGACCAATGCTGAGCAATGCAGGGAAATCAAAACTATCGAATATGACCCCACGTACGTGGCACCTATCTCGTTTAGGGTCTTGGCCATCACCCGTGATCAACATTTGGACGACCATGTGCTCGCCCACCCCTACATTGACCAATTCCTCACCCAAGAGGAATTACATGTTGCCAGTCGCCTTAGTACCAGAGATCTCTTCCATGACGTTTTGACATACATTTCCCAAGTCTCCATTCAACCATCCACTCTGGATTGTCATGCCCAACTCGAATACAATCCAAACTTCTATGATTGGCTATTGGCTAGGTAAGTCAACCCACGTGAACAAGTGCTTACCTCGCCCTTCCTGTGCTAATCATAGGAAGGATTCTTTGAAAGATTCCTAACGAAGGGGGGAGCAAGGTGACCAAGAGCAGAGCAAAAATGAAAAGTTATGTTATCCAACTAGCAGATTGTTATAATTAAGAAAGTTTCTATGGAAGAATATTGCAGAATAAAACAATAGCAATGGTCAAGCCTCTAAGCAACTGTGCCCACTTTAAGCCCATCTATTTTTCTCTCAAACTTAGTTCTAATTAGAAATGCGCTGATTGTTGGGCATTAAATGTTGGCATGGTGTGTTGACAGGTCACCGCCATGGCAGGACAGGACAAAGGAGGCAAACTACCATTCTCAGAAGAGAAAATGACCAAATTCAGCATTGCCGTCGAGACGCGCAGATTCAATCACTTCACTTTCAAGCACACACTGAATCTGGACGAAGCCATCATGGAGGAACCCACAATCAAAGACTTAGTGGACAAATGTCATCTCCACAAGTACGTGGAAAAGGTGGGGCAGGCGGTGGATTACAGTATGTGTGCGGATTTCCTGAGGAATTTTGACAAAAGCAGGAACTGTGGCACCATCACAGTAAGGACAGGGGAGCAAGAAAGGAGAATCGAAGTGCCCCTCAATGCAACGATCATAGAAAAGGCCCTGGGGCTTGTGCCAAAGAAAGAGAGAAGGCTGAGGCGAGACGTTTACACCATGCTGGGGGTCAAGAAAGAAGCGGTGTGTACTATGGATGGAATCAGCTTGGCTGACATCCCGGACCCAGTAGTGAAACTACAAGAAAAAATGATCCATACCCTCTTCTCGGGCCAGCGTTACAATGCGCTAATAAACAGGATCGGGGTCCCACTGTTGGAAAGCATAGCAGCATGAACCCCTGAAGAAATAGACTGGAATGGATTCGTACAGAAGACCATTCAAAGTTCAGCCACCCTCCTCACTCCGGTGGAAGCACCAGCAGAAGGAGAGTCCCCTGCCTCAACAGCGCGCTCCACAAGGAAGAAACCTGCATCGAAAGCGGCTACAATCAGATACGGGGGCATCCTGACAGCCATCATAGACGAAGCAATAAAGAATGAGGGCATCATGGAGGAGGAAGCGGCGCATCAAAGCTCAGCTCACCACGGCGGAGGGGAATCGAGCGAAGGAATAGTAAGCGACAAGGGACAGCAGGAAGTGCCGCCTCCACCAGCAACCAAACCCGTAGAACAAAGCAAAAGTGATAGGAAACAGAATGAGAAAAAAGAGAAATTAAGTGTTAACCTCAAACACGACAAGAGCGAAAAAAGGCAGAGAAGACGCAGGGCAAAGGCGATAAGAAGGTAGCCGACGGAAGGAAAAGAAGGAGAAAAGCCCAAAAAGCGTAAGGACAACCGTCAAAGACCAAGGCAACCATAAAAGGGAAAGGCGCACAAAAAGCGCACTCTAAAATCTTGTAAAAGAGTGCCGGGCTCTCACCCGTGCTATTTGTAAAGATAAAAGGGTAGTGAAAAGAAAGCAAGGAAAAGAAAAGAACAATGGGAAACAGGGCCTGGGCTATGACCGGCCATGTAAAAGAAGGAAAAAGGGAATGACCGCCCAAAAAGGGAAGTAGGGTTTTGTATAAAAAGTGGAAAAGTGAATGAAGAGCTCATTCTTTGGTGTGGCAAACTAGTCTTCTCTCTTCCTCTCTTCTTCTTTTCTTCTTCTTGCTTGTGTGTGTGCTCTTGAGAGAGGGAGTGTGAGAGATTGAGGGAGTGAGCACGTGAGAGAGCGAGGAATCAAGAGGGTGAAGCTCTCCACCATCTCCTCCTCCCGTCTCCTCTTCTTCTTCCTTCTCTTCTCTTGCGCACGTGGCTATGGAGGATGAGGCTTGGAGAAGGAGGAGGCTTGAGGATGCTTGAGCTAGCATCAAGAATCGTGGAGCTACCTAAGTGTGAGAGAGAGGAGGGCACTCGATCAAGCATCAAGGTAAGTTCACTGCATTCATAGGATCGGCGGCGTGACGGCTAGGTGAGAGATAGCCATGAGAGCTCGCTTGGAACGCTTGATCAATAAGCGGTCCGTGGGTCTTGGCGGTTGAGCAAAAGCTCCCACATTTTGGTTACGTTGCCGGGACCACGGATTCAAGCTCGAGCACTCGCGCACCCCATATCGAGCACCGAAGTAGGGCATTCACCCTGAAACGGAGCTTGAGATAGGTAGGAAGTCTGGTGTTTTGATCTTCAGAACAGGTAAGTGTTTTTGAACAATCTGGTTAATAATGACTGGACAACATGGAGAAATTGGTTCAATTTTTTGTTTTCGATTCAGGATGTGTTTAGGATAGATTAGCAGTAGGAAATCACACACGGAGAGGCAGAGGGCTGCTGCTGTGAAACAAGGGAGAGATCACAGGAACAAAGGGAAAAAATGGAGTAGATGCAAGGTAACGGCATAAGGAACACCAGGGACAGAACCTGGAGGGTGTAGGGCAGAACTAGCAGAATATAAAACTCTGAGGGAGGGGGTAGGAGGACCCCATTTTCAACCAACAGAGAGCGAAAGAGACAGAGAGGGAGAGAGTGAGCAAGCTGGGCGGCTGTCCGATCGTCTGGAGCTAGGAGGACATTGCATTCGGCGACTTCAGGTAATCGATCTTGTCCACCCCACTCCAACTCTGTCGAGGGGTATTCGCACGACCAATAGGATAATACACCTAGTGAAAATCAAGCAAGTCGGCGTGCGCGACCCATCGGACCGGCGGAATCGGACCGCCGGCCCAGTGTCCGATCCCCAGAATCGGACACTCGGACAATCGTCCGATCGGACCTCCCACTCAATCACTAGCTCGGACTAACTGGTCTGATCGGACGTGCCACATGGCACGAGGACCGACCAGACCCTTTTGTTAAAATCGGACGCTCGGACTAACTCGTCCGATCCAACCGCTCGGACCACTCGGACGCCCCGACTCGGACCCACCGGTCCGATCGGACGGAGTAATACACGTCATCACTTGGACCCCCTAGAATCGGACCTCCTAGAATCGGACCGATTCCTCGCACACCCGCCCATCCGATTCTTGAGAATTGGACACGCGGACCCTAAGACCCCTACTTCGCCCTGGCATACCTGGTCCGATCCCCACAATCGAACCACTGGTAAATCGGACCACTGGTAAATCGGACGTCCGATTCCCAGAGTCAACCCAGAACTAAACCTGACCCCCCTCCCCCACATGCGCAATAGGAAGCAGCATGAGGCCCTGTGACCCATGAGGCGGCTAGGAATAGAGTAGTAAAGCCTGTTAGGCCCAAAACGAACAAGAGTGAGCAAGACACAGGGAGAGCACTCACAGCACTTTGATCGAATTTCCGCACTTGAAGGACACTTAGGAAAGTCGAAAGCCTGTTTGAGCACGAGTGCACAAGGATAACACAATTATGAGTGGCCCTAAGTTGAGCGCTGCATTGAAAAATTAAAAAGAACTCACTCAGATAAATTGCCGAAAAAACCTACCACTAGGAGAAGACCCAAGCATGACAGACGCACAGAGCGCAGGTTAGGATCAAGCAAGGAGTAACAACGACAAGGATTTGACGGACAACCAGGCGTAAGGATTTCACCATGACAGAGGGAGTTCCAGATCATCGGTTTTTGGGGGAGCTAGATGTTAGCACGTTTCCGGAAGCCATACAACAAATGGTGAGCAGTTACGACGCACACGCCCTGTATGAACACCATGGCAGGACAGCGGAGGCAATTATTGCAGACCTAGAGGAGGAGAGGAGGCTAGCCCGCAAGGCATTGCAGGGCATAGCAGACTATAATAGGGACCAACAAGCCAGGAGCCTAAGGCAAAGCATGGAGATGCATGAGGTGCAACGAGTACTGAACCTGACTGGCCGAACCCGAACAGACCAGGAGAGAGCACTCGAGGGAGACCTGACGCTAGGTGAGCTCCTCATGAAACGGCTGTTCGATAACACCGCGACGGAGCAAAATGCCGCTGCGCTAGCAACCTCGCTACTTGCAGGACTAGGGGCAACCCAGGGCTCAAAGAGCCAGGCCAAAATACCTATTGTCGCTAAGCAACTCGACAAGTACCAACCACCGGACGACCCGTACAGCTTCGTCGAGCAGTTCGAGCAGGTCTGCGAAGCAAATGGCCTCAATGACCAAACCCAGCATTCACAAGTGTTCGGACTTTGCTTAAGCGATAAGGGTAGGACGTGGTATACAAGTCTAGATAATGTAGAACGGGCCAATTTCAATAACCTCAAGGATCTCTTTGTTAAGAGATTTGCCGAACTCGGATACTCTGACAACCTGCTAGTGCGTCTGATGAATGTCAAGCAGAAGGAGAAGGAGGGCATCCGCGACTACGTCACCCACGTTAGAAGCCTCCTCAAGAGAATCCCCTTGGGCGAAAGACCGACCGACAGGGCGGTGTCAACCGTGTTCATCAGCGGGATTCGGGATAAAGAGTTGTACAAAGCACTAGTGGGCAACTCGAGCTTGCAAAGGGACGTGGTGGCTAGAGTTTTTGAGGAGGCCATTAGGGTCGATGACCAGCTGAGGGAGCGGAGCTCCAGGAGCTCGAACCTGGAAGAACTCAACCCACGGAGTTTAGAACGAACTCCAACCTCTAGCGAACGACCCAACACGTCATCCCACGATAAAGGGAAGTCCGCCGAGGCACACCACGGCTTGGTCGAGGTGAAGACAGAACTGGCCAAAATACAGGACATGTTACGACGACCTGCGCGTCAGCATACCCAGTGCGTGTACTGCGGAGGAAACCACCTGCCAGCAGAATGTCAGGACCCTAGGTCGAGACCCTGCACCAACTGCGGAAGGTTCGGCCATGATGCCGCACACTGCAGATTACCACAACGACTGCCGTACACGCAGCCCTACGGCCAGCTCTATCCGGCTAACAGGCCACAGCCATTCTACGGAAGGGGAGCTCCTCTTGCCCTACCAGCACCTAACGATGTGAAGTCAACGGTCCCTAGGATGGACATCAACCCTACCGGCATCCCTAGGCCGCCTAGTCCCTATGTGACCCACCCGGCGAGTGATGCCCCTGTGCATTACGTAGAGGAGCCGAGTGACGAAGAAACCTACATGTACCCGTACATCTCGCACGATGACGAGGGCAATGCAATCCTCATGGACTATCGACCAGTACCAGTGATGGCACTAGGATGAGGACGGGGTAGAGGCATGGGAGGGCAGCCACCGGATCCAGTCACTTGTTGGACATGTGGGCATCCCGGCCACGTCTCGTCAAGGTGCCCAGAGAGAGAGCAGCAAAATAGGGACAAAGCCGACCAAAGGTGTGCGGAGTGCAGAATCACTCATCTTTTTATAGATTGCCCAAAGCGGAAGCCACCTTCTGGGACGGCCAATTTGCCGTCCGTCCCTCTGGGACTGTTTGGGGTTGAAAACCCCGATGGGGAGGCCACACCTATCCCTCTACGAGTGATGACCCGAGCACAAACGAGGCAGGCCTGCGTCCCTCTGCCAGGACCTAGCAATCTCGACGCTGCCTCTGTAGGAAAGAAAAGCCGAAGGCGGAAAAAGAAGAGGTCAGAGGCTAAGGTCGCACTAAAAACCGACAGCATCACGACCTTGCCCCCCGGCAAGAAGGTCTCAGACGCAGAGGCAGAAACTTCAGCCCCTAGAACTGCGCAACCGGAGAGAGCTAAGGTGGGGGAATACCCACATCCCAAGCGGCAGTTGGAAGCCATAGAAAAGGTAAAGGAATGGGTGAGGGAGGCTCAACAGCACCTCAAGGACGTCGAGCCTATTACGGAGGATGAGATTGAGGACCTCTCCAGCATGAGTGCACCATCATCGCTACCCCACCCTAAGTCTGCCGAGGCGACTACACCACTAGCAGTACCGACAAGGGCAAGGCCAGGCCTAGACGTAACAGAACCATAGGACAGCCCTGGCCGTTGGCCCGGACAGTCTGAACATAGACCAGGACAGGGGGTTAGCAATCTCCTAACCACATTAGTAACCACCCCTGTAACGGTTGCGCTGGGAGAGCTGCTCAGGCAGCACTCGACCCTATGGCAGGATCTCAAGCGGTGGATCGACAGACTGCATGAGCAAGCGCCAGGAAATGCTCAAGATCAGGATGCAGAAACGCATTTGCCAAGCTTGACGCTGCACTCAAGCCCTAAGTCCTTGCACATCAACGCCTTCTGGGAGGGCTCAGAAATGCACGCAGTCCTGCCAATCCTAGCCCTAGGGGACACAACGAGAAGGGGGATCGTGGACATAGGCGCAGGGGTCAGTGTGCTCAACCATGCAGTGCTACAGAAGTGGGGAAACCCACCCGTCGAAACTGCCCGGTTTAATGTCACACTAGCAAATGGCATGCGAGTGAGACCATTCGGGGTATTGAAGAATTGGGCAGTGAAGATTGTAGGAATTCAGTTCTCTGTCGACTTCATCGTCATGAAGGGAGTAGACTATGACATCTTATTGGGTCGACCCTGGATGCGCAATGCCAGAGTTATCGAAGACTGGGTTAACAACCTGATCTTCTTGGGCAACCGAGCTGACGCTGTGAGAATAGAGATGGACACTTGGAAGACCTCACCAGTCGACCTAGATACCATCTCCACTCTACTCAAAGGCACCGACTAGAACAAGGAATCCCGCAGGTCCTTGACGAGGTATATCCCTTGCCCGGAGGACGAGCGGGATTGGATGCACGTTCTCGCTACGCTCGATTTGCCATTCTCGGATCAGGAAGCGTACGAGCAGGCTGTCCAAACAGTTGGCAAGCCAAGAGAAACACAGCCCGCGCCAGTCTACATGATGGCAGCAAGCCTCCATGATGGACCTAAACCTGTCGCCTTCCAAGTGCCAACCAATAGGAGACAACTTCAAGGGATACTGGGACACCTAACAAACCGACTGGAGCTCAACACAGCCGCCAATCTCAAGCCGCTCCAAGACCTCTTGGAACAACCCGAATGGAAGTGGACCAGAGTGCACGAACTAAATCTCAGATACAACTGGGCATTGGTCTCCGACCAACAAAATGAGGCAAAACAGGCCCTGGAGATCGACGCGCAGTCCAGCGAGGCTGATTCTAGCGACGAATACGAAGATTGCCAACCCTTCGATGAAGAAAGTGAGGGTGAGATGGACACGGTAGAATATGATACCAAAGGGCGAGAGATCGAACAAATCCGAGCGGATGCAAAACCACAGCCGAGGCCGGCCATTTGGATGGACCAAGGGGTCATGTGTGCGAAATGCGATCGTGCGTGGTTGGAACAAATGGGGGCTGTGGATTTTAAGCAAGCCGGCCTGACCCAACCAAGAGCGGCAGCCCTACTTAGAACCGAGTCGCCCTCCGAACTGAGGCCGCCAGGAGAGACCACCTCCCCTAGTGAAAATGAGGCATTCGACTCTAAATCTGAAGTTACTTCGGAGGATGACCCGGAAATCCCCAGGCCACCCACGGCCAGATGCACCAGGGGAGATCTGCCCATCCACCTGAGGCGCCGACGACTCCGACAGAATAACACAGAGCGCTCCAACGGCGTGCGATCGGAAGAACAACAAAAGCCACGGGACCTCCCTAAGCGCTTTTCAAAATTCAAAAAAGGGGATAGGGTGGTGGTTCTGCTAAGCGCCAAACGCCAAGGGCGAATCCACGAACCCATCGAAGGGCCAGCCAAGGTCAAGGAGATAAACCTTGCCATGGAACGGGAAACACCCCGACCGGTGTTCATTGCCGAGGACCTGACCACGGAGGAGGAATCCAACCTCATCACTCTTTTGCGGGAGTATCGGGATGTGTTTGCTTGGTCCCTAGACGAGCTACGAGGAGTGGACCCGAGTGTTGTGACTCACAACATACCCATGACGACGGATGCAATGCCGGTCAAGCAGCGACCATATCCCATGAATCCCAAGCACGCCCATGTTGTCAAGGAGGAAATTGACAAGTTAATGCGAGCTGGGTTCATTTACGAAATTGAGCACACGGACTGGGTATCACCCATAGCCATTGTGATGAAGAAAAACGGCAAGATTCGAGTGTGCGTCAATTATAAGAAAGTAAACGCAGCGACAAAGAGAGACAACTACCCCTTACCATACACTGAGCACATGCTGGAGAGGGTGGCAGGTGAGGAAGCCTACAGTTTCCTGGATGGCTTCTCAGGATACAATCAGGTGCAAGTGCACCCTGCAGATAGGCACAAGACCGCCTTCGCCACTGAGTGGGGCGTCTTCGCCTATGTAGTCATGCCATTCAGGCGCCCACCACCTTTCAGCGCCTCATGTGCACCATATTCAAGGATATGCTTCGCAAGGAGTTGGAGGTCTTCGTCGATGACCTGTGTGTCCATTCAGCTTGGAACCAGCATCTTGAAAAACTCTGCACGGCCTTTGAACAGTGCCGTTTATACCGTCTCTCCCTCAACCCCCTGAAATATCAATTTTGGGTAAAGCACGGTTGCATCCTGGGACACGTGGTGTCCAAGAACGGCATTGCCACGGACTTCTCAAAGGTCAAGGTTATCGTGGACCTCCCACCCCCAAGCAATTATAGGGGGGTTCAATGCTTCTTAGGTCACACAGGATACTACAGGCGGTTCGTACTGAACTACGCGCTCATCGCTAGGCCATTGTACAAACTGCTAGTTGCCTTCGAGTGGACCGAGGCCTGCCAGCAAGCCTACGAGAAACTGAAAAAAGCCCTAACGACAGCACTTATCCTACGACCCCCAGATTGGACCATGCCATTCCATGTACACATCGACGCTTCTAAGTTCGCCGTGGGGGCGGTGCTGTGCCAACCAGGCAAGCATAACTTAGATTACCCAGTAAGTTTTGCAAGTAGGCAGCTTACTAAAACAGAGATGAACTATTCAACAACGGAAAGAGAAGGACTAGCTATGGTGTTCGCCGTGAAGAAGTTTCGGCATTACCTGCTTGCCACCCCCTTCACCTTCTTTGTCGACCATCAAGCCCTGCTCTACCTAGTCAACAAACCTTGCGCTACCGGGCGTATAGCACGATGGCTTCTCCTGCTCCTAGAGTTCGACTTCTCAGTGGTAGTACGGAAGGGGAAACAACACTATATGGCTGACCATCTGTCCCAAATACCCACAGGAGAAGCTGCGGGACAAGGCATAGTGGACGAATTACCAGACAGCCACTTATTCCGCATGACCAGCGAAAAAGACCTATTCAGGGCCGACCTAACACCATATTGGGCAGACGACATAGTCCAAGTACTCGAGCATGGGCTGACCGAATGACCAATGGAACGGGCACGACTCAGGCGGTTAATCCTGAAGATCCAGCCTTATCAGTTGATTGCAGGCCAGCTCTATAGGCTGGGGCAAGACGGTCTGCTACGTAGATGCGTATGTGAGCATGAGATGCACGATGTGCTCTCAGAGGCGCACAGCGGCATTGCAGGAGGACACTTTAGCGGGGATACAACAGCTTGGAAGGTGTTGCAGTCCCAGCTATGGTGGCCCACGCTCTTCCGGGATGCCTCACAATTTGTCAAACACTGCAATGCGTGCCAATGAACGAGGGTCCCAATCCGTAAAGATCAGATGGAGTTAACCCCGGTCATCGCTCGCCAACCTTTCGAAAAGTGGGGTATTGACTTCATAGGACCCATCAGCCCTGCGGCACAATATTCACAGGCTAGATATATCGTGGTAGCCACCGACTACCTCACCAAATGGGCGGAGGCGAGAGCCACGCGGAAAAACGACGCTAGGACAACTGCCAAGTTTTTATGGGAACAAGTGATCTCACGTTTTGGGTGCCCCATCGAATTGGTCAGCGACCAGGGAACGCACTTCATCAACGAAGTGATAGCCCATCTCCTATCCACATTCCTCATCATCCATCGCAAATCCTCACCATACTACCCTCAAGCTAACGGCCAGGCTGAGCCAACCAACAAAATTCTCATCGCCGTCCTGACCAAAGTTGTCTCAACCTCACGAAGTGACTGTGATAACAAGTTGATGGCGGCCCTGTGGGCCTACCGAACAGCTTATAAGACGGCCGTCGGGCAAACGCCTTTCAGGCTAACCTATGGGACCGAAGCTATTCTCCCCCTAGAATTCTTTGTCCCCAGCCTACGGATAGCACTACAAGAATGATGGGAGGGGAGGGAGGCATGGACGCAACGCTTAGTCGAGCTAGAACGCATGTCGGAGGTACGTCTGCTAGCCATCCATGCGCTTATTTGTGAGAAAGCTAGACGCAAAACCTGGTTTGACAGGCACGTCAAGCAACGAGAGTTTGAGCAGGGCGACCTAGTACTCCTCTATTCAGTTAAAGGACACAAACAGAAGATGAAATTCAGAGGTCTTGGGCCCTTTAAGGTCCGCGCAATCAGTCGTACTAGTAATGTCGAGCTGGAAACCCTGGATGGAGAGGGCATCGGCTTCTTTAACGGTAGTCGAATCAAAAAGTATTACCCGCCCACGCACCCACTGCATGAACAACCAATGGTGGAACCGCTTGTTAAAATACGAGTAGCCACACTTACAGAAATCGAAGAAGATGAGGACGAGCTTGTCAAACCCGCCTACCTCCGCATCACAATCACGGCCAAGCAAACGTGCTCCATCAACGCCCTGATCGACGAGGGGGCAGATTTTAACATCTTAGCACACGAGCATTGGACCCAACTGGGTGCTCCAACACTTCACCCCACAGCAGCCAGATTGAACCCATATGGGGCCCAATCCTACCCTCTCCTTGGCACGTGCAGGGTTGCAGTTTCTATTGAGACTGAAACTATCCCCGTGTTGTTCTACGTCCTACCCGATGCCAGGGAGGCAGGCGCAGAGTCACTGCTCGGGCGAACTTTTAAAAAGAAGACCCGCTGCAATGTTGATTATGCGTTACAATGCATCCACCTAACAATCAGGAATGTGACAATTACCACGACCTCCAACCAGTGCCTCGTAACCCCAACCATGCTCAACGAACCACCATTAGAAATAGTTGCACAAAGGACCAAGAAAGAAGGCCGTACATATCTACTACCCCCAGATCCCCATGCACCGCAACCCGCCAGACCTAAGGCAAAACCCCAACAAACTTGCTTGCGCTAGGTGCCGAAAAAGCCGCGGGATCAGTCTACAACTAGACGTGCGGATCCGCGAAACACATACAAACCTAAACCTAGAAGACCAAGATGCCATCATCACAAGCGCCGCGTGGTCAAGAAAATATGGGTCCCTAAAACCCTGCTGCAGGCACAAGGCTACTATGAAGGGAATGCCTTGCTATGGATCCCCAAGGTCCCCACTGACACAGGTCCAGCTCCTACGTCAATCGCAACGTCCGGTCCTTGGACACTTCAAGACCACGAACCGTGCAATCCATCCCAGTCATCCGACTTCCTTGATAGGCATTCCACAGGCGTCATACACGCCCAACTGCCCAAGCACCGGCCACTACTGCCGGCGGTCTCACCCAACCACCCCTGCCCGCAACCCAGCAGCCCTGCCGACCGCCCGAGCACGGTCCCTCAGACCAACCTCGACCCATCCCTTCAACCGTTGGCCAAGCCGCTGACTCAAACAGGCCCCCACCGGCAGCCCTATGCCGACTGAACTTCTAGCCCCAACAAACCTCAACCACCCGACGGCCTTAAGCCTTCCTATGAATGGAAGTCATTCCTAACGCTGGCCGCGGACCTAGCCGAGGACACAGGGATTGACGTTGTGGACTGCATCAAACAACTGGACACCACTTTTGTGGCACTGGCCCTTAGCTATGACCGCCTAGACTTGGGACTGTTAGCAGAACCCCTTGCAACGGACGTACGCACTATGCCTTGCTCTTGGGAGACTTTCGAATTCGCCTTCGCACAAGCTTCACGCTCTGCCGCTGAGCTACTCGCTCGCGAGGTCTCTGAAGAGCAAGCCATTAGGCAACGCTTCATCCCATCGTTTGACCCGCGCACGGTGTCCAGCCTCACCAACCAAGAAACAGCAAGGTTGTCCCACCTCGCGGACACCGAATCTCCCTTCTTGAAGCAATGGTACACTCTTCGATTAAGGTGGGCAACAGAAGGATGCCGCACAATGACCAATGCCGAACAACGCCGAGCCATCAAGACGGCCGAGTATGATCCCACATACGTCGCGCCCACCTCGTATCGAGTTTTAACCACTCTTCGAGGTCGAACCATGGACGATCATATCTTAGGACACCCCTATCTCGATCGTATCCTGACCGAGGAAGAGCTCCATATCGCAAGTCGGACCAACTCCGAAGATTTCCTTACCGATGTCCTCACATACATCACCCACGTAGGCATCCGACCCTGTGACCTGGACCACACTGCACACCTCGAATATAACCCCAACTTCTACGATTGGCTCCTCCTTAAAACAACCTGACCACCTGCAGCCCACACCCCAATCCTGGGACAGATTTTTCTTTTCTCCAGGGAAAGGGCAGGAAATAGTGGGGCAATAAATCATTATAAATAGTGGGGCAGTAAATCAGTAAATCTAAACAATGGGGCAGTAAATCTAAAAAGCAAACCAAGCATGAAAGTTAAAAAAGTGAACCACGCATGAAAAAGCTCCAAATTAAAATGACATGCATGAACAGGTGATAGAAGTTGAAAAATAATAATAATTTTTTATTATAAAATGATGAAATCTGTTATGGTTGTCCCACAAATTGGTTGCCAAAATACTAAGGGGCGAGTTGACTAGATGTACAGGTAGTGACCATGGCAGGCCAAGACAAGGTGAGCAAACTCCCTTTTTCGGAGGAGGAACAGGCGCGGTACGGCCTCACGGTGGAAACCAGAGCATTCAATCAGCTGAAGTTCCGCCATATATTCAATTTGGAGGATGTAGTTATTGAGGATCCCGCAGTGCGACGAATCATGGAGCAATGCCACTTGCAACGGTACCTGGAAGCAGTAGGCCGGAGAATAGACTATGCCCTGTGCGCAGAGTTCCTACGCACCTTCAACAAAAACAGAGGCACCATCACAGTACGGGACGCAGGAGCCGCCAAACAGGTGCAGGTTGAGCTAACCCCGAAACTGGTAGAACGAGCTCTGGAACTTCCAAACAAGGTGGAGAAGAAGCCGAAAAGGGACGTCTACGCCATGTTGGGAATGGACAAGGTGAGAGTCCACACCAACGACGGAGTCAACTTGGCAGACATCCCTGATCCAGAGATCCAGCTGTAGGCAAAAATGATGCATGCCCTATTTTCTAGCCAACAGTACAATAGCATCATATCCAGGATAAATGTACCTTTACTCGAAAGCATCGCGGCTCAGGCACTGGATGAGGTAAACCTCAATGGCTTCTTAAGAAGGACGATTGAGGCCTCAGCAAAGGCCCTGGCAACGGCAGGAAGGGCCGGGGCAGGAGAATCCCTCTCGCCTCGATCGACCCGCAAGGCCTCGTCCTCCAAGGCCTCCACCATAGGGTTTGGAGGTGTCCTCACTGCAACCCTCCATGAGGCAATAGGGCAGGGACGTGCTAAAGAGGACAAATAGGGAGGCAGCAAAAAAGGAGGCGAATCGCCGTCGCAGTCCCAGCCCCGGCCGGACGAACAGTCGGATGAAACAAAGACGGACACCGACAAGGAGGAGGAGCATCAGGCGGCACCAGAAAGGGAAGCAGAGCAACGAACCAAAGCCCTGCATGGAAAGAGAGAGAAGGAGCAAAGGAGGAAAGAGCGGGAGGAGCTCGAATGGGCCCGAAGAGAGTCGGTGAGAGAAGAAGAGGAAAGAAGAAAAAGAGCTGAGGAAGAGCTGAGGGGGAGAGAAGAAGAAGAATTGGAGCTGGCAACACGTCGCTCCATTGAGGAACAGCGTAGGAAAGAAATAGAGGGAGCGGGCAGGGCATACCAACCCGAATCTGAAGCGCCAGGCCCCAGCACTGGTGCACCGAAACCCGTGCTGCCGCCTCCTACAGAAGGGAAGGCAAAAGAACCGATCAGACCCTCCTCCCCTTCCCCCGCACCAGCCGCACAAGCCACTCCCCTCAAGATGACGCCCCCTGACACGGCCACCCTGGTGCACATCGCAAAGGTAGATGAAAGCAATATAGTTACCTGGCTACAATTCTTAGTGGAACGAGAATTAGCAAGGGACGCAGCCAAGGCCACCCCAGTCTCAGGGGCCAAAAGGGCAGCAACGACCGAGCTAGAGCAGGAGTTAGACGAGAAAAGACAGAAGGTGGAGGAGACCGCCACTACTACGATCCGGCCCCACTCTCCACCCCCAGCAGGCCACTATGATGACTATGTAAAGGAGATGCTCGCGCAGTTGCAAACAGCCAGGCAGGAAAGGCGGGTGGCAGTGGAAGAGCTGGCAGCGGAGCGTGAATCGCAAGCGGTCCTCCAACTAGACAGAGTGAGACAAATAACAGAATATCAAAAAGAAATTGCTGCGCTTAAGGAGGAAGCCAGCACCAAGGAGGTGGAGGAGCTGAAAGCCCTGAAGGAGCGCGATGCTACTTGGGAAGGACGAAGGAAAATTCTGATGGAGCGTCTCACCAGGGAAAGGGAGACAAATGCCCACCTTCAACGCAGAAATGACCAGCTATCTGCAACTAACTTGGAAGCACAGAGCCAACTCGAAAAAATCAGAGAAGACGTTGCAGAGCTGGATCAATTGCGGGAAAAATAGGTGCGCCGGTTACAGGCGACGCGGGACCAACTCAACGAGCAGATTGCAGAACAACAACGAGAGCAATCCCGTTTGCACCAGGAGCTCAAAGCCCAACAACAGCAGCTCAGGGCAATGACCCTCCGACAAGGAGAGAGCCTGGAGGACATGGAAAAGCGGGCAAAGCAGTGGGCAATTCACAACGAGTAGAGAGTGCGAGACCTAGCGCGTCGGCTGGCCAAGGCTGAAGGTGACAAAGTGATGGCGGAAAACCAAGCAGAGGCAGCTCAACTTGCTATGATGGCTCAGCAGCACACTTTCATCAGCACGCTACTCCACACCACCCACTCAGAAACAAGAGAGACCAATGATCAGTTGCAGAAAAAGCTAACCACTGCGTGCCAGGCCCTTATGGTAGGCCTGCACGTACCACTGCAACTGGGAGGTCCTCCGCAAAGCCTGGAGGAACAAAGGAAATGTCTGGCACAAGCAGGACTCTCACAACACAGGAAATGGATGATCTGGGGTTCACTGAAGAAAAAACACAGGAGGAGGAGCAAGCGGAAGGGGGTGAGCACGAGCTTGAATTAGGGCCTCAGGACGAGGAATATGCCCCGCCACCCCCTCAACCCCAACAAACCGAAGTGCCACCCCATGATGCACCCCCCAAACGAAGAGCGGCCCACACCACTCGAAGGAAGGAACTAGTGGAGAAGGCAAGAAGAAAACTCAAGGCCAGACCCGCCCTGAAACAGCCCGTCCCGTTCCCGCTGCGCACCCAAGACTCACCCGCTGAGTGCCGTGCTGAGATGATCATATGGAAGTAGCAGGAGTATAGCCGGGTCCCCTTTGACCTACTCTTCGAATTGCCCACCGCTCTAAATAGGGTGCTGCCCATTCAGTTGGTGGAGGATGTCATCGCCATGGGGGCCCGGCTCAAAGCTAGATGGTCAGAAGAGCGTGAGGCCCACCCAACTACTTGGGGGACCGAGGACCGCGAATTTTGGCAGGACAAAGTCCTCCAGGTACCCCGCACCGTGGAAGGATATAGTTCCCAACCTACCTGGAGGCAGCGCATTTTTGACGTCAACCTGGAGGCGTGGATGGCGTTTTGCAACACCCTCCCTTCGAAAAGGAACGACCCCACCTATATGCCGTTTTCTCGAAGGGTAGGCGTGGATTTTAACCCGTCCATCCATGGCAGGTTTGACTTTCCCATTATTTACAATGTCAACTCCACATCCCATAGGAGCGCCCTTCTCTTCACCCTACCTAATTTGTACAGCTCCATAAATAAATTCCTTACTGAACTCTCTTCTTGTCCTGACCCAGCCTTCATTACCACCTGTAACTACCTCAGATTAATTAGAATACTAGTACACCACGAACCTGCGCCCCAAGAGCGCCATCTTCCGCCCCTTTATTTTGATCCCAACGCCATAGATAGCACCACCATGACCCGTTTCATGATGTGTGCTGCCCTTTTGCCATCTTTTTGTGTTGCACTGCTGGAGGACATGAACGACAGCAAGTTCACACAGTGCAATCACCCCTTTCTCTCCACCACCACCCTTAAAACCCGCCTCCATACTAAAGGCTACTTGCTAGGCCGAAAGTTCCTCAACAAGGCCCCCCGGCCTCCACCCACACTTCCCCATAATTCGGATGATGAGGGGTAGAACTCTCATTGTCCCTTGTATTGCTACTCCCATGTAACCATGGCAAAAAAAAAAAAAAAAACTGAGGTGCACTTTATCTCCCCATTACCACCCTCTTGCTCCACGCAACCCCCGTCGTCCAGTCGCCTAACTACGTAATAATTAAGTATGCACACGCATGACACTCATATAATACCTACAAAGAATTAATTCACAGTTTGGGTCCTCAAGTGCAGGACAACACTCTCAGCTTGCTCAGAGTTCGACCTGTCTCCCAAACTAAGTCTTGCGCACAATACAGAGACTAGCACCCCCCCCCTAGGGAGAGACCACCTGACAGGGTTTTCAATTGCAGGTATCGACAACCACGACCCAAGTGGCATGCATTCTTCATCAACCTCCCATGCTAATTGCCCACCCGGCATCCAGCGAGCTGACAAACTCAACCAACGCAACAACCAACCAACCACCGCATACCCAGTCACCACTGCAAACCCCAAGCCCCGGTCACCCCGAAGTCCTCAGTGCCTACCACCACTTGCTCCCTCCGCCAGTAAGTGCCATGGGACTGGCACTCGTCTAGGAGGGGGGCAATGTTAACCTCAAACACGACAAGAGCGAAAAAAGGCAGAGAAGACGCAGGGCAAAGGCGATAAGAAGGTAGCCGACGGAAGGAAAAGAAGGAGAAAAGCCCAAAAAGCGCAAGGACAACCGTCAAAGACCAAGGCAACCATAAAAAGGGAAATGCGCACAAAAAGCGCACTCTAAAATCTTGTAAAAGAGTGACGGGCTCTCACCCGTGCTATTTGTAAAGATAAAAGGGTAGTGAAAAGAAAGCAAGGAAGAGAAAAGAACAATGGGAAACAGGGCCTGGGCTATGACCGGCCATGTAAAAGAAGGAAAAAGGGAATGACCGCCCAAAAAGGGAAGTAGGGTTTTGTATAAAAAGTGGAAAAGTGAATGAAGAGCTCATTCTTTGGTGTGGCAAACTAGTCTTCTCTCTTCCTCTCTTCTTATTTTCTTCTTCTTGCTTGTGTGTGTGCTCTTGAGAGAGGGAGTGTGAGAGATTGAGGAAGTGAGCACGTGAGAGAGTGAGGAATCAAGAGGGTGAAGCTCTCCACCATCTCCTCCTCCCGTCTCCTCTTCTTCTTCCTTCTCTTCTCTTGCACGCGCAGCTATGGAGGATGAGGCTTGGAGAAGGAGGAGGCTTGAGGATGCTTGAGCTAGCATCAAGAATCGTGGAGCTACCTAAGTGTGAGAGAGAGGAGGGCACTCAATCGAGCATCAAGGTAAGTTCACTGCATTCATAGGATCGGCGGCGTGACGGCTAGGTGAGAGATAGCCATGAGAGCTCGCTTGGAACGCTTGATCAATAAGCAGTCCGTGGGTCTTGGCGGTTGAGCGAAAGCTCCCACATTAAGGAAGAACGGGCTGACATCAAAAAAGCTACTAAAGAGTCTCGAAGGGCCGAGGAAGAAAGGAGGAGGAAAGAGGAGGAGGAGCTCACCAGAATAGGAGAGGAGTCGAAGAAGGCGGAAGAGGATAGGAAAAGGAGGGCAGAGGAAGAAGCCGAGGAGCAGCGACTCAAGGAACTGGCGGAAGCCACCCGAAGGTCAGTGGAAGAGACCCATGGGGGGGGAGAACTCAAACCCGCAAGCCCTGGCCATAAAGCCGAAGCCAACGCAAGTGTGGAAGCAGCACCGATGGTCATAGGCAAGGGCAAGTCCCTCCTACATCCACTCCCTCCCTCCTTTGTGCCAACAACAACTGAAATCACGACCGCCGCCGCTGCACACCCCACGCCTCCTGTTGACGCGGCACAGCTCATGACCATGATGCAGATGCTCGTGAGCAGGGTGGCCGAAATTGTCCCTGAAACTCGATTGAAAAGGCCCACCGCCGCAGATGCAGAGTCTCGAAAAGACCCCAAACGACATAGGCTGGAGGCATCGACCACCATGCCCAATACTCCCATACCTGCCACAGACTATGACGCATATGTGGCCGAGTTACTGACACAACTGCACAAGGCAAAAGAAGAAAAGAAGGTGGCCCTGCTGGACTTAGAGAAAGAAAAGGAGACGTCATCGGCCCTCGGGCTAGAGGTCTCAAGGCAGGAAGCTGACAGACGGAGAGAGATAAAGGCCCTGCAAGACCAGCTAGAAGAGAAAAACGAAGCAAGCCCAAACCAATGAAAGCCGCCTTAGGCAAAGGCTAGAGGATGAGGAGCAGAGCCTGGTGGCGGAACAAAGGAACATAAAACTTTTGATGCAGCAATATAGTGATCTTCAGCAAAGGGTGGCCCAAGTGGAAAAGCTCTACCAGGAGGCTCAGGAAGGCGAAGCCACTATTCCACAAGAGCATGCAACAGAGCCCCAGTCATGGCATGAGCAAGAAGAACATGACACGCTAATCAGGGAAATCGAATTCCTGGAAAATGAAGGGCCGGGGGTCTCAGCAGCTGAGGCAACACGACTAGAGGATGAAGTACAGAGATTGAAGATGCGCTGGAGACCTCCCAGGAAGATGTGGAAGCCCTCATGGCCATGACCTTTAATCAAAAGAGGCTCCTCCGTGCTGAGATCCAAAGCCTAAAACAGTTGGTCCAAGAGAAATCAGAAATCATGACCAAAGCGCACCACAGGCTCGGCATTGTTGATCAAGCAAGAGGGATCATTGAAGAATAGCTAGCTCAGAAACTCAAAGAAAGAAACCAGTTATGGTTCTTATCAAATGAGCAGCAATAGGTGGTAACCACCCTGGCGAGCCAGCAAGAGGAACAAAGGCAAAAGATGGAGGAGAGAGCCATGGAGTGGGAAAGAAAGAACTTTGATAGGGTGAGGGATTTAACAGAACGGCTTGCGGTGGTAGAGTGTGAAAGAATGTTGGCCGAGGCTAGGGTTGAGGCTGCAGAGATAACCACTAAGACCCAGCGACAGGCCTTTCTCAACACGGTGCTCCACGTGACACAAGCCGAGGGTGATGATATAGTGGAATAGGTAAAAAGAAAGTTGGAGCTAAGCACCTGGGCGCTACGATACGGCCTTCAAGAGCGGGAGCTTCCAACAAGTACAGGAATAACTAAAGAGCAACAGTTCTACTACCTGCGCTGTATGGGCCTTTCCACTACGGAGCTCAAGGAGTTGGGTTTTCAGGAGCAGGAACAGCCACCGCCACCACCACCAGTCATTCCTCCTGTGGTAGAGCGAAATGTCGAAGAGGGCCCGGACTTCAAGCAAGATGAGGACGAAGAGCCACCAATTATGCCGAGTCCGCCTCAACCAGAGATCCCACAGGAGGAACCTGTCGACGCGGAGCTACCTGAACGCATAATTGCAGCAAGGAGAAGGAGGCAAGAGCTAGCGGAGGAGGCTCAACACCGAGTGCGCATACTTCCACGACAACTTCCTGAGGAGCCCATGCCACTGCGAAATGATACACATCCTGTAGATTGGCCTCAGGAGTTGATCATACGGCGCCAGAGAGAGCTGCATAAGAGGCCATTCAAGCTTTCATTCTCTTTTCCACGCTCCCTGTATCGGGCCCTACCTCTAGGAGTCGTAGCCAAGTTCAAAGAGCTAATGAACTTGCAAACAGATGGATGGAAGAGAGAAGCATGATAATAACCAGGTGGAGACAAGAGCCACGAGAATACTGGGAAGACAAGGTCGGTCTGGTTCCCAAATCCGTCCAAGGCTACGAGGCACAGCCGAAATGGCAGAGGAGGATTTGGGACACCAATTTTGATGCCTGGACCGCATTTTGTAGCTCCCTCCCCGAAGAGCGCAATGATCCCATCTACATGCCCTATCCCCGTAGGCATGGAGTGGATTACAACATAGATTTGCATGGGGATTTTGACTTCCCGAGAATCTATAATATAAATGCTAGAAACCCGGAGGAGTGCTTAGTATTTAGGGTAGAAGATATGCTTCCCTCCATAAATCGTTTCCTTGTAGAGTTCTCTTCTTGCCCCGACCCCACATTCTTAACCACTTGTAATTACCTCCGACTTCTCAAATTCCTACTGCTCTAAAAACCTGCAGCGGAGGAAGCCCATCTCCCTCCACTCTTTTTTTATCTTAACCTAGGAATAGATAGTAGAGCCATGACGAGGTTGATGATGAGCGCTACTCTCCTCTCAGCTTTCTGCTTAGAGCTATTAGAAAATATGAGTGATACCCATTTTGCAAGGTGTAATCACCCCTTTTTGTCCACCACTCCTCTAAGAGCTAGGGCCGGTATTAAGGAATACTTACAAAGTGGTGCATTTTTATCTCGAGGCCTGCGATCGCCCCGTGACTAAATAGGTGCCCTATACATTGCCCAATGTACTCTCTCTCATTCACCAAAAAAAAAGTGCTTGCTCTCTTCATTCACTATTGTGGTGCACCATACTCACTACATCTAGAGTCCTCTCTAGCCCCTCCCCCACTTCACACTTAGGGCACATCAAGGGCAGGACTTTCGGACCTGTCACCCTGAGTTTCGCACCGCACCTCAAAAGCTGCACAAACTGGGTCCTCAAGTGTGGGACATTACCAAGGGCTTGCCCAAGGTTAGACCCATCTCCCAGTTCCACTGGCACGGGCACCATGCACTACACAGTGAGACAGACACACCCCCTAGGAAGTGCACCACTTTTCTTGTAGGATATGTTCATGTTTCAAGAACGGGCTGCTTGGCTGAAGGTGATCATCTACTACATCCTCCAGTGACAAGGAATTTTTCCAGAAGTCGGACATGACCCCATTACTGTAACTTCAGGAGCTTCACTGCGAAGGTTTCAATGGCTCAACAGATTTCATGTTGACAACCGTCAGCCTACTGATGGGCTGCCATTGGCATAGATCTTGGAACCTCACCGTCCGATGATCCATGCCCACTGCCTCAAGATCTACGGATCGCTTATTAGCACCACAAGCCTGAAGACTTTCAACTCAAAACTGAAGGTCCTCTACTCCTAGACAAGGGTTTTCAGCCTAGGCCACGGCTTTTCAAGGCAAACAGCGTTCGGGGGGTTTCTCCAGAATAAATCCCTCCAATACAATCCTCCTAAGGGACTGCTTCTTGTTTCAAGCGTTTCGGATACTCAAACGACGACCGGCTCCATAAGGGCGCCAAAACAGTGAGAAAGATGCCAAGAATCGTCAGGAAGACTAAAACACGCTGGAATCTCTCCTGGTCATCGTCATCACACCCCATCACCTCTCATTCACAAGCCTCAGTGTCCTCTACCCACCTGTTACACCTAGCAATAGCATCATCTATCCCACTGCTTTCCACCACAGTGCCATGGGACTGGCACTCGTCTAGAAGGGGGGTAACATTAATCCCAACATGAAGAAAGCAAAAGAAAGCGGAAAAGACGCAGGGCAAAGGCGAGAAAAAAGGTAGCCCGACTGAAGGAAGAAGAGGAAAAAAGAACAAAAGCGCAAGGGCAACCTTAAAAGTCCAAGGCAAATGCCGAAGGGAAAAGGTGCATTTTAAAGTGAAAAAGGCGCACCCTGAAATATTGTAAAAGAGCATCGGGCTCTCACCCGTGCAATTTGTAAATGCAGACAGGCGGTGGAAAGGAAGCTAGGAGGATAGACGGACAATGAGAAAAGGGGCCTAGGCTAATGGCCGGCCATGTAAAAAAAGGGGGATGACCGCCCATGGAAATTAGGGCATGTATATAAAGTTAAAAAATGAATGAGAAGAGCATTCTCGTGTGTGGCAGACAGCGTCTTCTTCTTCTCCTCTTGTTTCTTGCCTTCTTGCCTCCTTGCTTGTGCTTGACAGAGGGACTGAGAGAGTGTGAGGGAGTGAGGGAGTGATCGTGTGAGGGCAAGGGATCTTGGAGAAGAAGCTCTCCATCTTCTCTCTTCATCTTCTCCTACTCTCTTCTCTTCTCTTATCTCAAACGTGGCTATGGAGGATGAAGCTCATGGGAGAGGGATTGAGGTTGCTTGAGCTTGCCTCAAGGATCGTGGAGCTGCAGGGGTGCAAGAGAGAGGAAGGTACTCGATCGACCATCAAGGTAAGCTCACTACACCCATAAGGTAGGCATTGCGCGACGGCTATGTGAGAGGTAGCCATGGCTGCTCAGTTCGAAACACTTGAGCAATAAGTGGTCCATAGGTCTCGGGGTAGAGCTTGAAGAGCTCCCACAGATGTCCTCTATTGAATCCACAAGGCGGGGAGCAGTGGAGACAGTTTGTCTCTTTGAGAAATATCTGCCTACGAGCATACTCACGATACAAATCCACCTTCTTGTGCATCTTGTAGATGAAGTGGAGATTGTTGGACCTGTCCATACGCGATGGATGTTCTTCTTGGAGTGCTTCATGGAAACCCTAAAAGGCTTTGTGTGACAACGAGCTCGGCCAGAAGGTAGCATGGCTGAAGGTTGGTTAGTGTTTGAGGTGCTAGTGCATATTTCACAATGGCTACCAATGGTGGATCCAGACAACAGTATGCTATGGTCGTTGAAGAACGATGATAGACTGACCGAAGATGTGGTGGTTGGAAATGAGGTAGAAAAAATAATGGATGCTACAATGGAGGAGAAAGTGAATCACTTTTGTATGTTGCACCATGCCTCTATGGAGACGTGGCTTGCAAGGTACCAGCAAGCTAGGCAAGATCGAGAGGAAGCATGATCTGAATTTTGACATAGTACGCGCCATCGATCGATTGGATATCCTAGGGTATGGAGGAGATGCCACGGTTTATGTCAACACGATGGTTGCATGGAGCTTTGACCGCAGTGTCTCGTGAAGGGGCAGAGGTCTCAACTGAGGAGTGGGAATTCTCGAGGGGATGTAGTCCAAAGGTGATTACGTGTTTAGGATTTGTCGTATCTATATTTTATATGCGACAACTAATTGAGTATTTCAATATACAATACAAAATATATAGTGCAGCGTGGTCGCACGGATGGCATTTTCACGTGGAGAGTATTGACAAAATGCGCTCCACAACAGACTGTGGTATCATGGCAAGGTTCGAGCAAGAGAGCCGACGATGAGCAATGGATCCAAACACGGTTATAGATGAGATAGAGTATTTTGGGAACTTGCAAAGTATTGTTACAGTGGATTACTGTAGCTTCTCCATGATATTATTCAATGTGCAGTGGTTCAAAGTGGTACTTGAAGGAGCTAGAGCAACAGTTCGACGAGGTCCATCTGGATTTCTCGAAATGGATTCCGCAAAAAAATGGTCGGATTTGCGCGATGCCTTTGTGTTGCCGGCCCATTGTGAACAAGTGCATGAACTCATTTGTTTGTTAATTGTATTACGACATGGTACATGTCACAATAGTTAAATCTCTCTTATATGTATTTGTAAACATGTAATCTTCTATCCAAACCCCCGACAACCTCGATGGTGGTATGTTATATCTTCAGCTCCCCGAAGTGCGAGAGTATATGATCAAAGCGATGTTCTGAGCATAGATGAGGACAATATGCAAATAGAGGGGTCGATATTGCAAGGGGTGGAGGCCACCAAAAGCTTGGAGCATGTAGAGGAGTCAGCATTTGGGTAACAATGATGGAAATACAGGAGTCCAAGAATTCTTTGAGAACGAGGTGGACTCATCCTTTTGTTGTAACATGTCTATCGACCTTCCAGTTTATGCTGAGTTGTATCAAGAGATTAACATGGGACCATAGGATACTTCATACTTGGAGCATCCACTTACTCAATTCGTTGACTAATCGCTTATAAGGGTACATAAGATATGCATTTTAAGTAAGATCATTTTTTTAAGATTTATATTACCGTGCTTTGTATGATTTAAATTGATTATGCTAACATCATTTTTTGTCTATGCAGGTGACCTTTGTGGATACTTAGATCATCAGGATGAGTCGAGGGATGAGTGATGAGGAGTTGTAGGATATCTTCACACGCATGTCTCCAGATCAGATGGCGAGATTCAAAGACATGGCAGACCAGGAGCTGTCTCTAACATCATCGGGCCACTCTATTAGATCCACTTCGGCGCGATCAAGTGCTTCAGTTTCGAGTAGACGAGGTCGACACTCCAGACTTGGGCCAGACGGAGGGAGTGCTTTTGGGTCAGGGGGATGCTGTAGAGATACGGATGCAGTGAACCCGCAGTTGGCTCGGGATATAAGTGCTACTCCTTGCTCTCATGGCGATTCTAAAGAGCATGGCTCAGGTGGTTGCTGTAGAGGCATGGACATGGTGTGTCCGTCTCATTGTTCTACTGGAGTTGCGTCACCTCGGGGACTTGTTACACCTGTGGGGACATCTACTCTAGTCACTCCAGCTTTTTCTCAGCCATCCGTAGGTGGCACCCCTATGGGTGCTACTCCGATAGATACTACCCCGGTCGGTACACCAGATGTACAAGGGTCTCCTGAATATGCCCATGAGTGTGGTCGCAGGTGGGAGAGGACCCATCTTAGGCATATCCCAGAGGGGTATACCTACCTTGGAGATGATAGGTTAGGAGCCATCATCATGAATGATGAGGGGAGGAGGGTGATGGCTCACATGAGAGAGTTGTGCCAACAAGTTTTTCGGCACAATGTCTTGGATCATTGGAAAAACATACCGGAGGAAAGCAAGGACTACATAGTAGCATCCTTGCATGAGGAGTTTCTGGTACCAGCCGTAGCAGATAGGTTTTCTACGGGCTGGATGATGGAGTACATGCGTGCATATATGTCACACAGATGATCCGACGCACGTAAGGCACTCAAAAGTGGGGCTGCAAAGCCCGAGTAGCTAGAAAGCGGACAATCAGCGCCGACTAAGGGAGGAGGCTACAGATTCTCCTAGACGTTGGAGATAGCAGCGCGAGGCAACGAGGGCACGACTAGAGGCTAGAGTGGTCCATCATCTTGGGAGTGTTGGCCACAGGACATATCTTGAGGACTTTGTAAGTTTTTATTTTGTTTTGCTTGCTTATTTTTTTGCAATATCCTTTGTACTGACAATTGTGTTTCTAACAGTTAGTATTTTGTTTCCTTTGCAGCACTCCATTACAAATCACGATCCGACCAGCCTTGAGACTCGATATGCAAAGAGACACAGTCTCACTGCATTGATCGACCGATTGTATGGACGCGACGGCCCTGTAAGTCACTCATCTTTCTTATCTGTAGTTACCATGTTTAATTAGAATGCATCATTGTATGGTGGATTGATGTGTAGTTGTTTTTTTTTTTTTTTGCAGAGTCCGTTCGATGCTCCTTTGCGGCAGGACGAGCTTTTGGATGGCGATGATCTATAGCTCGCCCTTGGATCCCTGGAGCTCACACACCCTTCTTTTTTGGTCACGTGATCTGTGTAGACATTTTCTATGTAGTAGTGATATCTTGCCATGATTGTACCAGTCGCTTTCATTATGCGATCATGTATTTATTTCATGTAACTGTGTTATGTTTTAAGTACACTTTGTCTTTATTTACATGAGCATTGTACACAGTGCAAAAACTATTTTGTATGGCCCAAATAAAGTACATAGTGTTATATGTGGCAGGGCAACACAATTTTTTTCCCTGTTACTATCGCTATTAGCACCGTAAATTTACCTGCACGCATCGTTATTGGCGTCGTTATTAGCATCGCAAAGTGTTGTTATTTGTGTTAGTATCAGTGACGCTGATAACGACACTAATATCGACTGTTCTATGGTGTCGCCAATAACGACGCTTTTTGCGACGATGGGAAAATTTTCTTTATTTACTTTCATCACTTTTAACGTCGGTATAAGGCCTATATCTTGTAGTGGTTTAAGTGTGATTGGTACCACGATTTAGTGGTAGATATCACTTGTGATTTGATGAGCACCACTTTTTCATGATTCATACCACTTTTACAAGATCACTCATAAGGGATAGTTACCACTTTTTAGTGGTGGGCACCACTTTTTTATAATGGTCAACCCACAAGGGATAGAGCTGCATAAAGTTAACCACTTTCTAAATTATAAGGGATAGTTACCACTTTTTTATAAGCTTATGGAAGAGTGCCTAAGGATAGAGCTGCATAAAGTTGTTCATCCCCCCCACATACCACTTTTATGAGATTAATTGTCAGGGGTGATTACCACTCTAGTAGTGGGCAATTTTTAAGAGACCACTTTTTTGTGGTGGTTACCACTTTAGTGGTATTTATCACTTTTTGGTGGTGTTTACCACTTCTATTTGTGTTTCACCACATTTTAGAGGACTAAACCACAAAGTAGTGGACCGAGTTTTAGTAGTGTTAACCACTTTATTTTATTGTTCTACAATGGATTCAATACCACTATCTTAACATGAAGGGCCAGTTTTAAGTAGTTTTACCATTTTTTAGATGTCCAAAGCACTATAGCAAATACCACTTTTTTGTATTGTTCTTTAACTCTACAATGGTTTGATACTATAATCTCAACATGAAGGACCACTTTTTAGTCATTTATACTACTTTTTAGTGGTGTCTTACCACTTTTTAGTGGTTCGAACCAAGAATTAGTGAACCACTTTTTAGTAGTGTCCTATAGCTCTACATTAGTAAAATACCATGGTCTAAACATGAAGAACCACCTTAGAGTGCTTATGTAAGCAAGATTTGGAATCCAATAACTATATTTTGGACAACCTTTTCTATATATGTAACAAAGCAATTTTTTTATATGTATATACGCATTCTATAGTCTTGACACCAAGTACTATATTTTTTGGGCTTCACACATTGCCCCAAATATTCTAGACCCAAAATGGCCATGATGGCCATTTTATGTGAAATGTAAATGCAAGACCGATCCTAACCTATTCTCATGCATGGCTCTTTTGTGAAATTTAAGGAAACCGATTGATTATGCATGCATCTTTTGCATGGCAAGGAGACCGATCACTTAGATTTGTATGCAAGAAACAAACCTATCCTACTGGGTGACCCTTGTGCAATATTCTTTCTCTTTCGAGGTGTACCCTTTAAGGAAGACCCTTTCGTAGCCTAGATCATCATCTTGGAAATAGTTATAGAATACAATATCTACATGATGAATGATGATTCTTATAAAAAATCCCAAAAATACCATATCTTGAGAACAACCCTTTCATAGCCTAAATGATAATTCCTATAAGCATGAATCCAGTCCATAATATCAGCATGGTGCTTGCAATGCCTCCAAACCTGGATGTACATGTATATCAACTACATGTTGTGCACAACCAAGGGCCAAAATATTCGAGAAACGGAGCAAGTAGACTACCTCCTACTTCAAAAAAAAGTTGCTTTGGCTAGTAGCGATCTCTTGATGGAGAGAGAGAGAGAGAGAGAGAGAGAGAGAGAGAGAGAGAGAGAGAGAGAGAGAGAGAGAGAGAGAGAGAGAGAGAGAGAGAGAGAGAGAGAGAGCTATTAATGATTATTGGCATTCGTTGTGGCACTAGTACTTGAGGTCATAAAGTAGTTATGTAGCATATAGGCATTTCTTTTCACATATTTGAAATATAAAACTTATTTTAAAAAATAAACTTGTATTTTGAGTGACCACTATTTATAATATGTTAAAAGCCTAAAGTACCCACTTTTAAACCCCCAAAAACTACCTACTTTTTAGCACAAAAAATAGCCCACATATACATGCTTTCACCCAATCACTTGCAAGTGCTTCACTTTAATAAGATACCACTTACAAGCTATGTGCTTTCCATTAAAAAATGTGTGATACACTATGCAAGTGGTGACCACCACTTGCATGTGTGCATTATCACTTGTGAGTTGCCCCCTCTATGACTTGTGACTAGAATGCCACTCCTTAAAAGTGGGGCACTACCACTTAAAAAGTACTACGTAAAGTTCTCAAGAGGTTCACTACCACTTACTAAAGGGAAAACACCACTACCAGCTAATCGATTACTTGTAGTTATTTCCTTGGAAACCATATGAAAGTGGTCTCTTTCCACTTACAACAATTGCCCTACAATTTACAACTGGTATCACCAATTGTAATTGTTTCAATGGAAACCATATGAAAGTGGTCCCTTACCACTTGCAATAGCTACAATTTACAAGTGATACCACCATGTGAAAGTGGTCCCTTACCACTTGCAATAGCTACAATTTACAAGTGATACCACCATGTGAAAGTGGTCCCCTACCACTTGTAACAAAGCCACTACCACTTAGAAGCGGTGCATTATCTATGCAAAGTGTTTCCTTAGAACTCCTAACTAGAGTGATACCACTTCTAGGTGGTGAACTACCATTTCTAAGCAATCTTCTATGCTTACAAGTGGTCCTCTACATGACTTAAAACTGGTACAGACCAATACTCTATTACCACTTACCAAAGGCTTGTTATCAAATTCAAGTGCTCTGTTACATTACAAAAGCTTTACGCCCATCATTGTGGTGCACCCACATGTGTAATAATTTTTATGTACAAGTTGCATGAGAGTGAAACTTTATTATTTTTGAAATATTAAATTCATAAAAGCATAGATGGTCACTGATTTGAGCTAAACCACTCAAAAGCACTCAAAATAGCTTGCTTCAAGCTTAAGGCAATCTCCCTCTCTATCTAGATAAAGAGCCCATGGGTAGCCTTAAACACACACAACTCTCTTGGAGGAGAGACCACTCTTTGGGTGTGGATGAAGCTAGGGGGAATCTCTCTCTCTTAGCCGCTTCTCCCTTTCTTCTACAAATTTGTAGGGCTTTGTCATAATCTATTGAGCTTCTCCCCTCTTCTCCACATATATACAGAAGCTCTCTTGAAATCCATTAAACTTCTCCCCTCTCCTCCACACATGTGCATAAGCTCTACTGAAACTCACCAACCTTTCCTCTCTTCTCCTCACATCACATGGAAGCTCTATCAAAATCCACCAAGTTTTTCTCTCTTCTCTAAAACTATTTTAAAACTTTGGTAAAATCTACCTAGCTTTTTCCTCTCCTTTTCTCTCCACAATTGTATAGAAGCCCTTTCGAAATTACTTTAAAAATGATGATCCGTAAGAGATATCATGAAGGAAAGAAGGGCATTCAAGAATGCACTTCTCGATGAGAACTCGAGAAATACACTCTAAGGAAGAACTCAAACGATGCACTACAACAGAAACGGGGCATAGACACGCATGTTAGACGCGTAAAGTCGGGCGCGTCTATCATTGCGTCTATATGTACGTGTAAAAGAGCGTGTAAATAGACGCGAATTTTGCATCTATATATCCGCGTAAATAGACGCCAATATAGATGCACCACCAGACGCGCAATTATTTAACCACCTAAAATTGGACTTAATATAATAAAAAACCAAAGTTAATAATTATTTAACCACCTGAAATTGATTCTTGAGTATGCATGTGTGCTCATGATAAAAACCATAGAATTAAGAATACACATTGAATCATTGAATAAAAAAACCAGAGTTAATAATTATTTTTGCATTGCTCTCTAATGAATGGCAGTTCCTCTAGTTGACAAGCCTGATATAAGTAATTAGCGGCAAGCAATAGAAACCTTATTATACAATTAGTAGCAAGCATTGCAATATGTATCTCGTAATTTCTCTACTTGAAGATGATAAAAAATACTTCCTTTTTAGTATGGAAAATTCAATTTAGCTTTAAACTTGACTATTGATTCTTGAGTATGCACATGTGTGCATGATAAAAACCATAGAATTAAGTAAGAATACACATTGAATCATTAAGCAAATTAAGTATGTTACAGTGAATGATCCATCTCATCTTCAATGAGATCAGCCCTTGCTAAACTATCTACTTCTAGATCTATGTTACCAAGAGGTAATGAAACAAATAAGTCTATCCCACTATCAGATGTGTTGCTATATTGCTCAATAACTTTATCAATTTCATCGACAATCACATTATTGTCTACTTCTGCGTTTCCTTGAACATCCTCGCGAGGTTCATCTTGTACTATATCACGCATATCATCCATTATGGTGTCATCATGTACATCATCGTTAATTGTTGGATTGTCATCTGCTATCTCCATGTCGGTAATATTACCATATATTGGTTTTGAACGATTAGATATAGGGATGGCATACCACCATCGATTATTGTTTACCATTGGATGATACACAACCTGTATTTGAAAAACAAAAGCAAGAAACTTAAATACTTATTATATTGTGTATATGTATCACATGTATACATATTAAAAAATTAGCTTTTGCTTATATACCTGCTCGCATTGTTGAGGTAGTACTAATGTGTCATTCTTGTTTTGGTGAAATTTTGTAGAGTCAATGATTACAAAACCACTTGGATGACGTCTGATTGTGCAATGCTCACCATTTGTTACCACTTCTTTAAACCACTTCGCATCCAATACATATATAAAGAATCGTCTGAAGTCAAGCTTCAGAATATCTTGGATCAAGCCACAATAACCTTCCATGGTACCATTGGCATCCTCAAAGTGAGCAAGGATACCACAATCTTGGGTATTTCTCTTTTCATCTATACATTGAGTTCGAAGATGTTTACCCTTACACCAAATAGCATTGAATAATGTGCACTAGTAGTAAAAGATAAAAGATCAAACATGTCAATTATTTATATAAAATATAACTTATAGAAACAAATTAATTGATAGTATGTCTCACCTTTGATAAGCAACCTCGTGTGTATTATCACTCTTCTTGAGATATATTAATTTCCTCCTCTTTTTCCATTCTCTCCATTTCCTCATGTAACCAATCTATATCAATATGACATGGGAGGGCATTTAGATGATTTAGAAATGAGACATTACGTCCATATCTGGTGCGAAATGCTTGTCTTTTGCTTTTTCTTCTTGCCCTTGCTTCATTATATAGTGTCACCCATTTGCTCATTACATCACTATTGAGCACACAAAAACTATTTAACTTACGAAGCTCTTCTTTTGTTAACACTTTCCTCATTCCTTTTCCTTGAGGTATTATAGAGGTCATCCTCAAGTCTTCATCATCTTTCCATAGTCGTGGTTGAGAGGGGTCCACTTCAGCAAGATATTCAGAGATATAAACAAGGGATGATTGCACTAACCAACCCTCAGCCATGCTTCCCTTAAGCCGTGCTTTTTGCTTCACAAAATCTTTCAAGGTTTTCATGAAGTGCTCAAGAAAAAACATCCACCTTGCATGAACTGCCCCACAAAGTGCGATCTGATCAATCAAATATACGAGTAAATGTGATTAAGTAGTCAAAATGGATCGAGGAAAATTTTCCTCCACCAAACAAACCACCTCAACAGATAATACTCGAGCATCTTGCAATGTGTTTGGATCAATTTCCTTCGAGCTCACGTATCTGTCAGGATGTATTTGAGAATTTTTTATTTTTGTGTAGAAATTCAAAGATATATAATGAAAAAATACAATGTATACACACCTCACAAGGTCCCCCATCTATATCACGTACATCTTTGGATACACAATGGGATATGCTAGTAGGAAGTACGAACTGAATGTAAACAATATTCATAGATCAAATGATTAGTTGAGGAAAAAGTCATCATACCCCAAAGTTTACACATAGTTACTCCACTAATTACTATATTCGTGGTTAGAGATACCCTTACTTAAATCATTTTGTGCCAATCGTGGGACTTCAAACCAGATAGTTGCTCCACACCTCTTTTCTTTTTCTTTATGAAGGCTCCCTTGAGACATCTCATACATCCTGTGGGTGTTTGAAAGCTACATATTTGTTCCTTCACTATTTTTTCCTTGTTTTTTGACAACATCCAAGGTGCATGGGGTAGATCAATCTTTCCTCTGGGTCCAATATGTGGCTAGGCTCATCTCATGCAACCAATGTTACCTAAATCCTCCCTTACATTGACTGAATCACGAGCCCCTATCAAGTGATCCCATAATGTAGATACAACATTTTTGAATATGTGCATGGGGTCCAATAGGTGATTGATCTTGAGTTCATTCCAGTACGGAAGATGAAAAAATATAGAGAATCTAACAAACAAACAATATACTATGTAAACAATTCATCATGCTAAATACTTTAAAGTCAATCGAGAGAAATGCACTTCTTACCGACTCATGCCGAGTGGAGGGTGGCTGTAGGCATTAATCCATCTCTCCTTCCAATCTCGAATGGTTAGAGATTGTAGAGTCATTCCATTAGTAGGGAGAACATATTTGGGATGGTCAATAGGAATAAATCGATGATGATTGTCGTAGATAACCTTCTTTAAACATGCCGGCCTAGAGGAAACTAGGGAGGGACCGCAAATAGGACATGCATGATATCTTGATGTGGTTAAACCTGAACAAACAAGTGAATTAATAAAATGCAATTGATTCAAGTCTTGAATTTCAAATATAGAGTTATATACATGTACCTGAACACTCTCCGTATCTTGGAAAGTCATGCATGGTCCACAACAACATGGCCTTCAATGTGAAATCTCTAGAGGATGCAGATGCGCTTGTATCTTGCATCTCAATACCTTCCCATAACATTTCTAACTGTTCAATCAAAGGCTCTAAGTAAATGTCCATGTTTTTTACCTTGTGCTTTCCAAGAATCAGAAGGGACAACATTACATGTCCCTTTTTAATTGCCATGGATGGAGGAATATTATAGTTCACCAATACCACTGGTCATACACTGTATGATGTGCTTTTGATGCCAAATGGATTGATTCCATCCATACCTAAACCAAATCTCAAATTTCTTGGCTCTTCTTTGAAAACGGGCCACAAATTATCTATGTGTTTTTTATGCCGATGTGTCTACACTGTATGATGTGCTTTTGATGCCGATGTGTCTGCAGGGATCCTCCATTTTTCATCACTTGAATGATGACTAGTATGCCATGACATGAGCTTTCCAACAGACTTACACTTGAACATAAGTTTTATACGTGGAACAATCAAAAAATATTGCAAAACCTTACGAGGCACATCCATTGACTTCATCTCCACTTCGTATCTTGATTCGCCACAAACAGGACACTCTCGTGCGAACTCATGAATCCCACGAAATGAGACACAATCATTGACACATGCATGGATCTTGACATAATTGAGGCCTCCCAGAGATGTCAAGTAATATCTTGCTTGCTCTCTCTTAGTTGGCAATTTGTTTCCTTTTGGAAGCATTTGTGATAATAACCTACATATATTTTTAAAAGTGAGTTAAAAAACCACCAACATATATTTCTGTCTGATTTTAAAATAAAACAATTAATATTATGATTCATAAGCCAAACTGAATTGATACCTACTTCAATAACGCATCCAAACTGACATTACTCCATCCATAAATTGTTTGCAAGTTAAGTATCTCGAGGGACGCACGAAGAACGGAGTACGTACAACCTTCATACAATGGAGTAGATGACGCTACGTATAGTGGATCATCTGGCTTCGTAGAGTAACCTTCTCCTTGAACCGGTTGTAAAAATAGATGGTGTACCATGTTGTCCAAAATCTCATCCTCCACGACTTGATGGGGCATTTCATGAGGGCTACTATCATGGTCGTGAGTCTCCACTCTTCTTGAAGACTCTGCCTCCTCACGTCGACATTTTGCAGCCTCTCGACGCCCGGGAGGGAGCATCTGAGAATGTGGCACCGCATCCTGCTCAACCACAAAAGGGAGTTTCATGTACATTGATATATATTGAGTAACATAAACTAGCAATCTTAGTATTTAAAAAAACAATGAATACCGGTGATTTTTCTCGGTCCCATTCTCCATACAAGCTGAGGTGTGACATTGCAATTCGATGTGCTCGAAAAATACACCCTCGACAACGATCACACATGCATTTAATTTTTCATCGTAGCCATGCATCTCGATTATGAAGACGTAATGTTTCATCCTCACTTGAGGATGTGCTCGTTGACTCATCAGCATGCACCGCACTTGGTGATGACGACGATATGATAAAACCTAATTCATGACAACATCAAAATATTTGTCATTCATATGTTTACATAAAAACTTCAAGCTAGCATATTAATTATTCTGAGATCTCAATTTTAAATACACAAAACTCATCATAAATACATTAAAACTTATGATAAAAATTCACTATTAAAACTTATCTTAAAAACAAAAAATTATGATAAAGCCTAAATGCGCGTCTATATCCGTGTTTACCTACACGTCTAAATTAATGTCTATTTGCGCATCTATGTTCGTGTCTATACGCGCATTTACATAAACCTTAGACGCGCATATACATGCCAAAATAGACACACACGTCAAAATTCAAACCATACTTAAATCGTTTCTTTTCAAACAGCGCCTTTCCTTTCCTGCGTTTTTTGCGGTTCTGAAGCTCGAGTTTAGCCGACATGCAGTCTCTTCATGCCTCACCTCCTCATGACTCACCTCTTCTTTCATTTCAAACACACAAGAAGGGAAAAAGGAAAGCCAAGGAGAGGAAGAAAGAGAGAACAAGAGAGAGGAGAACAAGAGGAAGAAGAAGCAGCAAGCAAGCATCAAGGGAGGGTAACTTACCAAGGAGAGGAAGAAGCGCTACCACCCACCACACCAAACACCCAAGGTGACTCTCTCTCTCTCTCTCTCTCTCTCTCTCTCTCTCTCTCTCTCTCTCTCTCTCTCTCTCTCTCTCTCTCTCTCTCTCTCTCTCTCTCTCTCTCTCTCTCTCTCTCTCTCTCTCTCTCTGTGCTCTGTCTGTGTATTAGGATTTCTGATTCCATTATGTATTGCGTTTTGTAAATCATGAATGGCGGTCATCGGGACTGGAATCAGCTGACTGAGCACGTCTGCCAGTGCATCTACATTTCAGTGTAGACGCAGGTATAGACGCGATGAAATATTTTTTCTCATTGCGTCTGAGGCCGCGTCTCAGAGCGCGTGTATTCTACGTCGGAGACACGAGAATACACGCACTTTGCACAGAGGCTTTCACTTCAAAGTCGTGTCTCCTAGCGCGTGTGCTCTGCAGTCTACACACGATGATACACGCACGCGCCAGAGCATTGACCTGGTATACGCGTCTGACAGCGTGTCTATACTACATCTCATATGAGGATATAGACGCGCTCTGGACAGAGGGTTGACTTTAGGGACGCATCTAAGAGCACGTCTATCCTGTAATTTAGATACGGTCATACACGAGCCAGCTCTCCCAGCTCTGATTAAAAACAATATATTTTTGCAATGATGAATGTGACCAATTCCATGTTTGTGTTTATCAGTTTTCTTGTTTATGAGAAGCATTAACACTTAAGTTTTATGCTCAATGTCTAAAGAAAGCTCTTTGAAAATGTTTAGATGTGGATGAATGTAATATATGATTTTTTGTATGCAAACAAATTTGTCTTTTTCTTGTGTTTTTTTTGCAGATGTCGTATCCTAGTTCATCTAGCAATGACCTGGATTTGGATCGCATGAACGATACATTGGCCTTGTTCGGCACGCGGGCCATTGCATTTTTTGGAGGTTTTTCGAGTAGGGAAGACTTCATGGGAGAGATGATCAGACACCTTGGCTGCTCTCCCACAGTAGACAAGGTGTTCAGTGTCATGTTTGAAACGCCTCTGATGTCTTTGCCTGGCATTACTTCCCAAACTCCAATTGTAGGTACTCCACATGCAGATACTCCACGTGCAGCACATGTACATGCATCGGCTGAAGCACAAGCATTAGCCAACGCACGTGTATCTGCAGAAGCACGTGCATCCAGTGAGGCAGAGGGTAGTTGATAGAGAGAGAGGAGGGAGAGTCGAGGGGGAGGACGAGGCTTGTGTGGGGGTTGCCTAGGAGGTGGCGAGAGATCACCCTCACCAGTAGATCACGTAGAGGAGCCTGTACGCCAGTACTATAGAGTTACAGATACTGGTGGCATCTTCCATGATGATGAAGGAAGGGATATAATGGCGTACATGAGGAGCGTCGTGCATGCGACATATAAAGATTATTTCGTCTACTTCAAAAATCAGAAAAGTAGCTTGTGGCAGGAGGTGTTGAGGGCAGTCCATAGGAGGTACCCAAATCCTAAGGATCAGTGATTCTCAGATGATTGGGGACACACAAAAGTGAGGGATTTGCTTCACAACAAAAAATCCCACCTCATGACACGCACCAGGGACTCACTGTAGAGGCAGGAAGAGGGGCGTGGAGCCTATAGCCGACCACCTATGTGTCACCGCATAGAGTGTAAGAAAGCAACAGAGAAAGTGAAGAGTCGCCAGCACGCAGAGGCGCGACGGATCCAAATGGAAACCATGGGATCGTCGCATTATAGATCGGGCGGCAGAGAGTCGTGGGAGGTAGAGTTTATAAGTATATTTTGATTTCTAGTTTTTTAAAATTTATATTTCTTTCAATTCTTTATATAATTTGTTCTAATACATTGTGTCTCATAATTGTTTGTATGTATCATGATTGTTTTGCATACTACTATCGTTGGTAGGATACCTACTCCTAGAGAGGTAGGTATCCGCACGTCTAAATTGCAGAAAACGTGCATTTATAAGCGCGTCTACAATGCAGAGTACATGCGCTTATACACACACTAGATAATTCAAATTTTTCAAAAAAAAATAAATATATTTTTTTAAATGAGATTTTTTTATTTTCAGTTCGCGTCTATGGGTGCTTGTAAAAGCGCGTCTACGGGCGTGTCTATATGCCCGTCTAATTGCCAGATAGACATGTTGATAGACACACAGAATAAATTAAATAAATAATAATTTTGGTTTTTTATGCACTTGTATTGACGCGTGTATATGTGCGTCTATTGCGCGTCTATTTTTACATGTAAATTTGTTCATACATGCGATTATACACACGACGCTGTAGATGCACAAATAGACGGGCGGATAGACGCGCCCGTAAGATTTTCTCTATATTCAAAAATTTCGTCTAAAAGTACGTCTATGAGGCCTTTTTGTTGTAGTGATGGCTTTGAGAATATAGACCATATCATACTGAGTCTCAACAATCATATTTGAGTTGTTTATTTTATATTTATTTATTTTAGTCAAGTTAAAAGTATTGATTTAGTTATCTTATTTAATGTCAATTAGAAAATATTGTATTCCTTGTATCTATATGAATGCTTTATGATTGTGCTTGTGAACTAATACGAATATTTAAGAAGATATGTGGCTATTGCATGTATGGGATCAATAAAAAGAGGATATGTGGTTGTTGGATCTGTGGGACCAATGAAGCTATCGATAGTTGGACTAACCCCAAGCTCCAATGGGAATATTGGAGTGATTGAGATAAACTTGAAAGTGCATTGCTTAGTATCCATGATGGAGGGCCCTCGGAGGGCTAACTAGTGAAAAAGGCCAATCGTATTGTTGCTACATCACCTTAAGTGGAAGAGCTTAGAGGGATTTTGAGCCATTAAATCCCTCGATAATCTATGATAGGGATGAAGAGCTTCATGATCCCCATCGCTAGTTGGTGGATGACCTCCATGTGCTAAAATCGGATATTCTATTTTTTCTACTATTGTGCTATGTACTCATGATTAATCCTTTACAAGTTATTGCAAGAGATGGAGTCTCATCTTAAGGATTAGGAAACTCACAAAGCTTCAAGCTATCAAGGTTCAATACAAGCTAGTTGGGAACTTGAGGGTGACACCCCTACTACCTTCTAGTTTAATGCACTTTAGGTCAAGGAAAAAAGAGTAACAATCACTTGCATTGAGCAAAATGATGATTCCCTTATTAAGGGTAACGAGGGGTACTTTATGTATTTACAAAATACTTAGCTATTATTTTGGATGCTAGATTCTACAAGCTAGCAAACTATGAGGAGAAGCTAATGACCTATTTTGAGGGCTCCATTGCTATTGCTCATGCGAAATTTGCCTCAGCCCTTAATAGGCATTTTTCTAAGAAGAAGCTCCTTTTTGCACTATTTTTCAAATGAAGTTCATAAATCCCCTAGGTTAGATGGGTTTCTTATTGAGTCTTTTTAATAAATTTAGGACCAAATGATGGTGATTGCTATAATTTTTTGAACTAGTGTAGGTGCTATTAAATATGCTTGCTTGATAGAAAATCATTTCCCAATAAGTGTCCACCCATGCAAACACTTCTCATGATAGGGGGTGCCTCAATAATATATGTGCCTATATCACATGCCTTCAAAAGAATGCTGCTATCTCATATAGAGACAGAGAATATAAAGGAAGATTCAAAAGGTTGTTATATAGAGGGTTTATGCATGATGAACCCCTCTAGCATGTGAGGTGGATGTTGTACTTGGAGAATTTTAGGAAAACATTGAAAGCTTTTGTTTGATAAGAGCCCTTTCAAAAGGCAACATGTGAGGCATGCTTATTTTTTGGGTAAACATGTAGGCCCATATTTATATGGATGAAGGACCTTACAACACAATAAGGAATTTTGTACCTAGATATTTACTTAGAATATCCAACAAATAATGAAAACCATTTTGGTGTTGCAAATGGCCATCAGCCTCCTTCTGAGTTTTGTTTTCCACAGAGGGAAGACTTGGAGGGTTTGAGTTAGTAATTTACTCGAATGCTTATTTTTAAAGAGTGATCCAATTATAGCTCTAGAATGTTTCAAATAGTCAAGTTATAGCTTAGTCATAATCATTTGTTAATTCATATCATAGTGATAGGCTTGATAAATACCACCACATGCCTCTAACCATAGGTTTGGATGTCCATTTGCCTCATATATAGATTGTTATTCTATTAAGAGTCACCTAACCCTAAACCCTCCATGCCATGAATCTAAGAGAAGACAATCCATGGGTCCATAATGTCATGTCCAAGGAAGATATTAATGTTGGGCGTGATCCATAGCATCATGTCAAAGAAGGTTGTGTGAGATTATCACTTTTTATCAATACTTGAAACAAATAATGGATTATTCAATGTTGCTTCAAGTTTTGACACAACAATGGTAACTCCCCATAGTCTTGTCCATGCCATGCTCACCTAGCTTTTAGGTTGAGGGCTTACAATCCTAGCATGTTTAAAGTTTGGTAGTCCAATCTCTTATTGCTTTATATTGATAGCTTCAATGATGTGGCTCTTTAATATTATTTGTTAGCTAACCAAATATAGATCTTAGAAATTCTTTGAGCAAAGAAACCACCCAATTTTGATTAGAACTCCAAATCATGGATGAAAAATGTACAACACACAGCACACAACCAAAATTTTCATATAGCTTCAATAAGAGGATTGGGCTCAACAATCCTTTGCTCAAATATCTTCAAAACTCTTGATTTGATTAGTAACAAAAATTCTTTGGTCTTGATTGAGAGTTTTCATGCTCTTTCTAAATTTAGTCTCATGCATGCTTAAGGAGATTCTAACCTTGACAATAGCTCTAGTGGTGATGAGCTTTTGCTTGCTCTTCCAAGGAAGCAAAGCTCGCACAAGATGAGGGCAAACATTATAGTAGTATTCGATCTGATTTATCCACACTCAATATTACCATTGTTTTGTAGGTAAAAGTAAGCCAAGGCTATTATGTAGTGCAATCATTTTGTGTACTTGCAATCTATGGGCAATAAAATCACACTAGAAATCATAAATGTGCGGCTCAATCTCTTCTAATTACAAAAAAGGGAAGTAATAGAAAGCTTAGATGGATTGCATGTCCTTAATGCGATCCAACTTAGGCCGATTACACACCGGGCTATGGATGGACAGAAGGTGCAAGATGTCCATTACTTTGTTTACATACTAAACTGTGCCCATGTATTTCACCAAAAGGGAGTTGGCCCATTGGTAATGAAGAAGAGGTGTCAAGGATTTGGTGGGGTTTCAATTCCTTTGAGTCGCACAAGCCACCTTTTGGAGAAAGGTGTTGTCATCTTGTATATTGGGTGCACCCGAATTTCGGGATAGGGGAGATCCCTCGCAAGAAATGTCCACCATCCGCAAAAATCGAGCCCAATGGCCTTTTGACACGCAAGGCAGAGGATGCCTCCCTGCATCGGTCCATAGCCCGGTGTGTATTCGGCCTTAGAAACCCGTCTTTGCATGCCTTGTGGGGGAGAGTGTCCCGGCGTCTAGATGGATGGATTGCATCATGCACGCCACACCCAAAGGTGATGGCATAGCGTGTAATGGGGCGGGGGGGGCGGGGGGGACCCGGCGGGTTCTAGATCAGCACTTGCTTGTTTGTGCATTGTCTCGCACACTGCCAAAAGAGATCCATGAGTCATGACTCATGAGGCAAGGCAACGACGTCAAGGGCCCGGCACTGGGCCGGAGGGTGAAACTTGAAAGGGAAGGGCTTGGTTTTATGGAAGATGACAAAAGCGGCCATGTCGAGGCGAGCAAAAACGGGGGAAGCTACGTGGCGGAAGAATATTGACAGAGAGAGAGAGAGAGAGAGAGAGCTGAGCGCCTGTAGTAAACAGACGGGGGGGGGGGCAGGGACTCGGACTCCGGGGTGGGGGACCCGGGGCGGGGCAGCCAGGAGCCAAAAGGCAAGGCGGCTGGGCCGGCACTACGTGGCAGGGTTCCGCAGCGTAGACAATGATTGGCGGGTAATCGGGGTTATGACCCAAGCCTGGGCCCCAGACACGTGCACGCCGATCATTGGTGCAGCGATGCAGGCAAGCCTTGCGCGCAACGTCCGTCTTGACGAGATAGAGAGAGACAGAGAGAGTCTTTCGGGAGAGACAGGGTGCGTCTCTCGCCCTTCTCTTGCGCGCGTGCTTGCGTGTCAGCCCGTATCGGTGGTCTTCATGCACCGCCTCCTGGACCCCACCGCCCGCCCACACACGTGTGGACCCCTTCCCCTCGCTTCCTGCTTTTGGTAGCTCAAAGGTCAAGCCATCATCCAGATTCCAGACTCCTTGCTCAAGAAATCCCTAAGTTTTTCACACCTCTCCACAAACCACCGACCCTGTTCCCACGCGCATATTGCAACTACGAACCACTTGCATATAGGTACGAAAAGAGTTTTTGACATTTTGCCATGTGGAAAAAGGTGCTCTTTTTCCTCGTTCTTTCCTATAAGCTTCTCCTCAAGAGGTACCACATACCTACCTAGGTGTGATTGGGGGCAAGCTGTTTCGACCGCAATGTTAGGCACTGCACACATAGCTAGGTGCCCCTAAGTTGCAAAAGCTCATGATATTGTCATAATTCACAATTTGGAAATTAAAGTGGGAATTTGGCTAAAGTTCTTGTGGTTATGCCAAACACTTTACTTGCTACCATTTCTCTAAGTTTATCATACTTTCCTTAATAAGAGGGTAACCTTGCTTACACAATTTCAAACAACTTCAAGACCCTAAACCTTTGAGTCTTCTAGCTATGGGCAAGGCAGTGAGAGTATGCCCCACCCCTACATGATGGACCTTTCTTTACTAGTACCTCACCAATCCACATCTAAACTATGACTATAATGGAGCAAGTTGAATTCTATTAAGAACAGTGAGGTAAACAACAATATGATATTTCTGTAGATGATTATTTGCTACATGGAAGAAACTTCTACTTGTTTATTGACTGCCCCATCTCAATAATTACAAGGTCCAAGTCGTCAATCTTGTCCACAAGGCCAATTCACTCAACAACAATGATCAAGTCTAATAAACTCAATTGCCATACTCTTGCACTTGCGCACTTGCAACTATGTGGTAAGCTAATATTTATTAAGTGCATTCTTGGAAACTTTTTCCCACAACCAATGGAAAAGAGAAACAAGTTGGAAAGTGACTAGTGTTTACTCTGTGGTCTTTATAAGTGAATTTTTACATCTAAAAACACGGAAAAATAGTTAATTTTTTTAAGAACACGATGGAATTTAGCTAGAATTCTCAAATTTTATTCTTAAGAGCATACTAATTGTTTGATTTTGCAAATCTTGATTAAGACATCTCCCCATTCTTCCATATGTTCACTCCAAATATACTTTGTGATTCACATAAGTTGAATAAGCATGGCACATTGGTTGAAAGAGCAGTTCAATAAAAGTCCACCCTTAACCAATGTTCAACATACTTACATCACCAGAATACCACAAAGCATTTGCAAACATTAATCGATGGCCTTGTCATGTTACAACTTGCCTTACAATTATAAGGAACTCGAAGCTATATCTAGACGGCCCTTCAAAGTATTTGTACATAAGTTGAGTTGCAAACATTGAATAATAAAAGTTTTGAATAGAACAATTGCAATGATCTTGCTAAACATTGCATGCCCTTGATCACCTTAATAGATCAACCATAAAGTCAATTTCCTTACATTAACCATCAATTTAGCACCATTGTTACTCAATATGAGATATTGGCCAACAAATTCTTGTTTGTAAATTCCCTTCCCATATTAAGAAAGCATTAGATTGCTTTTAGGTAATAGGGTAATAGCCTTGGTATGCAAGATGGAGTATGTGTTTTGCGAAAGACTGACATAAGAAAAAGAAAGTTACAAGCAAATGTCATTTTGCAAGAAGACAAAATCTTGTGTCTATGTCTATGTATGTGTGAGAGAGATGGAGAGAGGACATAGAGAGGGAGAGAGACATAGAAGAAACAACCTCTGCCCATAGGACTGCTATAGTTGGTACACCACTTGAAGAAAACAAGTCCAAACAAGTTGAAAATAATGAAAGGAGTTCCTTTGATAGGGTTACTTTACACCTTGTGCTTGTTTACAAGAGTTGTACAAGATAATTTGCAGGTAGATTATGTGAACATAGGAATGTGGTAACAAAGGTTTCTTATCCTAGAAGTGGTGAAGACATGTGAGGAACCATGTGATCAAAACTTAAGGAAAAGGTACACAGTGTGAAAGGCTCCTCCTTGAAGTATGATAAGGGGACTTGGAAGTGTTTGAAAGACTTTAATCCTACATCTCCCTTTAGTAGTCCTCTCTCTCTCTCTCTCTCTCTCTCTCTCTCTCTCAAATTTGAATAGCCATGGCTACAGATGAAACCTACTCTAGTCTAGAGTCCCCTGCCTTCTATTCTCCTTCCTCCTCCACTCTGTCAAGGCCACCTATGTCCAACACTGCAGGTCAGCCCTCCTATTCCTTCTGCTGCTGTTAGTACACATGCTATATCATATACACTTTCACACTCAATTCACGCATAATATCTGAGATAAGGGATATAATTCCACTGCTGATGAGCTTTTATGGAAGGATGACATGCTTGTGATGTGGTGTGTTTGGTGCAGGTAATTCAGACACATCCATGACGCTGAAGAGGCCCTATTATGCAGCAGCAATGGATGATATGGGTAGTCCGGATGAGGAACTGATGAACAACAGCAGTGGGATATTGATGGAGGATCAGGAGGGCAATATGGGGGAGTGCATACAGCTGCAGCTGGCTGCAGCAGCTGGGCAAGGAGGGGGGGATGATCAGTTGCAGCATCAGAAGAGGGCAAGGAGACTGACGGGGGAGCAGGTGAGGGCCCTGGAGAGGGCCTTCGATGTGGAGAACAAGCTGGAGCCCGACAGGAAGGCGCAGCTGGCCTCCCAGCTAGGCCTCCAGGAGAGGCAGGTGGCCGTCTGGTTCCAGAACCGAAGGGCCCGCTGCAAAACGAAGCAGATGGAGAAGGACTTCGAGGCCCTCAAGAAGAAGATGGAGCTCCTCAAAGCTGACCGTGATAAGCTCCTCTCTGAGAAGGAGCACTTAGAAGCCGAGGTGGGTATGAGCCTCATTCTAATTAATTAGGGTGTCTAATTAGTTGCCGGCCTTATCATGTCTTATGCATCTTCATCATTATTGGTTCAATTCACCTTGCATTTGAGCCAATTTAGGGTAAATGAGCCTGTCCATCAGCTCCTTTTAAGACACCTTGCCTTCATTCTCCATAACAATTGGCATCAGCATCCATCTGGTTCTTCTTATGATCAATTAAGCTTACATTTGCGTTAAGCTATGGTGTTTTGAGCTTTGCATGTAAGCTCCATACCGGGTAATTGAGATTGTAGCCATTCTTCACAACCTCATCATCCGTTCAATATAACCTGACCCTCCTCATTTCTCTTGCACAGTACTGGCATAGAGTTGCGGCCTTAAGCTGATCATTTATATCTATAATCTCAGTGTTTTGAATAAACTGCTTCTCCAAATCCATCAGCCTAGTCAGAAAATTTGTTGCAATCACTTATCCATTGAAACAAGCCATCTTCAATACAGTAGAATGTTGTTGCAATCTTCCGCATAGCAGCGGAATCAATGGTTACAATATTCTACGAGATATGACCATGTGCAGCTGGTCAAAGAAAATGCTCCATATTTCCCTTACAAAATGACCAATATTCTTGTAAGACAGATGCTATGATGTGCATTTCTGCATTCTGCAGCTGATCAGGCTCATGATTGCATGACACTTTGAAATTTCATGTCTCATCACTGGCAGAGCTGCAGGTGGTCACCATCCACCGAGGCACCCACCGGGCTGCCCGGCCAGCTGCTGTCTGCACCGTGTCCTGCACCCATCATGTGTATGATGCTGTGACGATAGAATTACTATGCGCTGCACGATTGTTTGACGGTAGTATACCCATTATGTGCATTATGGCGTGACAATAGATTGACACAATGCAGCAACCAAATTGGGCAAGAAGTTAAGATCCTCATAAAATCTGTTTGCAGCTCCAATTTTGTGATCCGATTAACTGCAAGGGGCTCATACAAGGTGTGATGCATAAATGAGCTAATTCATAAATTGGGTTGGTTGTGAGTGCTCAGTTACAGATTATGAGTTCCATCAAGTAAAATAACGTTGTGGTGTCATGACGATGGATGTTGCAGGTGCAAAGGCTGAAGCGAGAGATGAAGGAGAAAGAGAGGCCGGAGGTGAAGCAAGAGGAGGTTCAAGGAGGGATCAGTACTGCAGCTATGGCGATGATGAATGTGAAGGCCCAGAGTCCTGCATCATCCTCGATGCCGCAAGACGAGCTGCCTGCGGGGATGAAGAGGTCATCGCCGTCATCAGCCGCATCAGAGATCAAAATTAACAGAAGCAGCAATCACATGGCACACAATTCAGTGAGGGAATGCGAGAACGCATCGATGAACAATGGCTCCATCAATAATTACCGTCCGCAGGAATCCAACAGCGCCGATGGGAGCGCCCTCGACCACGTGGACAGCAGCAGCTCCACCCTCGACCAGCTCTTAATCAGCCGGATTAACCCTCCCCTAACCAACCATATTAATCATGCCAACCATCCAAACCATAATCTGCAGGACCATGCTTACAGCAATAATCTGCACCATAACCTCGACCATAATTACGGCTTCCTCGACGTCTATGACGCCTACGGCTGCATGTCAGCCGTCCATCTCAAGGGCCTGGATTTCCTCCCCAAAGAGGAAGGATTCGTCCCCATCGCTGACTGGTGGGAGGCCAGCTAATTTGGTACTCACCCGAAAGAGCAAAATCAGGCCATATAAAGAAGAAGAAACGAGAATGGCGTCTCCAGTACAGAAAGCCTGCTTTCTGCGCTAATCTCTCGAGTCCAGAAGACATAAGAGCAGAGATAATCAAAGGGCACGTCCATCACAAGGAATGTGCGCCTTGTATATTAAATGTAATGCTGTGGGACTAAGAGATAAAACTCCAAGGATGCGTCTCCTGTACATTTGTATCATTTGCGGCTTGTTCATTATCTTTTGAAGAGAACCTGACATTCCTAAGTACACAAGGGTTTTGAGTGCAAAATCAGTTCTATCGATATACAATCTACAAAATCATAAGAGCTTGTAGTACTAGCATGATTCAAAGGATGTATAAAAACTTCTTAACTATATGCCCCCTTTGCAAGCAAACAATGCTCCAATCCAAAGGTTGGATTTTCTACACTATTCTTCATGGCTCCGATGATCGCAGTTCAGCAAACTTCGCCCAAGGCTAGTAAGACACTGAGTGATGGATGCCCAACCCCTCCCTCATGCCCCGAGTATGGGCATGCACTTTTTGAAACTGGGTCTAGACATAGGCACAATACCTTTACACACTAAAAGGGCACATTTTGCAAAGAAGTAAAAATAATAAATATATAATTTTCTTGATTGGCTACAAACTCAAATGTGCACCCTTGTCCGTCACTTTACAAAGGGGGTAGGGGAGACTCCCTATCCAAAAGTGGGCGAGGAGTTCATATGTTCAACATGTAAACAACAAGTCATGTCCTCTCTAGTGCATCAAAGATTGTGAATGCCCAACCCCTAAATAAGTTCTTTCATTGGTTAAAACTCACAAAGTTGGTGTCCATCATTTGGTGTGTAACCAATCTAGGTGTGTGTCATTTGATTGGTCAAAACTCATCATTTGGTGTGTAACTAGTCTGAGAGAGAGAGAGAGAGAGAGAGAGAGAGAGAGAGAGAGAGAGAAGGGGGCAAGTATTGTTTAGAGTACTATACATACCCATGAGGTCTCTAAACATCTCATGCTACCCTCCACCATCTATTTTCTATCTTGTTAGAAACATCTAAAAAGAACACAAAAATTAGAGAATACAGTTAGGAACTCCCTCTGTTCATGAGATGGAGATAAATTCAAGATCCCCAAGTCTCTTGCAATAAATATACTAAACCTAAAAGTCGGGGAGGATTGGGATTGCCCAACCTCAACCCTACTTCCACCAAGATGGCAAGTAAATGGGTAGCTAGAAGTATCATAATACAAAGAGGATGATTGGATGTGCCTTAATACATCACGTTGTGGAGACTTTTCAAATTTTCCACTAGATGTCCTTAAAATTGCAACATGCCCTATCAAGCTCGAGCGACCATAACTACTCTTAATTGAACAAAAGGTTGCGGGAGGCCTGGTTCCTATTTACACCCTTACTTTGTCTCCCTTGCCCCACACATTCCCCCAACCCACCCAACCTAGCTCTACCTTCTTGGAAAGGTCATATGATTTAATCATTTAAAATTGAATTAGACCAACACTGAATTAGAGCTTGTCAAAAGTAGAATAGAAATATGGGGGTTGCTTTTTGAGGATTACCATTAACATAACCCAAAAATATAATCCAAAAGGTATCAATTTGAATGACAATAAGCCTCTTCTTCCCCTTAACAATAATTCCCTTTCACACAAGCTTGATAAAAGAAAGCATCTACATTAGTCAAATAACTAGTGCAAGTACATGTTTGAACCAATGAAATGTACTCCAAGATAAAGGTTGATAGGGGTCAAGCTTCCCTAAAGTAGAAGCATGTAATTATCTCCTTTTTATTATGTTCTCATAATGCATAACATTTACTTTTTTTAAAGGAGGGAGGATTTCAAAAAAGGATATAAAATGCCAACTATGCCTTGGTGTAAAGCCCTTCTATGAAACAAGTTTAGAGAAATGTATGGCAACTCTACTTTTGAGTGGAGGCTAATATTTGAGTTAAGGTTAGCCTCGTTTATCACAAGATCCATTCCATATGTATATGGGATACAACTCCAAAACATATTCTAAGATGATCTCACATGACACCTCTCAAGTAATTACCCACAAGTTTTAGCATCTATATAAAATTTCTCTCCCAACCTCCCCACAATTTATGTGCAAAAGCTTCATAAATTGCCCATTGAACTTGTTTTGTCTTGACATCCACTTGCTCATGTTATATAAATCTTACTAAATAGAGTCCCCCAAATAGTCCTTGCTTGGTTCCCTTAGATCATTAGCACATTTTATACACACCATGTTATCTTTTTGGAAAAGAAAACTTCCATTAACTAGGATAAAGGGGCCAATAGAGTGATATTCAACTATCCTCGTCATTGGAACTTTTTTACCTAGGTTATATACTAATAATTTCAAAGTTGAAATACATACATGAGTATACTCCAACAAAAAATGGCATTTTGATATATTTATCAAGTAGTGCTAGTTAATAGATTGACACTCAAGATTGAATTGTTTTGAGGCTTTAAAAGATGTACAATATTAAAATTTCAAACTTTTGACTCACCTTAAATGTATACTAGCGTTCTGCGTGTGCTTCACGCACACAGAACGCTAGGCCGCTTCGCTGCCTCGAAGCGGCAAGCGAAGCTGCCGGTTGCCGTGCTATCACTCAACAATCCATTTCTCATCTTTCTCTCTCCTCTTTTTCCTCTCTCTCTCTCTCCCCCCAAATTCCCTATGTCTAATTTTCTCTCTCTCTCTCTCTCTTTCTTTGCCTTCTATTTTAGTTTATTTTTTTCCTCTCATGGTTCTCTCTCTCTCCTTTTTTTCTCTCCCTGCTTTTCTTCTCTCTCTCTCTCCTTTTATTCTCCCCCCTCCCTCCTCTCTTTTCCTTCTCTCTCCCTCTCCTCTTTTTTCCTTTTTCTTCTTCTTCTTCTTCTCTCTCTCTCTCTCTCTCTCTCTCTCTCTCTCTCTCTCTCTCTCTCTCTCTCTCTCTCTCTCTCTCTCTCTCTCTCTCCTCTATTTTTTATTCTCTCTTTTTAAATTTTATCTTTACTTTCTCTATAATTCTCTCTACATTTTCTCTCTCTTTTTCTTCTTCTTCTTTCACTTTCTTCCCCCCCCCCCTCAGTGTATGTAAATTTTATCTTTTCTTTATATATAATTCTCTCTTTATGTTTATATTCTCTCTCTTCTCCTTTCTCTCTCTCTCTCTCCGTCCCCTTTTCTTCTTCTCCCCTTTCTCCTAATTTTCCCTTTTTTCTTCTCTCCCTCTCTCTCTTTTAAATTTTATCTTTTTCTTCTCTTCTTCTCTTTTAAATTTTATATTCTCTCTCTCTCTCTTCCCCCTCTCTCCTTCTCTCTCCCTTCCTCTCTCTCAAAAAATATTTAAATTTTAAAAAGACTTTTCTTTTTTTCTTTTTCTCTATCTCTCTTCCTCTTTTCCTCTCTCTTCTTCTTATTCTTATTCTTCTCTCTCTCTCTCTCCCCTCTCCTCTCCTTTCCTTCTCTCCCCTCTTTTTTCTTTTTTTCTTCTCTCTTTAAATTTTTTTCTTTTTTTTCTTTTAAATTTTATATTTCCTCTCTCTATAATTCTCTCTATGTTCAAATTCTCTCTCTTCTTCTTTTTATTTTCTCTCTCTCATTTTCTTCTCTCTATCTCTGTCCCCCCTCTCTCCTCTTTTTTCCCTTTTTCTTTTCCTCTCTCACTCTCTCTCTTAAATTTTATATTTTCTCTCTCTATAATTCTCTTTCTCTATGTTTCCTCCCTCTCATCTTCTTTCTTTTTTGCTCTTTATATATATATATATATATATATATATATATATATATATATATATATATATATATATATATATATATATATATATATATATATATATATATATATATATATATATATATATATATATATATCCTTATTTTAATTAAACAAAAAGTTTACATTAAAAATTTTAATCAGAGAGAGAGAGAGAGAGAGAGAGAGAGAGAGAACCTAGGCCCTACGCATGAGAGAGAGGGAGGGAGGGGGAGAAGAAAAATGTTTAATTAAAAAAAGACTATTCTCTTAAATCCTCTTTCTCCCCCTTCTCTCTCCGTCTTCTTCTTTTTATCATTCTTCTTCTTCTCTATCTCTCTCTCTTTTATTCTATCTCCTTTTCAAAGTGTGTGAAAAACTATATTCAAAAAAATTTAAATTAAAAAAATCTTTTAAAATGTTTAATTAAAAATTTTAATCTCTGAGAGAGAGAGAGAGAGACAAAATCTTTTGATTTAAAAAGAAGTTTGATTTAATTAAAGGAGAGAGAGAGAGCCTAGGGCCTACACATGAGAGAGAGGGGGGAGAAGGGGGAGGAATTTAATTAAAAAGGGAAGGGGGTTTTAATTTAAAAAATGGAGGTAAGGAAAGGAGGTTTTAATGAAAAAAGGGAAGAGGAAGAGAAAATGAGATATTACACATGAGAAAAAGAGGAGGGGAGGGGGTTTTAATTAAAGAAAAGAGGTTTGGAAAAGGGGGTAGGTTCAGGAAGCCCTCTGGAGGTTCGAGGCTTTCCGAACCTATAGCTAAAATAATATAGTAGTAAGATATCTATGATATAAGGATTGTGGCGTACCATCAATTGGCTAGAAATAATGCATTTTGTGAAAACTCATCACTAAATTGGGGTGAGGTGTGTTTTCCTTCCAAAGAGATTGGCCCCTTTTCCCTATCTATGCACGAGGAGATCCTAATCCAAATCAACTTGCTCTCTACAACTTCTAACCACATTTACATTCTTGATTGAGAAAGCCTCCTAGGAGGTGCACCTTATAGAACATGTAAGACACCATATGAGTTTAAAAGAAAGGGTATTCTATTTAGTAAAATTTACAAGCTCATATTTACAAAAGGGATTTTTAAATTACAATTTAAAAAATATATATAAGTTTAGTAAAGTAAAAGGGGTCATTGATGGCCTTATAGCTTGTAAAGAAAGGATATTTCATAATGCCCTTTGAATACATGTTATATAGATGATGGAAAGCCCTCTCTTTTTCTCAATTATAGAGTTTACCCCATTGATTGTTTGACATACTCAAATATATTTTTTACACAATTTTACAAATTAGATTAGGAGAATATTGATCAAGGTAGGAACTCACAATCATTAACTTTCATCACTATGTATTTTTGTCAACAATGAATCCTTTAATTTTATTCAAAGTTTAATGCACTAGGCATTTCCACATGCATATTTCCAATGCATTTCCATATCAATGCCTAGCTTAGGCATGTTAGCCATATGACTATCTTTTGAGCTTTAAAAAGCATGAATTGTACACCAAATTGCTTATTAGGGTTTTTCTTACATATCATTTATGGTTTCTCTCAATCTATGCCTTATCAAGATTGAAAGGTAACCTTAGATTCATAGGTTGCTTTTGATAGTAAGTGTTCAGTATTTTAAAGAATAATATGGCAAATAAGGTGTCATTATTTCAAGGTCTAAGTGTTGAGATATCGAGCTCCACTCGTGATATGCCAGGGTGACCATTGTGCATTTATGTCACCGACTTGTTAGCTGCAGATACGGTTGGTACACCGCCCATGAATAATAGCTAGATGACAGCTATCCTTATCTACTCTAGTTCGTGGCTCAGTTAGTATGCCGCCTTAGTTAGTTGAGTTTGGTTTGAGACCCATATATAGGGTTCTTCTATTTCTTTGTACTAGAGTTCTTTTTGGCTTACACAAACTAAGAAGAGGTAAACTGTTTTTAGCCTCCACCTTTGTGTGTATTCCCCCATTGTGCAAGCAAGAAAGCTACAAGTGAGACTCCTTCCTTCTCTCCCACAATCTTGACATGGTATCAGAGCCTTGTTCGTGGTAAGGAGCTCAAGAAAGCAAACCAAGTTCCCGGTGTTTTGGTAAGAGGACCAGTGTTGCTTTCATTTTTCTGTTTTGGGAGTAAGTCTCTACAGGTAGCACACCCGAAAAGTGCAAGAGTGTATTGTCTCAGATTGAGACGTCCTTCACGGTGTAGCAAGAGGGTAGTATATGCTGCGGGAAGGGTCTTTAGCATGCGGTTGCCCTGTTTTTTTTATTCGAGGCCATTTTGGGGCCTGTTTTTGAGGCAGAAGTTTTCTGCACGCACTCAGGAGAAGACCCAGTTTTCTGCTATGCGACCACTGTTCTACAGGTCGGTGAAAAGTTACCATAGAAATTGCATCATATGCCTGTGCGCAGAGACATTGGGAGTTACAGAATCATCCTTGTTGCCTGTTGATGCAAAATCGTCACTAGGAAGTGACTGTGTGGTCAAATACCACTTTCCTTAGTTTTGCAGATTTGCCCTTGTGAGGCTGAAGCTGTGTTTTTTGCAGTGACAGAAATTTTTGCAGTGTTCTGTAATGGCGTCTAATTCTCTTTCACAGATTGTCACTGAAAAGCTTGACAAGAACAACTTCCAAGCATGGAAGTTTAGAATGACGAATTTCCTTATGGGAAAAGGATATTGGGAATTCGTTGCAGGAAACGAAGAAGAACCAGTTCTTCCTGATGTTCCCAATCAACAACAAATGCAGGCATTTAAAGGATGGCATGAGAGAGCCAGAAAAGTTATGTACTGGCTGTCTATCAGTATTTCAAACTCTATGATTGTGCATATTCAGGATGCAAGTACGCCAAAGGAGGCATGGGATACTTTGTCAAAAATGTATAATACAAATACGCAAGCCAGGAAAATGCAGCTCAAGCAAGAGTTGCACAATGTGCAAAGAGAAAGTATGAGCATCAATGACTACCACATGAAGGTGAAGAAGATTGCAAATGCACTTGCTTCCATTGGGTCGCCAGTGGAAGATGATGATTTAGTTTCTGTGACCTTGAATGATCTAGGAAAGAATTATGCACAGTTCCGAACATCCATTTCCGTCCGTGAAAGATTTTCTGATTTTGAGGAGTTGATTGCTCTTCTAATTTCTAAGGAGCAGAGAAATGGTGGTGCATCTTCTTCAGGGTGAACTTCAAAAGAAGCTGTCTTCTACTCAAATGCTGAAAGAGGTAGAGGCAGAGGTAGAGGAGGTGATCTGGAGACCGTGGTAGAAATCAGAATATGCAGCAAACTCAAGAAAACCAGTCCTATGGAGGAGGACGTGGTAACTCTAGAGGCAGGGGGAGCCAAAGAGGTCGTGGTGGATGGCAAAGAGGCCAAAATACAAACAGCAATGTTGAATGCTACTACTGTGGTAAAATGGGTCATATGGCTAAAGACTGCTATAAAAAGCAGAATGATATCATGAATGGAAAATTGCAACAAGGGAATTATGCATCTTCTAGTAGACAGGGTGATGACAGAAACGAGCATTTGTTTATGGTGCAGCACATGACCAATTCTGTAATAAGTGTAAAGAAAGCAATGATGTGTGGTATGTTGACTCAGGTGCATCAAACCACATGACAAGTCATGCAGAATGGATGCAGGATGCAAGGAAAATGGAAAAACTAGGATTTGTGGAGACTGGTGATGATACTGCACATCCTATTGTGCAGATTGGAAAAATTCCTTTGTCTATGCAGGATGGGAAAAAGAAATACCTGTCAGATGTATTTCATGTCCCGAATATCACCAAGAATCTGGTTTCTGTTGGTCAAATGGTTGAGCAGGGCTTGCACGTCAGATTTAATTCTCATGGATGCTTTGTTGAGGATATGAAAAATAAAGGTTGCTTGATAGCAAAAGGAAAGAATAAGGGCAGAATGTTTACGTTGGATGCAGACATGCCTGAATTAAGTGCAGCAATGTTTGCACATGGGACCGGTGTAGTTGCAGATATTGATATCTGGCATAAACGCATTGGTCATGTTAATGTACATCGACTTAAATCAATGCAAGCCCAAAATATTGTTGCAGGATTGCCTAAATTCAAGGTTGCAGAAATGCATAAGGTATGTGAAGCCTGTCAATTTAGAAAACAGGCAAAGAAACCATTTCCTAGACATGTTCAAGAGAGTGAGAAGCCATTGGAATTAATCCACTCTGATGTGTGGACTACTAAAGCTGCATCTATTGGAGGCTGTCATTATTTTGTCACTTTTATTGATGACTATAGCAGAAAAGTTTGGGTGTATTTTATGAAAAAGAAAAGTAAAGTTTTTGGGCATTTCAAAACTCTTAAAGCTATGGTTGAAAAAGAAATAGGCCTGCAAATAAAATACCTAAGGTCAGATGGAGGGGGAGAGTACCTCTCAAATGAGTTTGCAAGGTTCTTACAGGAGCATGGCATAAAGCAGCAATATTCATGTAGTCATACCCCATAGCAAAATGGAATTGTAGAAAGAAAAAACATGCATATTGGAGAGGTATCTCGTGCCATGCTCAATGAAAAAGACCTGTCAGATTTTTATTGGACTGAGGCGGTTGCTATAGCAGTCTACATAATGAACAGGACTCCCACTGCAGCCATACATAGCATGACTCTAGAGGAGAGGTATACTGGTAGGAAACAAGATATTTATCATTTGAAAATTTTTTGTTGCATTGCCTATGTTCATGTGCCAGATGAGTTGAGATCCAAGTTGAATCCAAAAGCTGAGAAGTGCATCTTTATTGGTTATTCTCTACAGCAAAAAGGGTATAGATGCTATATCCCTTCTACTTGTAAGTTTCTAGTGAGCAGAGATGTTGTTTTTTATGATATGAGTAGCTGGTATAAACTAGTAAATGTGATTGATAATGTAGATGCACAAAATGGTAATGCTGCACAGAATTCACAGCAGCAGTCACAAGATATTAGTAGACCTGGAGCGTCCTCTAGCAGTGGTTCACATTCTTCGCCATGGACAGGCAGATTGAGATCAGGAGAATCTTCTCAAAGCAATGCAGATAGTGGTATGCACGTATCATGAAAAGGAAAAGAGAAGGTAGATCAGCCCATGTTTGATGTGAATGCAGGTCACTCTTATGTGGATGGTGAATCCAGTGGCTCAGAACAGAGCATTGATGATGAGTTGGGTATTCCTTCTATTGTTACACCTGGACTAAGGAAGACCAAGGATGTTTTGAGAGCACCTGGGAGTGAACCTACTTTGCGTAGGTCTACCAGAGCTAGGTATCCTGTGGATAGGCTGAAATATGATGGATTTACAGCCATTCACTATACATATATGGTCAAAGTGATACAGGAACCAGAACCGACTTCTTTTGAGCAAGCCATGGGAAAAGAAAAATGGGAGAAAGCCATGGATGAAGAAATGGATGCCTTGGAAGCAAATGCTACATGGGAATTGGTACCTTTGCCTAAAGATAAGAATGCAATTGGTTGTAAGTGGGTTTATAAGGTGAAACACAATGCAGATGGTTCTGTGAACAGATACAAGGAAAGATTAGTAGTCAAGGGGTATGCACAATTATATGGCATTGATTATGAAGAAACATTCAGTCCAGTTGCAAGGATGGCAACCGTAAGAGCAGTCATTGCTATGGTTGCATCAAAGGGATGGTCTTTACATCAGATGGATGTAAAGAATGCCTTCTTGCATGGTGATTTACAAGAAGAGGTCTATATGGAGCAGCCACCAAGTTATGTGCATGCTGTTCATCCTGAGTTTGTTTGCAGGTTGAAGAAAGCCTTGTATGGCTTGAAGCAAGCACCTAGAGCATGGTCTGACAAGATAGGACAGTATCTTGTCACTATTGGCTTTCAGATTTCCAAGGCAGATTTTTCACTTTATGTGAGAAAAACAGAGAAAGGCATTGAGGTGATTAGATCACCAAGTGGGATACGGCTCTTGCAGAGGCAGTATGGATTGGACATGCTGTCCAAATATGGGATGACAGGCTGTAAGCCTATTTTAGTTCCTTTGAAGCAGAATGTGAAGCTGAGCGCAGATGCAGGTGAGCTTCTGGAAGACCCTACTATGTACAGACGCATAGTAGGAAGTTTGATTTATATGACTATTACCAGGCCAGATTTGAGCTATGTTGTTGGATTGGTAAGTCAGTTTATGCAGGCTCCAAGGAAACTGCATTTGGATGCGGCTAGACGCATACTCAGGTATGTGAAGTCCACATTGCAGTATGGACTACTTTATGAGACTGGGATTCAAATACAATTGCATGGAAACACTGATGTTGATTGGGCTGGTAGTATTTCTGATAGACGATCTACTAGTGGATATGTGTTCTCTTTTGGGAGTCCTGCAGTCACTTGGAGCAGCAAGAAACAGCCTACAGTTGCCTTGTCGAGCACAGAGGCTGAATACAGGGGCGCAGCAATGGCTGCATGTAAGGTAGCTTGGTTGCATAAGCTACTTTATGATACGCATCAGCCTACAGATGGGCCAGTTGTCATTTATTGTGACAACATGAGTAGTATACACTTGGTAAATAACCAAGTCTATCATGCTAGAACAAAGCACATTGAGGTGCATTATCACTATGTGTGGGAGAGGGTTTTACTAGGTCTTATTGATCTAGTTTATGTTAGCACAGAGGATCAGGTAGCTGACATATTTACGAAGGCATTGGGCGCAGAGAAGCTGCGCAAGTTCAGAGACCTGCTTGGTGTGCAAGAATTGGGATTGAGCTCGAGGGGGAGTGTTGAGATATCGAGCTCCACTCATGATATGCCAGGGTGACCGTTGTGCATTTATGTCACCGACTTGTTAGCTACAGATGCAGTTAGTACACCCCCCATGAATAATAGCTAGATGACAGCTATCCTTATCTACTCTAGTTCGTGGCTTAGTTAGTATGCCGCCTTAGTTAGTTGAGTTTAGTTTGAGACCCATATATAGGGTTCTTCTATTTCTTCATACTAGAGTTATTTTTGCCTTACACAAACTAAGAAGAGGAAAACTGTTTTCAGCCTCCACCTTTGTGTGTATTCCCCCATTGTGCAAGCAAGAAAGCTACAAGTGAGACTCCTTCCTTCTCTCCCACAATCTTGACACTAAGAGCATTAATAGACTTGCATGTCAAGATCTACTTTTGGTGGACCCTTTAGAAACTAATCACATCAAAGTAGCCAAACTAGGAATTTTTTAAGATTGCAATATGAAATATACCCTACATAATTGGAGACTTTATTTTGCTATTTCTTCGTCTAATCTATTGACAACATTTCATTATCAATTGCTATTTGGTGATTGATATCCCCATTTCATCCATGTAATGTTGAGAAGCAGAAGCTATGAGTATACAAGATTGTGGTTGCAATAATCCATGTTGTCAAGTGAATCCTCAACGTTGTGTCATGTTCATTGACAAGCACCTATAGTAGACCAAGAACATCTAATGCCTACTTATAAGAACTAACGAATTTTGGTCAAGAACGCAAAAATTTTGGGTTTCACATGAATGTACTTGGGTGTCTTTAAACTACAAGTAGAGGCAAGAAATTAAGTGTCAATGCAATTTCTTATACTATGTTTTTGTTCTTTAAATAGGGGTAATCTTCAATGTTTTAGCATGAGAGTGCACCTCATAATGTTATCCACTAAATCTACCACAACCTATAAGGGATGGACTAACTTGTTTTATTTATTACTAGTAATAGTATTGTCTCTATCTCTAAGCGATCAAGTTTGATCACTAACAATGTAAAAACTAAGAGGCATGTATCAAAATGTAACAATGCTTGATACATGAACACAAAGGTGTAGAAGAATTGCAACAAACACTTAGTTTAAATTGGGTAGATACATAATTAGATCATTTATCCCCATTTCTCAACAATACTAAAAGATGTTTTGATACAATAGCATTGGCTTATCCAAGAGATTATTGAACAAGGCACTTTGCAAGTCGTTTACCCTTGGCATCTTATTGGGTCTCTAGCGTGTTTTATGATCATGTGTTTGACAACTATATGATGTAAAAGGCCATTATCCCAAGTTTCACCTCTTGATCATAGCACTTACTATAATTAATGTTACTCTTAAAGTTCTCCTTTAGAAATGGATTACTAATCTTGGGAAAAGGGCTTGTTCTGATAGGAATTGTCCCATGATATAGCATACATTAAAAGTTATTTGAGGACAACCAATTTTAGTTCAAAAGGTAAAACGATTCATAAAAAGGAAATTTCTTGCACCCTCCATTTTCTTCCTCTTCCTCTATATTTTAATATGCATATCCTTTGTGTGTGTGTGTGTGTGTGTGTGTGTGTGTGTGTGTGTGTGTGTGTGTGTGTGTGTGTGTGTGTGTGTGTGTGTGTGTGTGTGTGTGTGTGTGTGTGTGTGTGTGTGTGTGTGTGTGTGTGTGTGTGTGTGTGTGTGTGTGTGTGTGTGTGTGTGTGTGTGTGTGTGTGTGTGTGTGTGTGTGTGTGTGTGTGTGTGTGTGTGTGTGTGTGTGTGTGTGTGTGTGTGTGTGTGTGTGTGTGTGTGTGTGTGTTTCAACATACGAATTTCTTTCTACAAACGAAATTACATTACTTTGAGCTTCCAAAAACATTAATCCCATGGAAAAAGTGGCATTTCTAATAGTTATACAAACGAAATTACATTACTTTGAGCTTCCAAAAACATTAATCCCATGGAAAAAGTGGCATTTCTAATAGTTATACATTATATGAAAATGTGTTGAAAAAGAAACATTTGATGTTCATCTCTCTGCTATAGTTGATGGCAATCAGACATTGATTGACAAAGGATTAAGATACTAGAGCACATTTCTAGTTCTTGTCAAAACTGCTATTTAATCAAGACTTAGCCTATGATGCAAAGCAACTAAATAATATCGTAGTCCTTGAAAATGATATCTGGTACTAAGTAACCCCATGGTAAATTGGGTACATTTTCATTTAAGAAGGTGAATCAAAGGACAAGTCATAATAGTTATCCTTTTATTAGCCAATTTCCATTCAACAAGTACTATGCCACAAGAAATTTCTAGATAAAGTTCGTGGTTTTGAAATAAATTTTCCTTAAGTCTTGCACAACTTGTTTTGCATACATTTTTCCCTTTGTATATTTGAAGCTTCTTGTACAATGTATGACCCTTGGCCCTAAATATAGGATCAATTATGCCTCTTGCAAAATGATATAACATGTCCATTAGTTGAGATAAAGCTCACTATTTTGAAGATACATTCTCCAACTACATGCACACATTTGTGCATTGTGTATATTTTATTATAAAATAGATGAGCATTGGCCCTAAATATAGGATCACTTATGACTCTTGCAAAAGAGATTGAAATATTTCATTTAGTGAGATTACATCTTGTACCAAGTGAAATTGATTTCTAAACCATATAAGCTT